>NC_072474.1:50543189-50850939 GCF_027574615.1 Eptesicus fuscus
CAGACTAGGATGTTAGTGACTGAAGAATTGGATCAGTCACCTGGCAGCCTGCTTTTGTAGAGTTCACACCTGTGCTCTCCACGGAGTCATCCTCCTCCCCGTGACCGCCAGAAGAGCAGACTCACGCGACTCACGCAGTTAGGAAGAAGAGATCGACAACAGAGAGCATGCTATCCTCATCTTTCATGTTCACGCTGTGAAATGCTAGAATAAATTTGAAGTACATTGAAGACATTTGGAGGCAAAATTCTCGTGAAACAAAAATTGAAAATGTAGTAGCGCCAGCACTGAGTTTGGTTCTCTTACTGAGGAGTAGTTTGACTCCTTGCTGCTCAGTTAACTGCCCTGAGTCTGTATCTCAGCAGTTAAAATGAAGGCATTGGACAAGGTTTAAGGTTCTTTCTAGTTCTGAAAAAAGAATGAGTCCATTGAGTTCCAGTATGCTGGGGAAGAAGAATCCTAGAGGCGGGTATTAATATCTGCCGAAAGTAGCATATATTGGATGTTTGTTAAATTATAGACCTTTTCTCCTACTGAGACTTGTCTGAAGATCAATTGTATTACTTCATTTCTTCCTCAAAGTTTCTTTCATTGAAAAATCTTTTTAAAATTTCCTCTCGTCTTATTCACTTATTGGTATAGAATGCATTTCCCCCCATAGTCACTGTGAATCTCAAATGTAGTTCCCTGAGTCGTTAAATATATTTTCATTATTAGAGTTAGAGTTTCACGTATAAAATCTGAATCCTTTTATATGACAGTTGTAATGCTGTTCTGAGTAACAAAGTCAACATCTTGTACAGATTCCTTTCTCATTAGGTATCACAGGGTGGTGGGGGGAATCTCATTTTCCCTATTTTATATCGCAACAACTCAAGCCTGAAGGGAATTGATGTTATTGAGGGTGTCACCGTACATTTCTCAGAAAACCCTGAGGCCACTTAGGGGTGGGGGAGGGAAGAAAAAGGGAGCTTTGTTTTACAGTTGCTGCTTTTGGGTACTGAACCCCCAACAGCCCATTGCCCAGCATTAATAGATACTTTGCTCTGGACCCTTTTGGATTCTGGCTGTAATTCTGAACGGTTCCGAGACAAGTAAATTATCTCCACATTCTCACTATCTATTGCTACGTAACACAAAGCCCCCCAAATTAGTGGTTTAAATCAGAACTTTATTGTAAATACCTGACAGTTCTGTGATTTGACCAGCCTCATCTGGGCAATTGGCATTTTCAATCTCTCTTGCGGTTGTAGTGAGATGTAGCCGGGGCTGGAGTTACCTGAAGACTCAGTTGGGGGGAGGGGGTGCCTTGCTGAGCGCTCAGCCAGGTTGTTGGCTGAGAATGGAAGAAGCTTCCAGCCTGTTAACTATACCTGATAACTATATACCTGGAACTGGCCCGCTGTCACTTTCATCTGTTTCACCGGTTAAACCATGCATGGAGCCTGCTCAATTTCAAGAGGGTGAAGAAAGGGATTCCATCTTTTGATGGACAGGTGTTTAGGTTGAGTGGGTTGTGGCCATCTTTGGAAAATGCAGCCTGCTGTACTGAACCTTAACTTCTTGTTTATAAAGGGATGGTAACATTATCTGATGGAGCTATAAATGGAAGGAGTCAATGTGAAAATGTATTACCAAGCACAATGTCTCAATATTTAAAAAATGGTGAATATCATTCGTGTTATTATCTCCAGATTTCATACTAGTCCCATTCTGGGCTTTACAATTTCTAGAATACCTTACCCGTGGTCGGCAAACTGCGGCTCGCGAGCCACATGCGGCTCTTTGGCCCCTTGAGTGTGGCTCTTCCACAAAATACCACGGCCTGGGGGAGTCTATTTTGAAGAAGTGGCGTTAGAAGAAGTTTAAGTTTAAAAAATGGGCTCTCAAAAGAAATTTCAATCGTTGTACTGTTGATATTTGGCTCTGTTGACTAATGAGTTTGCTGACCACTGCCTTAGCCTGGTGGTACGTTGACATCAATACTACCAGGTGATGACGATAACCCTTTGGATATAAAGGAGATGAGGGGAATGGGTTCTGTAGATTTGATTGTCACTTATTAGAAAAAAAGTCTCATGGATCAGTGGACGCCTTGAAAGACTTGGGCGAACCGAGTCACTTTTGTCTTTGCTGTACAAGGATTGGAACAGCCTTGGGTACGTGAGGCCAAATTCTCTTCGATGTGCTTGCAAATACTACATTATGTCTTTAAGTGGAGGTTTATCCTGGGTTGATGGCAGAATGTTGTACCTAATTTGTTTCCACAGGGCTTAAATGCAGAGAGGAGAGAGATTTAAGGAACCTTGGGGGGGCATCAAGTAGGAAGCCTGGCCTTATGATTCACTATAAATTGTAAGATGTTCTGGAATGATGATACATCAGCAGTTTATAAGTCATAATTTTTGCTTTAATTTGCTAGACATCTGTTAGCTTCGATGGCAACCATATGGGAGTCTAAATTGCCTTTTGAATTACAGGGAGATGGTAGGGAGAAAGCTAAATATGGTTATGAAAGTGTCATATGGGAAAAGTGAAAGAGGGGCGTACGGACCTCAGTGGGGGAAGCAGTTGAAGACAGACGGACTTGCCTGGTCTGGCGGCTCACTCTTGGGTCAGTGAGAAGGCACTGAAGCATTCTCACTTGATGACATGCCTGGAAGATTGAAATGAAGCCAAGGGGGAAATGTTGGAAAGCCAAATAATGTTCCACCCACCATAAAATTGCCAACGGGAGCTCATTGAGGTGGGTCACTCTGTCTTCGTATGGCCACAGTAGTAGTTGGTCCCTGGCAGAAGGAGAAAGCCACCTGTATTTGAACAGAGCTTTATAATTACACTGTCTTCCTTCTAAGCATCTCAAGGCATCTAACAAGCATATTGTGACAGATGAAGAAATTGGAGTACAGAGATGTGAAGTGACTTCTGAGGCGTTGAAGAACATGTCAGCGTTCACTTTTGGAGTGTTAAGTCTCTTCCAGTGACTATAGCCCTAGCTTCTCCTGTGAAACTTATTTTGGAAGATGCTTGCTATTTTAAAGTAAAACATCAAGTTACTTACATCTGTTCATGATGGAAAAGTGATAAAGTTTTTGCATATGCCTCAATTAACACCACCCACAAGCACAATAATGCTCGGATGAAATGTAGTTAATGAATATGATAGAAAAATAAACTCTTGTGTCATCTATTAAAAATTCATAAAAGGAAATTGGAGTATGGAAGACAGTGTTCTTGATTCACATGCCTCTTTCTGTATCAACACTGATGACTGTCGTAAAATTTCTAACTTCCAAATCATCGTACTTCACTGCATTATTAGGGCCTCAGTTGTAGGGACTGTGTCTCAGTCATTTTCATAAGCCCAGTGTCTAGTACATTGTCCGAGACACAGTAGGTGTTTAATAAGTGTTTGTTGAATGAAGGAATTATGAAATCATTGCAAAGTACATAGGTGTCATCTCCTCTAAATTCCTATTCAGTGAAGTACTTCCTCTTTAACATCCTGCTAAACCTTCTAAGGGTGGATCTGTTTTTGGACCACTTTAATCGTTAGGGAGTTTCACCTATCCTCAAACCAGGTGTAATCTGTTTCTCTGTAATTTCTATCCTCCTAATTTACTGTTGTTGATTTTTAATTTTTATTTGGAAATACTCTCACACCTACAGAAAAACTGCAAGTTGTACAATTTGTTTTTATCCAGAATCACTTGAGAAAAAGTTGCTAGCACGATGGCTAATCACACCAACATTTTAGTGTGTATTTTCTGTAAACTGTACACGGCCATTGACACAGCACCATCGTCTAGTCCTCAGGCCTCATTCATGTTTCCCAGTTGTTCCAATCAGGTCTTATGAAGCAAAGGAATCCAGTTCAGAACACACATGCCAAGCTTCTCCACCAAAATGTTACTTACTCGTTACCCTTTTTTGGTAATTTTGTGGCAAGTTACTGTGCAACTCTAAATAGCCCATTCTTCATCAAATGTTGGATCTATTAACTTATTTGCATCAGCAAGAACTTATTCTTTTGTCTTTTTTCCCCAGTGTGTTTTAAGTACACTGTTACTCTTGGCACTTACTTTGATGTTCCATTTGGTCCAGGTTTGGCATCAGTTGGCAATCTTTTCAGGCAAATACTACATTATTACACATAATAATGCCTCCTGTGCCCTTGAACTCCCATCGTTCTTTGAGTACGTCTTTGTTTTCTGGCAGAACAGGATGTTCCAAGTTCATCTTATAATTCACTGTTATCATCTGTTTTGTATCAGCCATTTCTCCAAGGAGCCCTGGTTCCTTTGAGTGGAGAATGGTATTTAGAAGCCAACATCTGGTTGTTAAGTGTGCTCATTGCTAGGAGGGTATCACCGCCCTGGGCTCTCTCAGTGGACAGAACAATGGACTGTGTGTATGCGTATACACATCTTCACACATGCACACATTTACACCTTCATTTCTATATTTAGTTATACATTTTAGAAACCACAAGTTCACAGTGACAACTCAAATCCCTGTCTGATACCACAAGGTTTATTTTAGGTTTTTCCTTTTCCATATGTATAACTACCTTCTTTGACAGTGAGATTCCTGGCTCCTAATACTCTTAGCAATTCACTAAGTTGATAACGCTCTTGTATGTAGCCAGTCTTCCTTTGCTGCCCCGCCCCTCACATGGCTGCCCTCCTTACCTGCTGGTGCTCCAACATGCTGTGCCACAGCCCCACACCCCAGTGTGAACACCCTTCTCACTCTGACCAGGCTCTGATCGCCTGCTCTGGACTTCCACATTCCTTCCCTTGCCAGTCCCTGAGCAAAGGCCCACTGTGCTTGGTCCCCAATAATGGCTTCAGGACTGAGTTTTTCAGGAAGGAGAAGGGGAATGGCAGAGGTTATACATGTGTAATACAAAATAAGACAAATCTCCCTTTTCCATAGCCCTTCCTTATTTAAAAATAGCCATTATGTCATTGTTAAACCTGTTTTATATCTTCGAAAGCTCTTAGTTTTCCATGTGCTTTTCACTTATTATTTCCAGAGTTGTTCTTTGCCCAGGTCATGGGACTCTGCTTGTGGTCCCATTTGGATACACCTCCATTAATGTAGCAATGACAGTGGAACACAGTCTTCACCTGCTGTTCCAATCATCCAGAGAGCTGTGGGCTGTTACCCTCCCCTCACCCCCACCCCCTTGCTTGACCTGGAGGCAGAAGCCTCTGCTACTGCCTGGTGTATCTTTGAGTAAGGTACTCTCACAAGTTAGTGCCCCGGTTGCTCACCTGCAGGAGGGGGAAAATAATTCCAATAGCTCTTAGAGTTGTTATCCAGTGAGAGGATGCATGTGAAGGTGCTTTGTAAGAGGTCAACTTCTTAATACAGAGAGTATGTAGTTATTAACCCAGGTGACACTGCACATGCTCCCCTGCTTTCCCTGGCAGTCAGAGGACGTGGTTGGCTCAAGTTGACTTTCTAGTGCAATGAAACCTTCCCCTATTTATTTATTTATTTATTTATTTTTATTTGAGAGAGAGAGAGAGAGAAACAAACATTGATATGTTGTTTCACCCACTCATGCATTCATTGGTTGACTCCTGCATGTGCCCTAACCGGGGATTGAACCCACAACCTTGGTGTATGGGACGATAATCTAACCCAGTGGTCAGCAAACCGCGGCCCCTTGAGTGTGGCTCTTCCACAAAATACCACGTACCCTAATTAAGTTAATAACAATGTACCTACCTATATAGTTTAAGTTTAAAAAATTTGGCTCTCAAAAGAAATTTCAGTCGTTGTACTGTTGATATTTGGCTCTGTTGACTAATGAGTTTGCCGACCACTGGTCTAACCAACGGAGCTACTCAGCCAGGGCCTTCCCTCTTTTTCAGGTGAACTTCTGTTAAACCCATCTCCCTAGGCTCAGTGCTAATCAGAACCCTAATCCTTCTAGTTAATTGAATTTAGGAGTATATATTTAAACATCTAAATGTCTTATTCTGGGCCATTGGTTTTCGAATTGTGGTACGAGCAGCCTCAGGCTTCCGTGAGGTGTGCAGGGGCCTGAGTGGGAGTGTCTCTGACCTCTCTTTCCCCAGAAAAGGCCAGCCATTAGGTTTGATACTTTGGGAAACTACGAAGGATTTTGCTTGGGGGAAAAAAGGGGTCTACTGCTTAAACACACAACTGAAAACCACCCTTCTAACCTTCAGTTGTTTTTGAATCTTGATGGTCAAGGCATGTTTAAAAAAATTATTTCTGGTATGGGATTTTCTCCTCTGCATGCATCCCTTTATGCATAGCAAGTCCCTCCCACTGACTAAGGGTGACTTCCGTAGGATTAGTTGATATTTCACCCCTTTAGAGATATAGCAGCATATGAAGTAAGTCGGGAAACTTCAGTCTTCCTAGCAGGGGATCTGATTCAGTAGGTGGGGATAGGGCCCTGGTATGCCTGTTTTTTGTTTTTTAAATCCCTGCAGGCGATTCTGATGCTTACCTGAGGTGGAGAAGCCCTGGCTTGTTGCTGGCTAGCTGTGGCATCTGTCCCCATTGCTCTCCGGAGGGGACCCTTCACGTGGGGGAGCTGGGAGTGGGCGTGTAGAGTTCTGACCGGAGGGCGGCTGATTTCCCCAGCTTGGGAAGCTCGTGTTCTTTGCTTATGAGAAAAAATAATAATAATAATAACGTGGCCCACTATATCCCTCATGGAATTTTTTATTAAGCCCCAAATGCCAGTTTATTTTTAAATCTGAAAGCAAACCTAGAAACAAAATGAGAACATCGCTTCGAAAGAGAACCACCTGAGCTGCGTTTAGTATCCTAAAAATTAGCATCATATAGGGATCGGCGCTGAGTCCACAGGAGCGAGGAAGACACAGAACTTGGTTCTCTTGGACTTGCCCATCCTGCACACTTCAGCGCGCTGGGCTGGGTCTCAGCGCCACACAGCCAACTGCTCTTCCTTCCCAAACCAGCCTCCGTGTCCAAGGTGCTCGGCTTTGTAGCCTGCTTTTCCCCCGGGGCCTCCAGTACCCTCGTTTTGGGGCTGGGGGGATGGGAATTACTTGCTACCTCTCCACTGCAATTTCATTGAGTTCACTGTGCTCTAATGCCGCAGGAGGGATGTTCCTTCCCTCATATATACTTTATTTTTAAATTCTCACCTGAGGATATTTTTTTCATTGATTTTTAGAGAGAGTGGAAGGGAGAGGGAGAGACACAGAGAGAGAAACATCGATGTGAGAGAGACACATCAATTGGTTGCCTCCTGCACGCCGGGACCCTTTAGTCTGCAGGCCGATGCTCTCTCCACTGAGGTAAATTGTCTAGGGCTCCTCATGTATAATTTTGCAGAACTAACCCTGAGAGCGGACAGTAAAGCAAATACAGGAGACCCAGCCCTGATATTTGTCAGTTTTCTTTAGCAAGAAACGTTTCAATGTAGAATATGAACAGTGAATTTTCCTACTGTTTTCTTGATGTCTTCACTTACCCCCCTTAAAAAATAAATTAGGTATTTGATTATGGCTGGGCTCCTAAAAGAAATACAATTTTGAATAAAAATTGAAATTATCTCTCTGAGATGTTTTACTGGGCATAGAGTCATCATCACTATGAAACACACACACAAATAAACTCCAAATGGCATGCAAAACCTGTGGTTAGCACTCCGATATTATCTGAATGTACATAAAGGATCATTAATTGTGAAATGCAATGTATAATTTTTTCAGTAATGTACTTACCAACCACAGTAACAAAATAGTATTTGGAAATGGATGACAAAACATCACTGAAAACACACAGTGGTATTCCAGAGCCTTCCAGCTACTATTTACAATTTGGATAAGTATTACAAGGCACAGGGCTCTTCTTACTTGTTGAAAATTTTTTCTAACTTATACTTGGCACAAAGGCTCAAATTTCTGAAAATCTGGAGGGAACAGCTGGTGCTCTAATAAATATTCAGGACAGCTATTTTAATGCTTTTTACTTAATTAAGTAGTCCCAATAAAAGGACTACCTAACTTAAGCATTTCTCAAAATATAAGGTTTTGCTTCCAACAAAAATTTCCTCCAACTGTTAATATTTCCCCTGAAGCAGCCTTAAAACTTGATTCTGCCAAGTCAGTACTATAGTTCTGATCACTGTTGAAGTATTTAATACCAAAACTTCGTTTTCCTGTTTTAAGATATAGTTGGATCAGTAGGGCCCAGCCTCTTAACTGTTGAAGACTCCACAGTCATTGGGCTTTTGGGAAAGTTCTTTTGTTGTTGTTGTTGTTGTTAATCCTCACCTGAAGATATGTTTCCATTGATCTTTTAGAGAGAGTGAAAGACAGAGAGAAACACATCCTATTGGTTGCCTCCTGCACACGCCCCGAACTTGGGACCCTTTGGTCCGAAGACCGATGCTCTATCCACTAAGCCAAATTGGCTAGGGTGGGGAAATGCTTTATAAAGTATAGTATTAGAGAGGGAGAAAGGTTCATCCTGAAGTGGGCTTCCTAGTGCTCCTGGGACATGTAGGCAGGCAGAAGAGTCTGGTGGGAAGGAGTTTGGACTTTGAGTATGTCTGGATTTTTACCCAGCTCCAGGCTTGTGACCTTGGACAAGGTTACTCACCCTGCCATCGGTCTCTTCCTCATCTGCAAAGTGGCATTCCTAGCTATAGGGTTAATTAATGTTATTAATAGTAGTATTAATACCTAACAACTGTCTCGGAGTCATGAGGATTAGAGGAGTTAATATGTGTAAAGTGCTTGGATTATGCAAGAGGTGTTAGCAATTATTGTTCTACTAGAGGCCCAGTGCACAAAATTTGTGCATGGGGGGGGGGTGTCCCTCAGCCCTGCCTGCACCCTCTCCAATCTAGGACATCCCTCTCACAATCCGGGACCACTGGCTCCTAACCGCTCACCTGCCTGCCAGCCTGATTGCCCCCTAACCGCTCCCCTGCCGGCCCAATCGCCCACAACTGCCCTCCCCTGCCACAACCCACCTTCTCCGCTGGGATCTGCCTCCTGGGCACAAGGCGGTCAGGACCGGCCTCCTCTGCACTGGGCAGAGCTGTGGGACCCCAAGGCCTCACCGAGCAGAGTGGCTGCCAGGCCCCGCCTCCACTGTGTGCATGGCCATCTTGTGGTGGCCATCTTGTGACGATGTCGTACGCGAGGGCCACCTAGGATTTTATTAGTATAGATTTTCCTCAACACCCATAATTTCTTTTCTTTTTAATTTTTTGCAGAACCATTTAAAATAATCTTACATTGTAACATATTATTTGTTCTCTGTAATGTTCTGCTTACATAAGTACATTCTCCAGATAACTAAAGGGAAGAAGATGTAGCAAATGTTCACAATGATCTTTTCATTGAAATGAATGGCATCTGATTCTTATCATGGATACCAATCTCTGAGTTTCCGTCTATTGTTTGTTGTTAATTTTCCCATTTTTCTTTACCCAGTTTGATTCACTCTTCTTCACTTTCTTTGCAAAACCCAACTGTCTCATATTAGTGTTTTGTACTGGTAAGCATTTTATTAACATTTGTTAAACCTGCTTATTCTGGAAATATCTAGATGGTTGTAACTATATATTTTTAGCTTCTATGATATCATATAAGTCCTATATATTTTGGTCATTGCTTTACTCTGTGTATTTGAAATTCCTTAGGTTTCCACGGGTTTCATCAAGTCAGTAATTGTGTGTCCTTTTCATTGACGCACAGCCAGGATTTTGGCTGACCTACCTGGACCATGGACTGAATGAGTCACCCATCTTGGTAAATGAGTGGCTGCCTGGATTTTCCCTGGGGCATTGATGGGATGCACTGAGAACTGTGCTCTTTTGCCTCCACTACTGTCACCTGACGCAGAAGACCCAGGTTGTCCTATTTCTGAGCATAAGATCTCTCACTGCGCTCAGCTCTGGAGAAAAAGCCAGGGCATGTTAACTGAGTCGGTGCAAAGAGCCTTGTCACTCATTCTCATGCAGAAAGTGTGCAAGAAACCCCAGCCCTAGAAGGTGGAAAGATGAAGGGGAGGGCTGAGTAGAATTTCACTATAGTATTTGTTGGTAAAATGAATGATATATGTGTCATGACAGGATATTTTAGGGGTTTATCTAAAGTAATTTTAGCTTATCCATCACACCACCCACAACACGCTGGTTTAGATTCACTCATTGATCTCACAATCTATTGATGATTTGCAACTGCCCATTGAGAAAGCTCTCAAGTTTCCTTTGTGTGCCGACCTCCTCAACCTGATTCTGGGTAGTGTCTGGAGGATAGCCACCCGATGATCTGAAGCAGTGATGCATCTCAGAGCTCAGTCATTTGCCAACTGCCCGCATGGTTTGGGACAAACTTGTGCCACCCCAGAGTTCCTCAGACTTTAATGTGCATACAGTTGACACCGGGATCTTGTTGAAGACATAGATTCTGATTCAGTAGGTGTGAGAGAGGCCAAAGACCAGGCACCTTGAATAAGCCCCCAGCGGAGGCAGCAACTGCTGGTCCACTGATCTCATTTTGAGTTGCAAGGATCTAGATCACTTCAAAATTATTTTATTTTAAATTGACTTCGTTTTTAAAGCTTAAATACATTTCTTTTAAAAGAAAACTTGAAAACTATTACTGTTCCAAATGCATACAATAACAATAATGTGGCTTATAACCTTCTAGGTAGCTATCGGTGCCAGGCAGATTTTCCTTTGTTACAGTGGAGATTAACAAGGGCGCAGCGTTGGTTAATGGAGACTTCGTCCCTGACTAGAAGAGAGGATTAAAAGAGAGAACCGGAAATGACTTTCTTATTCAAAGTTATTTAATGCTATATTCTAAAATTGTCTCCTCCAGCTCCCCAGGTCACCTGGGAATCACACGTTGGGAAACACAGCTTTTAAGTAGTTCGCAGGGAGGCATGCATTTATAAGCTGAAACCTATTAGTGAGATGGATGAATCTCTAGCGGTAAAGTGGTTGGGGGACCTGTTGAAATTTTTGCCTACTCCAGGTTGTTTCCTGTCAGGAAAAAAGAAGGGCATCCCCCATTGCTAATCCCAGGCCCGGTAAGTAGTTAGCTGCATCTTAGGTATAAAAAGGAAAATACTTCGGAAAATTATATCTCAGGCTAACAGGGAGTCAACCTTAAATACGTAGGAAATCGCCCTGGCCCATGTAGCTCACTTGATTGGAGTGTCTGTGCACTGAATGGCCTCGGGTTTGATTCCCGGTCAGGGTACATGCCTAGTTTGTGGATTCAGTGAGTCTTTCTCACATTTGAAGCATCCATCTTATATAAAAACTGCTGTTTGAAATTTTAACCCTGCTATTTGGCTTCTGTAAATGCTTGCTCGCTTAAATAATAAGGAAAATAAGACGACTCCCACTTCAGAGAGGCCATTAAACCTTCCCCGGACGGACGAAATTATCAGGCCTCTGGTTGAGGTCTCAAGGCCCCAGCACATGGGGTTCTTTAAGAACTTGCAAAAGGGGCCGGAAACACCCCATATTTGGGAGACAAAGAAGGTAAAAAACATATAAATAGGGAAAATTCCTCCATGTTGGGGCCCAGAATTTGAGAGACATTTTCCTTTGGACCCGCGCGTAATAAATGTAACTCCATCTCTCTAAGTGTTGCTTGGTTCTTTGGTTTTCTGTAACACATTGATGTTTCTTTCTCTCTCTCCCTCTCCCTCTTCTCTCTCCCTCTCCCTCTCCCTCTCCCTCCCTCCCTCCCTCCCTTTCTTTCTCCCCTCTCTCACCCCATCCCTCCCTCCCTCTCCCTTCCTCCTTCTCTAAAATTAATATAAATAAATAAATACTTAGGAAATCTACCTCAGTGGCTTTTATTCTCTGCTCCTTCCTTTCATCTTCAAGTTAGTATTGATTATGTTCAATTTTTGAATAAGTCCATTTGATGCATTTTTTAGAATAGGACACTTTATGCTTTTCTATTGTAAAAACAATTCAGCAACATCAATACACCTTTCTTTAAGGGGAAAAATTTTACCACAATCCCAATAATACTTTCTTTTGGTTCAGTTGTAGTAAAAGTGGAGACTCTTAGTCAAATGCTCTAAGAGCCGTGAACAAATACCCCAGAAAAAAACAATAAAAAAGAAAAACATTTTAAAGATTCAGTTCACTTACAAGGATTGGAATTTAGCAAACCTCAGTTACTTACGTTTGTAAAGGAAAAATGTGCTTTTCCATCACTACCTTTTAAGCATTTTTTTTCTGACTTCACTGGCATTTCCCCCTCCAGATAACATTTACTAGTAGAGTGTTTTCAACAGACAGAACAAATACCTTGTGAATAAACATCAATTTCACACAACCAAAAACAAAACAAAAAATCGATAAATCTGCTTTAGGCATTTGAGAGAAACCCTGTACTTGAAAAGGAGTTATAGTGTTTTAAGGAAATGAAAAACAAAAACTCAAAAAAAACCTGACTCCTAGCTCTAAATGTTTCTCAACATGACCTTAAGGTACACAGAAAAATGTAGTTGGGAACTTTCTGAGCTCCTGGTTTATTGTTGGTGTCCACATGGCAACTCATGGGAGAAATGCTACCTAAGACATTTATTTATTTATTTACTTCTTTTATATTATACTTTTATTTATTTTTTAAAATTTATCTTTATTGTTGAAAGTATTACAGATGTCCCCTCTTTTCCCCCACTGACTCCTTCCACCCTCCCTAGGCCTTCACTGCACTATTGTCTGTGTCCATGGGTTATGCATATATGCATATAATTTTTTTGTTTAATCTCTGTCTGCCCCCATGCCCCATTCTAGTATATATATTTTTTAATCTTATAACTGGAATCCTAGGGAAAATAGTGTTTCTTTGATACCACTTCTTTCATCTTCATCTATTGGTTTTTGAAAGAATAAATTGAATGAAGAGATGGCTAGATGATAGAGTTATATGTGGCATTTTCATTTTTTCCTGAGTCTGCAAGATTTAATAATGCCTAATATTTTTACTATGTGCTTTGAGAGTTTTAAAGTTGCTCTCCAGTGAGGATTTAACATTATTGTATGTAAGCTGCCAAAATAGTGTTTTACTTACCATTTTAAAAAATGCAGAATATTTTAGAAATGAAAGGATTGGGGTCACTAAAAGATTGAAATATCTTTTCTATTTTGTGAAACACATATATGTTTCATTTAGATAATATATACTTTAAAATCCAAGGGTATATATCAATATCATATATCCTTCATGTATATTATGTATTGATCTATATCTTAGCATTTTGTTGTTGTTGTTAAGAACATATGTGTTCTCTTTGGGAAAAGGAAAGCTACCATATCATCTCAGAACAACTTCATTTGCATAGAAGACTGAAATTTCATTATCACAGTACATACTATAAATATGCAAACTAAATGAAATTTTCTTTTAAGTTAAAAATAAAAACAGAGATTACTTTTAGTATTTAAGAAGACATAGTAGGCCGAAACCAGTTTGGCTCAGTGGATAGAGCGTCGGCCTGCGGACTGAAAGGTCTCAGGTTCGATTCCGGTCAAGGGCATGTACCTTGGTTGCGGACACATCCCCAGTAGGAGGTGTGCAGGAGGCAGCTGATCGATGTTTCTCTATCATCGATGTTTCTAACTCTCTATCCCTCTCTCTTCCTCTCTGTAAAAAATCAATAAAATATATTAAAAAAAAGAAGAAGACATAGCAGGAAGAAAGACTATTATTGTATTTTTTTGTTCCTAGATGAAGATGAGGAAATAAAGTCTTTGCACTGTGAAATTACTACATTTTAGCTGGAGGCACTAACAGATCATTAATTATTGTTAAGAACCTTCCAAGTGCAGTTTTAAAATTTTAAGTGTTCTTTCTATTTAATTTCCCCCTTTTCTTCTCCCTTCTTTCTGTGATTTCAATTCCAAATTTAGAAGACAGGGTGTTGTTGTTTTTTTGCTTTTAGAAAAGCTAAATCTCCTCTTTAAAAGGTTAACCTGCTGATGAAGGATATATGATATATGATTACTTTGAGCAGAAATGCAAATACTTAATTCAGTGTTCTTGTGGGTCATTTTAGTGCCCACATATTGGAATTATCTTTTAATTGGTCTTCTGCGGTCCTGACTATATAATCTTAGAATTTATGTGTTGAAAGGGACCTTAAAAATCACTTAGCCCTCTAGTTTTTTTACCTCTTTTCCCTAATCTTCCTCCCTCTCCAATCTTTCCCCCCCTCCACCTCCCAAGCAAAATTCTAAGCAAAGCCCCCAATTTATAAAGCAGGGAACAGCTGCTATTCTGGGAGCTTAGCGTCTCAGTGGGCTCAGCCATTCTCAGGCTCGCTGCTCAGGGAGAGTGTGTAGAGGGGACAACGGGAGAGAAGGCATCTGTTCACCATTTATACATTGAACTAGGATGAAGTCGGCGTTTGGCCTGTGTGTCTGAAGGCTGTGTGCACGCCAGTTGCCCAAATTTCCAGGTCCCAGCACTTGGACGCCATGCAGTTCTACGAAGCCGTTTTGGCGCAGTCATTTTGATTAACATCAACCTTGCTTATGTTGAGTAAGTATTCAGGTTATTTATTATGTATTACTCTTGTGCTTTGGAATGAGCAGGCTCAAAAACTGCTTCATATGGATTCCACATGTGGCTTTTAAGTTAGCAGAAACGCAAAGGCTTCCAATTAATTTGCACATAAAGTCTTGCATATTGAATAGATTAAACTTGATGGCATAGGTATTATTTGAAATTCTTTGTCATCTCGAATATTGTTCATATTTCACTTAACCGAGCTATTAGATGTTTGAAGATTCTGTGGTGATGAACTTAATCTATGAATTCACATATGTCCTATTTGGTTTCTTTTATTACTGAATGCATACACTCATGGAATTAATTTTGTTGTTTGTTATGCACTGATGAGCTCCAGATAGTACGAGGTAATATTTTAAAAAGGGTGGGGGGAGGTTGTTCTTTATTTCTAACCTTTCCTGCCCCCACCCCCAAAGCTAGGCGTTGACTCTTGCAACATAAAAGATGGTGATTAAGAGACTACTAGGGTCCGATATTGGCCTTGATATTTTCTGAGCTGTGTAACCATGAACAATGACTTCATCACGCTGAACTGTTCCTTTTGGGCAAAACATGGGTACCAGTAGAGCCTACCTCTGGGAAAATTGTAGAGACTCAATGAGACGACACAGGCACAACTCCGAGAGGGTGCGTGCTCCGTGAATGCTGACACTGTGATCCAGGGCGGAGTAGGTGACCACAGCACAGACGCAGGCTTTGGTTCATTATCACCCAGGAAAGGTGTTGCCCGTGTCTGGGAACCTCAACTTCCCATGTCAGGGAAGTGCAGTCTGTGTGATAGAACTTGCCACTCAGGCAAGGCTCTGTTGCTTTCCTGTTCTCCTTCACTCACTGGCGGAGATCGTATCTCCACGCTTTCCTTTGGCAACTGGATCCCTGAGCCATTTCTAGCCGGGGCAGCTGCTCTATTCCCCTCTCTTTTGGACCTTCACTTCCTCTCCTGTGTAGCTGCAGCTGTCCACCAGGCCCACCCCTGGCTGACCTGCCCAGCCCTCTGTTTCCATATCACAAATGTCCCCATGTCTCATGTCTTGCCTTGAGGGTCATTTCTGGGTTTTGTTTTTTTTTAAATGGTAGTATAGGTAGAGCATTACAGTTCCAACAAAAATAATATGAATATGGCTGGAAAAAACCTAAAATATAGTAGATATCCAATAATTATTGAAATAAGTTAGTTGAATCTAAAGTAATTTGCTTCACTTAGGAACAAAATTAATATCCATTTGGGCCCCTCTGCAAAAATGTGTTATGCACAAGTATGCTGGTTAATTTATTAATAAGTAATTTATTTTGCGATAATTACAGATTTTCTAATTTAATTCATATTTACATGCTTACAGGTTTTTGTTACAAATGGTGTTTGTGGGCTATTGAACTTTAAGCAACCAGGTATCTTACCTGGTTTTTCAGTATATGGGAAGTAAGAAATGTAAGTCTGAAAAGTCACTGACATGATAATGAAAGGAAGCTGCCTCCTTCTCTGAAGTTAGTACCTTTCAGAGTGTGAGCATGTGCCACGTGGAACCTCGCCTCCTTGTTTTTTGTTTTCTGACCTGTCACAAGTGGTTTCTCTTCCTTTAACTGCATCGACGAAGATTTCGGGGACTAAAGTTTTGCCCAGATTGAGATCAGCTTCTATCCTGTCCATGATTCATTTATTAGTTTTTTAAAGTACATTTTTAAGCAAAGATAAGTTTCAAAGGAAGAGGGGGTGAAACAAAGGAGGGGGAGATACAAAGGCTGCATTGAGGGGAGATGTGCTTGGGGGATCCCAGACTATGCCATTGGACTGAACGATTACATTATGGGTGTTTCAAAGTACCCCTCCAGTGAGGGGCGTTTGCTGCTGATTTTACAATTCATGACATGAAGGCTGTAGTGGGAATTCTTGTGGAGCAGTTGCTGGGTCTGTGAACCCCCTAAGGGTGGTCGTCTCCATTTAGGAATACACACAGGTTGTTGGGAGACACTCCTGCACAGGTCTCTTGTGTTTTTTAATGTCCTGCTGGGTGTGCCAAGAATGCTCTTTGCTGGGCCATTTCTTAGGGTTATGTTTGCAGCGAGCAGCCTTGAAGCATGAGGTGATGTCTCTCTTGGGAGCAAAGAACAACCTCACTGCTTAGTAAAAAGCAGCAGGTTCCCCGAGCACAGGCTCCTCAGCGGTGATGTGGACTTGAAACAGCCCGTGCAGCTCCCATCCGGGCCCCTCCGCGCCACCCCCATTAGAATCTGGGGGCCAGGAGGACTGACACAAACATGATGCTTGTGTTGCCTGCTGTGCCGTGAATAATAAAGTCCTTTGTCTCTGCACCAGGAGTCGTGTGTCTTCTGCCAGCTTCCATGGATGCAGACATACCTCAGAGATATTACGGGTTTTGTTCCAGACCACCACAATAAAGCGAGTCTCGCTATAAAAGGAGTCGTAACGTTTTGCTGGTGGAGCGCCTTGCCTTCCATTTTAAAACACGCAACATCTGTGATGCACAGTAAAGAGAAGCACAATACATCGAGGTATGCCTGTGCCTTGTAGGTAGGGTAAAAGCAAATCAAAGCCAGATGCAGGTGTACCGTGTAAAGGCTGAAGGAATACACAGCCAGTTCAATGTGTTCAGACGTGTCCTGTTTGGAACATAATCACGTGGGCCTAACCTGCAAATCACCGGGTTAAGAAGGTGGTGGTGAGTGGCTCCTCAGAGCTCCTCAGGTCTCGAAGGCCTGAGAGGGCTTCTCAGGCACATGGTCTCTGTGGCCCTGGCCAGTATGTCTCCAGGGAGCTAAGGCGTGGTGGCAGCAGGAATTGTGGGTCCTGAGTTAGAGGGACGGTGTGAAACAGACACCTGTGAGTGGCTGGCTGATTTGGAGAGTGCGGAACCACAGCCTCCAGGGTTCCGGGTGGCCGGGGGAGGACCGCCCAGCAGGCTTGGAGCCTAGGCAGTCCTGGCGGGCACTGAGGGACAAGATGCAGAGCTTGCCAGACATCTGGCCCGAAAGAATAGACAGAGGTGGGGCAGCCCGGGCCAGGGCAGCGGGCCAGGGCCGAGAGAGGCGGGAGGAGCCGCCTCAGAAACAACTTGGCTCTGCTGCAGCTGGACCAGGGCAGAGCAATTGTTTGCATTTGGTATTTGCAGAATGAATTTGTTTTCAAGCAATCAGTTAACCAACCCATTGGAAAATGACACTGAGATCACCTGCACGCTGGTTTGGGCATTTAGAGAAGCATTCATCATTAACCCCCGCGGCACCGACGAAAGCCAAGGAAGAGCGTTTGCTCAGAACAGTATTTTTTGTTTCTGTTTTTTCCTCTGTAACATACCCGTGAACGGGTGTTTACCTGTTACCTGCACTAGGTGCTCGCTCCTTCCCCATCAAAAGAACCAAGTCTCTGTGGTCATGAAGCCTGACATGAAGAGTCTGGAGCTACGGCTCTCCGAGCTCCAACATGGGAGATGAGATGTTGAAACCCCGCTCCCATGGTTTCCAACACGAATCTTACTGGCATTCAGTCAGAACCAAATTCTAAATTATGTTTTTCATCTGTTTGATAATATGTGAAAGTGATTAACTGCCTGCAGCCACCAGCTTAGATCATGATGGCGTCTGGAATCGAGTGCTTCGTGGCTTAAGTAAGAAATTGATCAGGAAGTGGATTTTAATGGGGCGATACCTGAGGGAGTGACCCCCTCTCCCCAGGGGCGCCACCGCTGATAGCTATGCAGGCTGTGAACTGCACAGCCCCCGGGGCGAGCGCGATGCTCCCGGGAGTAGTCCAGTGTGGCTACTTGCTATGCGCTGGGCAGTCATCCAAAGGTTAAATAGTGGCATATAAGATGGGTCATCTTTTTTTTTTTTAAAAAAATATATTTTATTGATTTTTACAGAGAGGAAGGGAGAGGGATAGAGTGTTAGAAACATCGATGAGAGAGAAAATCGATCAGCTGCCTCCTGCACACCCCCCACTGGGGATGTGCCCGCAACCAAGGTACATGCCCTTGACCGGAATCGAACCTGGGACCCTTGAGTCCATAGGCCGATGCTCTATCCACTGAGCCAAACCAGTTAGGGCAAGATAGGCGATCTTTTAAGTTGAATGGGTTCAGACCTGTGGTTAGTACCACCTGTGCCTTACACCTCTTGAAAGGAGCCTGGCGGTGGTGAGGGTGGTGAGGTTTGGGGCTGGGAGCTCCTTGCCAAGGGCGATGGTTTCTCAGTCTGACCGGGACTGCTCGGGTGCCTGAGGACTATGCAGACTGGGCCAAGGAATCAGTCCAGGGTCCACTCTTTTTATATTTTTATTTTTTTATCCTCACTCGAGGATATGTTTATTGATTTTTTAGAAAGGAGGGGAGCAGAGAGAGAGACAGAGACAGAGAAACAATGATGTGAGAAACATCCTGTATGCCTCGATCTGGGATTGAACCTGCAACCTAGGTTTGTGCCCTGACCTAGGGAATCGAACCCGTAACTTTTGGTGTATGTGACGATACTCTAACCAACTGAGCTGCCTGACCAGGGCAGGGTTCGCTCTTCACTGGACTCAAGGAGCCCAAAAGACTTGTGGCTGCCTAGCCTCTGTTACTGCACCCTTGAACAAGTCAACCATTTGTTCGCTTATGCCAGGGGTCCGCAAACTGCGGCTCGCAGCCACCCTTTACCTCTTTGCACACAATATGCCACAATTGCCTAATCCTCACAGCTTCCAACTACACGGTAACGTTTAGTCTAGCAGTGGTCGGCAAACTCATTAGTCAACAGAGCGGCAAACCGCGGCTCGCGAGTCGCATGTGGCTCGTGAGCCGCAGTTTGCCCACCACTGGCTTATGCTAATGGATGAAGGAGCTTGCTCACTCATGTTCAAAATAATTAACCCTCACTTGTAAGTAATTGTCTGCAATTATCATTGACTCTTGAAACCAGTATATTTGTTATCAAAAAGAAATGCTGCCAACCAAATATTTTCAGTTTCTTGATACAGTTACTTCGCTTTCTTTTATACTGTGAAATGTTAAGCTAGTTCAATGTACAGATAATAGAGATCATTTTTAGATGGGAAGTTATTTTAATGCATACCTCTGCAAGTAATTTTAGGACAGAAAGGCCAAGTATTAACACACAAACTTTCATTCACCCTTCTGAAGGCCACCTCCCCATAACACTTAAAATTCTGCAGGCTGGATTTAGGATTTGGGTGGGTACAAAGGGTTTGGGAATGGGCCTCAGCCCCACCCCATGGAGACACACCCGTGTTGCCTTCTACTACAGCCTCGTTTGTTCTATTTGCATTTTGATACCTGTAGGACCAGGAGAACTTCCATCCTTAGAGCTAGGCAGAGTTACCAGCCCCCAGTCTGTTCCCGGGGTGAGCTGACAACCTCCCGGGAAGCCTGGAGGACAGACACACGTATCACTCCCGTCCCCCCTTCCCCGCGCACAAGCGGCTACATCGGACAGAGGGTTTTGACTTGTAGAAGAGAGGGGGTTTAACTTGTAGAAGAGAGCCTCGGCATCCTAAGGTCTGGGTTTGAACCTCACTTCTGTTACTGTCTAGCCATCTTACCCCGGCTCATTTTAAGCTAGGTCTCCTCGGAAGTGAAGTGCGTGTGCTGGGAAACAGTTCTCCACGGAGCGCTCGTGTTTCTGTGCATCCTGCAAGCTGAGGTACTGACTGCCTTTGTTCTGGGCTGTCTTTTCAGAGATGTTTGTATAGTAAAAAGCCCTGGAAGGTACATGCCCCAGAGAAAACAACGTGGCTTCCACAAGCTCAGGGGTCCTCTGTTGTAGCGGAGTTCACCCTGGGAGCCCTCTTTGCAATGTCCCGCGGGAGCTGTTACTCAGAGGAACTGGCGCAAATGCTGGCACTGTGGCTAGGGCTCTTGATTTGCCGAAAACCCCTGTTTGTCATGGACCCAGGAGTTTCGTGTCTCCTGCCGGTGTCTGTGAAACTGGTGGGCTAAGGTGTTAGCTTGTACTAGCAAGGAGGTTAAAATCTCTGGCCCTGAACAGCACTGCAAGCAATACTACTTGCCATCTTGTGTTCCCTTTCCACCACCTGTCTCTGCCTTGGCTCAGGATGTGACCTTTTCTCACTTGCGTTATTGTAGTGCTCCCTTCCTCCCCCAGCATTCCTTTCTCTCCACGCTCCTGCAGGGCGATTTCCCTAGGGGAAATTTGATGGTGTCACACTTCCCTGCCTTAAAAACTTAAATGCTTCTTAATTTGGACAGAATTAAAACCAATCTGTTATAGGGATCTTACCTGTTTCTGACGTCCCATGTTCATATGTTCTTTCCCAGCTGTGCCTGTGTGAAGCAAAGAGGTGGGCGTATTTAATGTCCATTATAAAATATTCAGGTTCCCGAAGGTCAGGGGTCCTCTGCTGTGATGCAGTCTGCTGTGTTTGTCAAGGTCACCCGGTCCTCTTCCCGTCACCCTGTGGGAATTGGGGCTTAGGAACGGTGAATCGTGAACGTATGTTTCCTGACTGTAATTCGGCGCTTACCTCTGCTTCCAATAACATTTCCTCATTTCTGTCTACCTTCTACCAAAAGAATGGTATCTGCCATAAAGATGGGAAAGAATGAAGAGGTCACGAGTGCAGAGCACTTACCTCAGGGCCTGGTTCGCTGCTGCAGTTGTTCTTACAAGAGTTCCTTACAGTTTTGCAACCTTTGGGAACTCTTTGTCGCGCTCCCTCCACCCCCACCACACCCCGCCATTCAGGTACCTCTCCTTTAGCCACTTAGTCCTTTAGCATATTTTCTTCAGAGCTCTTTCAGACATAGTTTTCAAATCATCAGAAACACACCAGAATCTATTATAATACTGAAAAGGAGTTTATCTGTTTTCCTTCTGACCCATTGAATGGCATCGATAGAAGGGGTCTGTGGAATTCTCTTATAAAGAGTGCCAACCAGGCATAGCGCCTTTTTTAGTTTGATTGAGTGGCTCTAAGTTTTGTTTTGTTTTGCAGTCTCTCTCTCCCCGCCCCGCCCCCCTCCTTTGAACTCCCTATTTTCTACCTGAAGGTCTTTGATGTACAACAAATTGTTTCTAAAGGATAAATCAAAGGTGGGTATAGATGGTTAATAGACAAGCTGGCTATTAAGTTGTTTCACAAGCTGTCAAATCGTGGATTGTGTTCTGTCTGGCTAAGTCCACCATTGGAACCATTTTAAACAGTGGTGAAAATAAAAAGACATAGTCAACAAATCCCTCCCTCATGTAGGAATTACATTGTTTGCTTGCCACGGCGGCCTTTTTGGTGTTTATTCGGTTACGGCACCCATTTCCCCCTGGTCCTTGAGGTCCTGGGGCATCGGACTTGCGTGGGGTTTCATTCTAGGTCGCGGCAAGGCCCGGCTCCTAGAGGGCATTCCCTAAATTGTTCTGAATGCATGAATGACCGAATAAGAAGGCGTGTGAGTGCTTAGTAAACTATAAAACATTAGCCAACTGTGAACTAACTTTCCCCCCTTCTCCGATGCGGGAAGATGTGCTGGTGCCGGAGTGGTGCTGACCGTGGAGATTTGGGGGGATGGAAGATGCCCGGTCTGCGTGGCTTCCTCTCTGCTTGTGTTTCTGTCCTCTCCACCTCCCTCCCTGAAAGGTCAGCACGCCTGGCTGTGACCCACTTTAGTTCAAACATGGAGGGATTTCCAAAGAATAGGCATGTTTTGCAAACTCTTTTTCACCACCTCCAGTTGGATTTCTATTCCCTTTAATCCTCTCCACCTAAATCTCACCACCTCTATTCTGGTCTTCATTTGGAGAAATTTATCTCAGACACCATTTTTCCTCCCAGAGCCACAAACCCCTCCTTTGTGTTTCCTAGATACTTTCTGGGCCCCCCTTTTGAGTTAGGGTGTGTCTGGTAAGATAAAGTGGTGGCGGCTATATATTTTAAAATATTGCTACTGAGACAAAGCATCTAACACAGGATCCCCGCCCCCCTGTTTATGGACTTCTTTTATATTAAATATTTTATCCATTTAATGAATTTATTTTATTGCAAATAATTACTCAAAAAAGAAAAAAAAGTGGGTATAGAAGAAAAAGTGCATGCATTTGCGTGTCAGTTGACAGTGTTTGAATATTTGAAATGAAAACTTCTCTAGGAAATCTGGGACGTGACTCTCTTGGGTCGGAAAACTGTATACTGTGATCCGGACTTTGGTCCCAGACAGTTTTCCTTTGTTGGCGTATGTAGGGCAAGGTGAAAAGCCCCTTGTCCCCATCGGTCCCAGAGATGGCACACGGAGGAGCGCTCACTCCCTACCACTTGAGCCTGTGGTAGATCTTGCTATCTGAGTGCATATTTGCCTGCTTGTGCTGTCAAGGTCACTGAAAAAGCCAAAGCTTTACACACTGAAGGGTAAGATTCGACTATAAATTGTTAGTCATTTTCATTGTGAGTGGTCATTTTTATGTAAGTGTGTGGGAATTCTTGGCTTGACACATGGAAGAGGCTGGGTTCTATTCTGTTTTCTGTTTGTGATATACTTAATAAAAATTCAGTCTTTGGAAGTGGTGGTACAGGGTAGTATAGCCATTGTCACCTCAACGATTCCTTTCCATTGATCAGATTGTCTCAAAGGGTGACTGCCAATCATTTTTTAAAAACAGAAGTTGTTCATTGAACTGAAGAAATACATGGAGACCACACGTGATTTTGCAATCCTAGAAAGGATTTGAGATCTGAATACCATCATGTAAATATGAAAGGCAAACTTCCTGTGTCACTCATTTAATTACTTCTGCAATGGTATCACTGGGTGACGTTACTAAAGAGGTCACAGGAAACACTGAAAACGTGGAGTTGTTTAGGTGAATCGGTCTTTGTTTAGATTGTTGAAAGATGCACTGATTTGTGGGTGAGGAAAAACTGTGGTTGGGCAGTTTTAGCACTTGCATTTCATTTTAACATTATGCAAGGGACTTTTGAGGCTGTGTGAACAAGATTATAAGGCAACTGGCTTTGCTGACTTATGTTCAGGCTCCTTTTTTTCTGGCTGAGCCAGAATCTCGACAGCCTTCTCAGCCATCACCTGGGTCTTTGGGTGTCACCTCTTAATCTCTTTTGCACCTGCCCTCATTAGTCCATCTGGACAGCCATTGCCCTGATCTGGCCTCCATCCTCCCTCCCCCTCCCCGCACTGGCCTCCTGCTTTTGCTCTGCCTCCTGCTTTCCTCCCTGTGGTCCAGTCTTCACTCTCCAGGGTTCTCTGTCCCACCCCTGACTGATCATGACCTTCCCATGGTCCTTGGTGGAGCCTGAAATCCTCCCATCGCTTTTTCCAGTGCCCACCTTGTGTCCTCAACCCTTTGTTTTCTTCTTCCTCTCCCACTCCAGCCTTCCCTTTCTTCCTAGAATCCTTCCTATTGAGAGCCTTTACACATGCTATTCCCAGAGCACGTGGGATCCCCCCAAATTAGATTAAGCTGTGGAATATTCTGTCATACCATCCAAGACTTCCTTTGAGCATCCATCATAATTAGGCTAGATAATTATTACTTACTAGAGGCCTGGTGCATGAAAATTCATGCACTGGAGCGGGGGGTGTCCCTCAGCCCAGCCTGCCCCCTCTCTCACAGTCCAGGAACCCTCAGGGGTGGGAAGTGACCTGGAAATCAGGGGAAGGTGATGCCCCCATCACACCTCTGCTGCTGCCACTGCCGGTAGCGCAAGCCTCGACTGGCCCTGGTTACCTGAGCCTTGGGCGGCCCTGGGTGGCTGGGGGGCTGAGGGAGGGTCTGGCCGCACCGCATGCCTGCCACCCCCCGCCCCCCAGTGGGGCTGAAAGGACTGGGGGACTCCGGCAGGGTTGAGGGGACTGGGCACCGCCATCTTGTGGCTATGGGCGCCACCAGCTTTGTGATGATGTGATGGCCAATTTGCATATTCCCTCTTTATTAGATAGGATTTGGGTGATTATGTGATTGTCTGTATTGTACACTAATTATTTAGCTTCAAGAGGTTGGGGCTACCCATTTAACGTGACATGGATGGTCACATTAGCACCCAGAGTGGGACCTTGGAAGTGTTCAATAGATCTTCGTTTCTGTGACAGTTTTGGTTGAGGCCTGTAGTCCCCATGTAATGATTAATAGTGTCTCCCTGTGTCCAAAATTATTCATTTTGGATGATGGTGTATATGGGGATCTTATTTAAAGGGCCGCCAGGATGCTAAGTCAGTCACGTAAAGGGTTCCATTGTCAGGCTCCTAGAGCAGGGAGCCCAGTGCAGGGCCAGGGTGGCAAGGGGCTGTTGTGAAATTCTCCTTCTGGCTGAAGAGAATTTATGTGCTTGCAACTCTGTCAGCATATGCAGACGTGCATGTTTTTAACATTTTGAAGAGGTAAGAACATCTCCTGTGCACCTGGGATTTCAGAATATGAGAGTGGGAGGCATCCAGGCTGTTGCAGAAATGGAAAATACACGCGGGGAGGCAGTGGGTGGGTACTTCTTCCAGCCAGAAGCTGACCCACTTTTGATTGGAAGGATTGAAGATGCTGTTACATTTTGCTTGACCAACATGGCCTCTGCTGTCCTCCTCATTCTGGGGTGAGCAGGTCTCCAGTGGGTAGTCTGGTTGTTTTATTTTTGCGGGGGTGTGTGTGGAGGGGTCTTGTGTGAGCACATGGATCATTCGTGCTTCAGTTTCCCTGCCCGATGGGGACAGTATCAGGTGATCTTGTTGAGTAAAGAAAAAAAAAACAACCAACATCTAAAAAGCAGCACGTGGCCCTGGCTTCTAAGGCCTGTGCTGGGCCAGGTCCCCCGGGCCTCAGTTTCCACCTCTCTGACTTGCAGCCAGCAGGCACCTGCCTCAGGGCAGGCTCTGAAGAATGGAGCGAGAACATGCTGGTGAGACCCTTTCCAATGGCTGGGCCCCTCCAGGGGAAAAGGGCTTCTGGTGACATTAGTCTGCAGATAATTTTTATCAGATTCCATAGCCTGAGGTTTCAAAACTAACAACAGCAGAAAGCCCCTCTCAGGTCCCGCTTCTGTGCAGCAGCCCTGGGGCAGAGCCTGGCAGCCGTGGATTCCTTCTTGGCCCTGCAGGTGGGGCCATCCTGAGAGATGCCAGAACACAACACAGCAAAAGCAAGAGCTCCCGCTGAGATCGCCTGGCTGCAGGTGTGTCCATTGCAGAGACGCAGGCCTGCGAAGGCCACACGCTTCTGAGATAGTGGAGGGGACTTACGGAGAGTCTGGGGATGGGCTCGGTGAAATGTGAACCGGCCTCCTTGCCTTTCTGCGTCTTTCACTTTGCAGGTTGTGCGCGAGGGCTGCTCTCTGCCAGCTGGCCCAGGCCTCGTGGCCAGTGTGCCAGTGGAATGGCTCAGCAAAGCATGTGCAAGGCTTCTCTATTTAATAGTTAAACATCTACAGCAGGCTGAATTTGGCCTGGCTGAAAAGAAAGGTGAAATGAGGTCATCAGAATTATATGATACCCCCCCCCCCCCGTTCTGGCATCTTGTGTTCTCTGCCTCCCAGCAGCATTCCCGCAGAACCGTGGCAGTGCCTTTCATCTGCTGGGCCTTCCGTGAGCAAGTGAGGCAGCACTTGAGGTTTTATGGTTCCCTCCCTGGGGGTGACCCTGTGAACTCTTTTTTTTTTTTTTTTTTTTTTTTTTCTTTTTTTTTTTTTTTTTTTAAATTTCTTTATTGAACAAGGCGTCACACATTTGTCCTCATCCCCCCATTCCCATCCCATCCCTCTCCCCACGCAGGCCCCAATCCCCTGTTGAACTTAACCGTTGGATAGGCTCATATGCATGCATGCAGGTCCTTTGGTTGAACTCTCCCCCTCCCCCCACCCTCCCCCTACCCTCCCCTATCCTCCCTCTGAGGCCCGATAGTCCGATTGATGCCTCCTTACTTCTGGTTCTGTTCTTGTTCCTCAGTCTATGTTGTTCATCATTTCCTCTAGATGAATGAGATCAAATGTCACTAGATATATACTAATAAGAACTGAATGTGAGACGAGCAATAATATTTATGCTGACAGGCAAATGAATCAATCTGTAGCGAGCTTCCCCCTGGACCAACAGTTCTTTTGAGACCCAATTTCGATGACCAGTAGTTCCTTATGTGTACATGTCAGCACTGACCCCTCAGCTCTGGATGGTGGACAAATGGTGGTAATGGAGGTCCGACTCCCTCTGGTTTGGTCTCGGCCGAACCCAGGGGCACGGCGTCACCTGGACTAAGGGGCACGTGGCCTCACCCATACCCAAGGGGCGCGTGGTCCCACCCGGGCCTGGGACCCAGCCTCACCTGGATGGATCCAGGGGCGCACGGCCTCACCCGGACCCAGGATCTGGCGTCACCCGTACCCAGGGACGCTTGGCCTCTCCCAGACCCAGGGGCACGTGGCCTCACCTGGGCTTAGTTTCACAAGGCCTCACCTGGATCCAGGGACACAAGGTCTCTCCCGGACCCAGGGACGCTTGGCCTCTCCCAGACCCAGGGGCACGTGGCCTCACCCGGGCCTAGGTTCACGAGGCCTCACCCGGATCCAGGGACACATGGTCTCACCCAGACCCAGGAACGTTTGGCCTCTCCCAGACCCAGGGCGACTTGGGCTCACCCGGGCCTAGGTACACGAGGCCTCATCCGGATCCAGGGACGCATGGTCTCGCCCGGACCCAGGGACGCTTGGCCTCTCCCAGACCCAGGGGCACGTGGCCTCACCCGGGCCTAGGTGCACGAGGCCTCACCCGGATCCAGGGACACATGGTCTCACCCGGACCCAGGGACGCTTGGCCTCTCCCCGACCCAGGGCCACTTGGGCTCACCCGGGCCTAGGTGCACGAGGCCTCACCCGGATCCAGGGACACATGGTCTCACCCGGACCCAGGGACGCTTGGCCTCTCCCAGACCCAGGGCCACTTGGGCTCACCCGGGCCTAGGTGCACGAGGCCTCACCCGGATCCAGGGACACATGGTCTCACCCGGACCCAGGGACGCTTGGCCTCTCCCAGACCCAGGGCCACCAGGGCTCACCCGGGCCTAGGTGCACGAGGCCTTACCCGGATCCAGGGACACATGGTCTCACCCGGACCCAGGGACGCTTGGCCTCTCCCCGACCCAGGGCCACTTGGGCTCACCCGGGCCTAGGTGCACGAGGCCTCACCCAGATCCTGGGACGCATGGTCTCACCCGGACCCAGGGACGCTTGGCCTCTCCCAGATCCAGGGCCACTTGGGCTCACCCGGGCCTAGGTGCACGAGGCCTCATCTGGATCCAGGGACGCATGGTCTCACCCGGACCCAGGGACGCTTGGTCTCTCCCAGACCCAGGGCCACTTGGGCTCACCCGGGCCTAGGTGCACGAGGCCTCATCCGGATCCAGGGACGCATGGTCTCGCCCGGACCCAGGGACGCTTGGCCTCTCCCAGACCCAGGGGCACGTGGCCTCACCCGGGCCTAGGTGCACGAGGCCACACCCGGATCCAGGGACACATGGTCTCACCCGGACCCAGGGACGCTTGGCCTCTCCCCGACCCAGGGCCACTTGGGCTCACCCGGGCCTAGGTGCACGAGGCCTCACCCGGATCCAGGGACACATGGTCTCACCCGGACCCAGGGACGCTTGGCCTCTCCCAGACCCAGGGCCACTTGGGCTCACCCGGGCCTAGGTGCACGAGGCCTCACCCGGATCCAGGGACACATGGTCTCACCCGGACCCAGGGACGCTTGGCCTCTCCCAGACCCAGGGCCACCAGGGCTCACCCGGGCCTAGGTGCACGAGGCCTTACCCGGATCCAGGGACACATGGTCTCACCCGGACCCAGGGACGCTTGGCCTCTCCCCGACCCAGGGCCATTTGGGCTCACCCGGGCCTAGGTGCACGAGGCCTCACCCAGATCCTGGGACGCATGGTCTCACCCGGACCCAGGGACGCTTGGCCTCTCCCAGACCCAGGGCCACTTGGGCTCACCCGGGCCTAGGTGCACGAGGCCTCATCTGGATCCAGGGACGCATGGTCTCACCCGGACCCAGGGACGCTTGGTCTCTCCCAGAACCAGGGCCACTTGGGCTCACCCGGGCCTAGGTGCACGAGGCCTCATCCGGATCCAGGGATGCATGGTCTCACCCGGACCCAGGGACACTTGGCCTCTCCCAGACCCAGGGCCACTTGGGCTCACCCGGGCCTAGGTGCACGAGACCTCACCCGGATCCAGGGACACATGGTCTCACCCGGACCCAGGGACGCTTGGCCACTCCCAGACCCAGGGCCACTTGGGCTCACCCGGGCCTAGGTGCACGAGGCCTCATCCGGATCCAGGGACGCATGGTCTCGCCCGGACCCAGGGACGCTTGGCCTCTCCCAGACCCAGGGGCACGTGGCCTCACCCGGGCCTAGGTGCACGAGGCCTCACCCGGATCCAGGGACACATGGTCTCACCCGGACCCAGGGACGCTTGGCCTCTCCCAGACCCAGGGCCACTTGGGCTCACCCGGGCCTAGGTGCACGCGGCCTCACCCGGATCCAGGGACACATGGTCTCGCCTGGACCCAGGGGTGTGTGGGCTCTCCCAGACCCAGGGGCGCTTGGCCTCGCCCGGGCACGGGATCCAGCGTCATCCGGGTCCAGGGGCACTTGGCCTCACCCGGACCCGGAGTCCGGCCTCACCTGGACCCAGGGGCATGTGGCCTCACCTAGACCCAGGGACGTGAGGCCTCACTCATACCCAGAGGCGTGTGACCACACCCGAGCCCAGAGGCGCGCAACCCCGCCCGCACCCGGGTCTCAGCGGGGCCCCGTCTTCCCGATCCCAATTCCTGCCGGTCAATCCCCCCTCAGCAATTCCCCTGGCCATCCTTCCAGAGCTCCAGAATGGCTGCTGCAGAACTCGTCGGGCGGCGGCTCGGCGAAGCTCCGGTGCACCCGGTGCATGGCGGTGGGCCAGTCTGGCGTCGCTGCGTCGGCCCTTGGGTCTGCATCGGTGGCCGGTCGCCGAGCATGCGCACCTGGCCGCTTCCGGGGCGTTGAGATTCTTGACGGACTCAGAGGTCAGCAAGCGCGGAGTCTCCCACCCCATGTCTCATAGGGGCTCGTCTGTCCGTGCTTGGCTGCCAGTGGAGCCGTCCCCTCAGCCGGAGACCGCCGGGGGAACTGCGCCGAGCACGTTCCAGGCCGCTGTTGTATCGCCTGAGCCATAGTTCTTTTGTGTCGCCTGAGCTGTAGTTCTTAAAGTGTGGTCTTTGGGTCACCGGCATCAGCATCATCCCACATACCCCTCTTTTATTCTAGTTGTAGAGCATCTACTCAGCCAGCCCTATGGTGGTCTTGGATGGTGTCTGCTCTGCTCTCTTGTCGTAGTCTCAAAGTTGTTGTGGTAGGCAACAATCAGGCTTCCGCCCTATGCCTCCATCTTGGTCCTCCTTTGTATAGTTAAGTCTTGATTGTTGTTGGTGTCACTGGGGGGGCTCTCTTTGTCTATAAAGGAAGAGTTGCTGTGCAGGAGACACGTTTATGGGCCGGGTCTTGGTGCAGCAAAGCTTTGGCGCTCACTGAATATTCCCGTTGAATGTGTCCCTTATGCACGTGGTTGAAATCTGGTGTCATCTCCCACAGACCACTAGATGCCCTCGTTTCTGGGTCTCCAATGGGGTGTAGATCAGCTACTGCCTTAGGCACTCAGCAAGGATTACAGCAAAAACTGTAGTTTCTTCCTCCTGTCTGAGTGGCCCTGGAGCAGTCCGACTAGAACAGCAGATCATCTGGTCCGCTGCCAGAGGGCAGTCCACCCACATGCATAAGCCGTTGCTTGGGGCGCAGGTGTGCCTGCAAGACTTGCGGGGCAGGTCTTCAAAACGTGCGGGGCGGGTCCCAGGGCGGGGCGGGGTCTCAGGGCGCCAACAGGCCATGGTGCGGCGAGCCTCGATGGCTGTGAGTCTGGTCCTTCTGCCTTCCACGTATCTAAGTCCCTTTGTTCCGCACTCCAGCGCAGCAAACACTGATTGCTGGGCGCACCTCTGCAAGAGTCCCGCCTCTCCCTGCAGGCATCTGGGTCTCCCGGGGTTCGCCAGAAGATGGGTTTCAGGGTGATGGAGAGCTAATCTCCCTTAGGTTTGGAACAAAAGCCCCTTTCCCCCGCCACCAGCCAGACCCACGCACCTCCACACCTCATCCCCTCCGATTTCGCTGGGTGCGAGGCAACAGAACAGCCTTTAACCTCCGCCGCCATCTTTTTCAAACTTCCCGATTTGTACTTCTTAATCCCTTCATTTCAGTCAACTCTACTGAAGTCTAGCGCCGCCGGGAGGTGCACGGAAAGGGCGCCCGGGCCTCCGTCCGGTGCGCGGTGCGCGCGTCCCGCGGAACCAGGCGTACGAGGGCCGCGCGGCTGGGACGGGCGCTGGGCGGCCGCCGAGCTCCAGGCACCGCCATCTCTGTGTTCCGGACGTCGCCGCCGCGGCGTCCCCCCCAATTTATACTTCTTAATCCCTTGAATTCAGTCAACTCTACTGAAGTCTAGCGCCGCCGGGAGGTGCACGGAGAGGGCGCCCGGGCCTCCGTCCGGTGTGCGGGGCGCGCGGCCCGCGGCACCAGGCGAGCGGGGGCTGCGCGGCGGGGACGGGTGCTGGGAGGCTGCCGGGCTCCGGGCGCCGCCGCTGTGGCGGCGTCCCCAGCGTCCCGGGCCGGGCGGCCTGCGGGGGCGGCGGAGTTGCGGAAGTTAGTGAGTTTCCCAGGGTTTCGCCCGGAATGGGGTTCAGTGCAATCGGAGCCGGTGCTCAGCGCTCTCCGGAGCCTTTATCTCCTTCCTGCCAGTGAACTCCGGCCAGGTCATCAGCCGCCCCCTCCTCTCCGGTTCCATCCTCCCCGCAGGCGCATGTGCTCGTGTCTCCGCCCGTTTCTCCATACCTCAGGCTTTTACGGCTTCCCCGACTGTCCCCGTGGCCTTCTCCTTCTCCCCAGCTGTGGGCATTTCAGTCCACCAACTTTCCTGTGGTTCTGGACGATGTCCGTTCTGACCTCTAGTTGTATTTTTGAAATTGTTGTGCCCGGCTGCAGGTTAGGTGTTTAACCTATGCCGCCATCTTGGTTTCTCCTCTGTGAACTCTTGTTCGCTGTCTGTGCTGAGCTCCCGTGGCACGTCATCCTGCAGTCCTTAGCCCTGGAAAACCACGACACCCCACTTTCTAGGGAGGATGTCTTCACATTTCCAGTAACAAGTGACTGTCTCAATGGAGCACTTAAAATGCTTTCTCAGAACACTTTGGTATTCTAAGTGGACTCTGAATTCCTCGAGGATGGAAGCGCTCCCTCCCGCTAGGAACTCGGGTGCGCAGGGACGCCCGGCATTGGATTCCGAGGGTTCCTCCTTTTCTAAGAGGTGTGCACAGCCTCAGTTCCCCAGCTGTGATTATGGAACCCTTTCCTTGACTCGGGGACCCTCCCTGTGACTCATTCAATTCGGGGATGTTTGCTGAACGAGCAGGCCTGGGACCACAGGACAAGATGGTTTCTTCAGATGGTTCTTGGATTTCAGGAGCTCTCAGTCCTGTGAAGGAAAGACATGTGCATACACACATGCACATAAAAGGGATGCCGTGTGTAAGCCCGAGGGTGGAGCGAACAGGGGAAGAAGCTTCCAAGCAGGCGATGTTGCTGTGCGTTTTGAGGAGGGTCAGGGATTTGCTGAATAGCACGACCCCTGTTGTTTCCCAGCAGCAAAGGACCCCCACCCAACCTGCTGGGATGCAGAGTAGATGTTATGCATTCTGCTGTACGCAGGCTGGTAGACTGTGATGGCCACAGTGCTGTTTTTATGAGCCCTTTGTCTTTATCCTGTTTCCATTCACTGGGAGGGCGCTTGCAACCTACCCTGGGTGTGGCTTTCTTTGAACCTTTATAGTTGATACTCATTAGTTTATCTCTGTTAGTTTTGTTACCCAACTAGATTCCCCCCCACTCATATGAATTTGTTTAATCCCAGGCAGTACAGGATTCAGGATAGAATAAGACCGGACAACACACGTGGCAGGATTCTGGGCTGGGTTTACTCTGACCTCACAGCTAACGTTGAAATGACTGAGGAGAAGAACTGAAGAGATGAGCCACTGCATGATTATTACTATTTTTAAACAAAAGCTTATTCTTAAATGTATACCAAGCTCCAAGACAACACTTCATCCTAGTGGCAACAGACGTTACGACAGGGAGTCTAGATGTTAAAACAGGAATGGAATTAAGGATCACCATTGCCCCAGGCACAAATAATAGCTCACTTTTTACCAGATGTATATAGAGCAAGAGCAGAGTAGACGTTTTGGACAACGGTGGCCATCCAATATGGAGTCATTGTCGGCCAAGACAGTTAAGGCAAGTGCTATGTCAAGACTGAGTTGACATGACACGAACCCTAAAGAATCCAACAAAAAAATACTAGAACTGATAAATGAATTCAATCAAGTAGTGGGATACAAACTAAATATCCAGAAATTGGTTGCATTTTTATACACCAACAATGAACTATCAGAAAGGGAAACCAAGAAAACAATACCGTTTATAGTTGCATTAAAAAATATTTAGGCATAAATTTAACCAAGGATGTAAAAGGCCTGTACTCGGAAAATTATAAGACACGGAAGAAAGAAACTGAAGAAGATACAAATAAGTGAAAGCATATACCGTATTCATAGATAGGGAGAGTCGGCATCATTGAAATGCCCATATTACCCAAAGCAATCTATAGATTCAACACAATTCCTATCAAGATACCAATGGTGTATTTCACAGAACTAGAACAAATATTTCAAAGATTTATATGGAACCACAAAAGACTCTGAATAGCCTTAGCAATCTTGAGAAAGAAGAACAAAGTTGGAGGAATCATGCTACATTATATCAAACTATACTACAAGGTCATAACAATCAAAACAGCATGGTACTGGCATAAAAACAGACATGTAGATCAATAGAGTGGAATAGAGAGTCCAGAAATAAACCCACACCTTTATGATTAATTAATATTTGACAAAGGAGGCAAGAACAAACAATGGAATAAAGACAGTCTATTCAATAAATGCTGTTGGGAAAATTGGACAGATACATGCAAAAAAATAACACTAGACCACCTTCTTACACCATGCATAATAATAAATTCAAGATGGATTAAAGACTTAAATGTAAGACAAAACCATAAAAATCCTAGAAGAAAACATTGTATATTTCTTGTAGCAATATTTTTTTTCTGATATATCTGCTCAGGCAAGAGAAACAAAAGAAAAAATAAATTGGAATACATCAAACTAAAAATTTTTGCACAGCAAAGGAAACCATCAATAAAATGAAAAGACAAGTCATTGAATGGGAGGACATATTCTCCAATGGTATATATGATAAAAGGTTAATATTTAAAATTTATAAAGAACTTATAAAACTCAACCCCCCCAAAAAAGATCCAATTAAAAAATGGGCAAAGGATCTGAATAGATACTTCTCCAAAGAGGACATACAGATGACCAATAGACATATGAAATGATGCTCAATGTCATTAATCATCAAAGAGATGCAAACTAAAACCACAAGGAGACATCACCTCATACATGTCAGAATAGCTATCATCAATAAATCAAACCACAAGTGTTGGCAAGGATATGGAGAAAGGGAGCCCTTGTACTCTGTTGGTGGGAATATAGATTGGTGCAGCCACTGTGGAAACAGTATGGAGTTTCCTCAAAAAATTAAAAAATGGAACTGTCTTGTGACCCAGCAATATATATCCGAATATGGGATTATATCTGACGAAACCCAAAACACCGATTCGAAGGAATATATGCACCCCTGTGTTCATTGCAGCATTATTTACAATAGCCAAGATTTGGAAGCAGCCCAAGTGCTCATCAGTAGATGAGTGGATAAAAAGAAGCTGTGGTGCATTTATACAATGGAATATTACTCGGCCATAAAAAAGGAAATCTTACCCTTTGGGACAGCATGGATGGACCTGGAGAGTATTATGCTAAGTGAAATAGGCCAGTCAAAGAAAGACAAATACCATATGATTTGACTTATATTTGGAATCTAATGAACAAAATAAACAAAACAGAAACAGATTCATAGGTACAGACAACAGACTGACAGCTGTCAGAGGGCAGAGGGGTTGGGGGCTTGGGTGAAAAAGGTGAAGCAAAAAAACCTCATAGACATAGACAATCACTTCTTAGAGTAGTTGACCATAAACCATTTGAGAAATCACCATTTTTATTAATGACTTCTGAGATTTGGCAGCAACTAATGGTGATTACCAGAGGGTTAGGGGGAGGTAGAAAAGGGTAAAGAGGAATACAGGGAGCCAGAAGGAGACTTGACTTTGGGTGGTAAACGCACAATACAATATACAGATGATGTATTATAGACGTGTTCACTTGCAACTTACATAATTTTGTTAACTAATGCCACCCCAGTAAATTCAGTAAGAATGTCAAGACATACAAGAAATATCTGTAAAGCTCAATAAAGTAAAGCACAATTTTAAAGAAGACCGAGGTAATGGAGTGTAATGAACTCCCTTAGAAGGGGGTCCCAAGCACCCCTTCTAAGGGGACCTGGTGCCTGCCGTCCGCCCCTCCCCAGACCTGCCACAGGAAGCTCCACCCAATTAGATTTTAAGCTCAGTGGGAGCAGGACCACCCGCCCACATCAAGCACAAACACAGCCAGTGCATACAGCAAATGTCTCCCGAAGCCGAGTTGAGCAATTTTTCGGTCATACTTATCTGGCTCTGTAAGTGTGACAGGACAATTCAGCAGTGACACTCTTAAGTATAAACAGAGTGTCTGCTTTTTTTATTTGAAGGAAAGCACAAGTCTGGTCAGCAGCATATCACCGATTTGATGTTCATCCATTCATTCACAGACAGCCTCTATGCACTGGAATCATACTTGTCTTTTCCTGCATTGAGTTCTTTCACGTGTTGCATTATTACTGCACTGGGGATTTCATTCTTTAAACTTGATCATTGTATTGATAAACCTGTATCTCTTGGATACTGCCATAGAGCTAATTCTTTTCTATTAAATAGTTCTTAGAGTGGTTGACCATAAACCATTTGAGAAATCACCACTTTTATTAATGACTTCTGAGATTTGGCAGCAACTAAAATTGATCCTAATGCAACTTGCTTTCATAGAAAACTGTAAGACTGCGTTTCACTCCGCAGACCAGGGTAGAGACGAGGATGTTACAGAAAAACATAACTTATCCGCAATTTTGGTAGGTGTACCAAGGAATACGAGGTTGGACAATAGAAATTGTTTCTCTCTAATTGTAGGTGGCAATTAGGACGTGGCGGGGACTGTTCTTGGTGCTGCTTGTGTATATTAACGTTCAGTCCTCCCAGTGCCCACATGAAAGACCTGCACTATTCTAACCCTAACCCTAACCCTAACCCTAACCTTAACCCTAACCCTAACCCTAACCCTTGTACCTGTGAAGATACTGAAACACAGGGAGGTGTGCCTGGCCCACAAACAACCCCTCTGCGACTGAAGATATTCTGATTGTACACAATACAGCGCACAACTGGAAGACTGGGGAATGTTCAGAAAGAAGCTTTCATAGTCATTCTTTTGGCAGTTTATGGTAATTATGTTTATTAATTGTTTCCATTACAGTATGTGTGTGTGTTTATGATAGTTTTTCTTTTTAAAATTGTGGTGAAATATACATAACTAGGATGTTAGTTTTGAACTCATTTAGAGGCCTTCTAAGACAAATAACTTCATGTTTTGATAAGCTAAGAGACTTTCAGAGCAAAGTGGTTTCAGTTAAAAATAACAAACTTTCCCTCCTTGCCATTGATGCTTGAGAGGGTGCCTTTGGAAGAATGTGAATGTGGTTTGCCCATGATCATGTGAACCAACGCGTTCTCTCTGAAGTCTTTTTACAGCAGAATGTGTGAGATACAGCTCCGTTTCGGTACCCTAGCAAGTTGGGTGTTTTGTTGTTCTTTAAAACGGGGGTTGCAGATTCCTATGCTTAGAGGCACCAGACAGAAAACCGAGTCAGTGGGTCAGAGGTGGGAGGTGATCGGAGCGACAGGGATTGTGGTCAGAACAGGGGTGCTCCTGCTTGTGTACGGGAGCTGCTCTCCTCCCGCTGATGGCTGACCAGGGACTATGCACTTCTGTTGCCAGATCTAACCATTTTCCAGAAGTTGGAACTATTATCTATCTATCTATCTATCTATCTATCTATCTATCTATCTATCTATCTACCTACCTATTATCTATCTATCTATCTATCTATCTATCTATCTATCTATCTATCATCTATCTACCTATCTATCATCTATCTATCTATCTATCTATCTATCTATCTATCTATCTATCTATCATCTATCTACCTACCTATCATCTATCTATCTATCTATCTATCTATCTATCTATCATCTATCTACCTACCTATCATCTATCTATCTATCTATCTACCTATCTATCTATCATCTATCTACCTACCTATCATCTATCTATCTATCTATCTATCTATCTATCTATCTATCTATCTATCATCTATCTACCTACCTATCATCTATCTATCTGTCTATCTATCTATCTATCTATCTATCTATCTATCTATATCTTTTTTAATCCTCACCCAAGGATATTTTCCCACTGATTTTTAGGAAGAGTGGAAGAGGAAGGGAAAGACAGAGAGAAGCATCAATGTGAGAGAAACACATCCATTGGTTGCCTCCCGCACGAGCCCCGACCGGAGCCAGGGTCGGGGAGGAGTCTGCAACCAAGTACGTGCCCTTGACCGGAATTGAACCCGGGTCTCTTTGGTCCGAAGGCCGAGGCTCTATTCACTGAGCAAAACGGCTAGGGCTCCATATTTTTTAAATGGGAAAATTCCCAGCTCAGTGCTTGGGAAGAAGATTCCAATTTAAACAAACCAATAGCGGAGAGTGTGGCGGAGAGGAGGGGATTTAGAAGGAGTTTTGTGTCTATCCACAGACTCCCTGTGTGGCATGGACTCCGGCTTGCATTTGCCTGCCCTAACGATATCCCTGGAAAGTTGTAAGCAGGCTACATTTTTCCCCCCTATATTTTAAAACTAGCCTTGTTCCTTATCATAGAAAATCAGAGGACTTCTGATGAGTCCTTGGTACAGTGAGTGATCAGCCAGCCAGTGTATTTATTTTGTATGTGTGTATCTCTCTCTCTCCCTCCATATATATATGGAGGGAGAGAGAGAGATAGAAACATCAATGATGGAGAGACTCACTGATTGGCTGCTTCCTGCATGCCGCACACCGGGGATCGAGCCCACAACCTGGGCATGTGCCCTGGCTGGGAATCGAACTGTGACCTCCTGGTTCATAGATAGATGCTCAACCACTGAGACCTGCTGGCCAGGCGGTGTTTGTACTTCTGTGTTTAAAATGGAGACCACTGTTAGATGCCATGTCCTGCTGGAGCGGAGGAGGTCGCTCGCTGGGTTACTCAGAGTTTCCTATGGCTGTGGTGTTTGCTGTAATGAAATTGGGCCTGCCAGGGGAGCTGTAGACGCTTGGAAGGGCTTTCAGTCCTTAATAACACTTGTATCTAAATTCCAGGCATGTTGCCTGCAACTTCCAGTTTCAAGAAAATCTATGTCAATCTATTTCTTTATAACCCAGTGCTATTGCTCTGTTCCCCTGCCCTTGTTTTATAGTCAGTCATTCTCTTTGGCTCACAACAGCAATCCAGTCCAAAGGTTTGTTTTTTTTTTATTTTTTATTTCCAGCCCCATCATTATTTTTATGTAAAAGGTATGTTTTGAGTTACAGCAATTCATGGGGATCAAGCTTCCACTCTGTAGGGAGAAGAGAGATGTCACTTACTTGGGAGTTTATACAGATAGATGTCCTGCCCCATGGTGTGTTTCCACAGTAATCCAGGGGGCTTATTTGTGTTACACTTAAAGAAAAATGACCATATTTGGGCTGACTCCAAGCCAAGATGGTTTAGGCCCAATGTTCTTGGAGGAATGGGGGAGTAAGGAGGTGGAAAATAGCCCTTTTCCTCCCGATATTATTCATTAGGAATTTCATTTACAGATTATTTAATGCATTACATTTACTCATATAATTCCGGTACCTTTTGTGTTTTCCTAGCCCTCCCCCCCCCCTTTTTCTTCTTCTTTTGAAACAATTTCAAACTTATAGGAAAGTTGGAAGACTATTTTTATAGGCTCCTCTATCCCTTTACTGAAAGACGCCGAGTTTCTCCCGTTATCCCAGGAGTGCAGAAGGGCCAGTGTGGGAGCACATCGGACCCATGCACCTCTTTCTAGGCTCCTTCCATGTGGGAGAGTTCCTCTTTCCCCCTTGTCTTTCCTGATGCTGACGTTTTTGAAGGTGGTTTTGTAGAATATCCTTTCTTTTCTCAGAGGGTGTTCTCTGTTCCTCCCTCAAAACCCAGTTCGTGTTACCTTCTGTGAGGAGAGTGGGGCCGCTCTCCTGAGGAATTGGTTGCTCTCTCCTCTAGATTCCTGTAGCACTCCATTAGTACCTGTATCCGTGTTCATTCACTCACTCACTTATTCATTCATTCATTCAGTAAATACTTTTGGATTTCTGTGTGCCTAGTGGAATACATTTAAGAACAAAACAGTGTGGGAGGGGGGAAATCCCTGCTTTTATGAAGCATATATTTTAGTGAGGGTAACAAACCACTAATAAGTAAGTAACCTAGCAAGGATGTCAGATAGGTGCTAAAGAGGATGCAATGGGGCAGGAAAGGGGAGAAGCGATGGTTCTTGACAGGGTGGCCAGGGAAGGCTCCCAGGAAGGTGATTCTGGGGCAAGACTCCAGGGAAGTGTGGTCCAGGCCACGCAGGTATCGGCAGGAGCCCCGTAGGGGCAGAGGGAGCCTGTCGGGAGCGAAGGCTCTGCTTCAGGCTGGCCGAGGGTAGTGTTTGTGGGAGAAGGCCGCGTGGGATGGGAGCAGAAGGGAGGGGAGCGTGGTAGGAAAGGTCAAGTGTGAAATCATTCAGGGCTTGTGGCCATGAAGGGACATGAGAAGCCCTTGGAGAGTTTTGAGCAGACAAGGGACACGACCTGATTTATGGTTGAAAAAGGAACCCCGTGTTGTATAGAGGACGGCAGGTGTGTGGGGACAGGGAGACGGATCAAGGGGCTGTGGTAGGTATTTTGCAGTTGTTTGTCCTATATGGCATATAGAAGGGATTCGGTAGTTCTCACACTTGACATAAGTCTTCCATGGGCTGTGTGTGAGTGATGCGGATTTCTTTACTAGAAACTAGAATTCATTAGGTCTCACCTGTATTGTTTACAGCCTCCCCCCGGTGATTCTCCTGTGGATGGTCCTTGAACCATAGGTTGATGAATACAGTAATAACCAGTGATTTTTGGAATGAGTAATTGGCTTATGGAAAATCCTTTAGAGATACTAAGATATGAAGTGTTTACCCTCTTATTGCTTTATTTCTTACAAACATATTTCTCAACTTAAAAAATATATCTGGTAGTATAAATTTCCTCTTACAACTTACCTAGGACAGTGGTCGGCAAACTGAGCCGTGGTTTGCCGCTCTGTTGACTAATGAGTTTGCCGACCACTGATCTAGGACATCACGATCTAACTAGGCAAGGTTATTTTTTAAAGAGATGTGTATTTTATGAAAGAAACATAATATTCTGACATGCAATTTTCCTGCCTCTAAACACATGATTTCAGAAGGACTGAACAAATGCTTCTAATAGTATTCATTCACAAAGAAGCTATTAAATATATTCTAGAGGAAATTGGATTCAGGGAGTAGGTTGGATGAAGCCATTAGAGATACAAATGAGTATTTTAGTTACACATGAATATTTAGGTACAAATGGCTATTTGAAGAGCCAGAGGGGACTAGATCTGGCTTGGCATTTTATTGCACCAGAGGTCCACGGGGCATGTGTCCGTGGAGCCCTGGAAACAGGGTTAAGTGCAAAGCATTGAGGGACTTTTGTTTCTTCTTCTTGGCGAAGTTCAGTCTTGCATGGGTAATCTTGGGTTGGACATGAAAACAAGTTGTGCCTTGTTTAACTGTATAATGTCATGGTCAAGAGCATGGACTTTGGAGCCAGCCTGGCTCCAAATCCTCCCCTGAACTCTCAGTGCAACCCTCATGCCTCAGTTTCCACATAGGAGGGAAGTAATAGCACTTACCTCACAAGCTCACTGTGAGGATTGAGTTAACACCCATAGGTGCTTAGAATGGGGTCTGGCATGTTGTAAACGTTCAACAGTTATTAGCTTTTTCTCCTCCTCCCCCTCCTATTATTATTGTTGCTATTATATTTCAGTGCTTTCAAATCCTATTTTGCCTTCTGGAATACAAACTTCAAATGATTGCTGTTTTGGGATGAGTGTAGTTATTGGTTGTGTCTAAAAATATGCTCATTTATACCTCATACATGTGAGGAATTTAAAGTCTGCAGGGTAGTGTTTGTCCTTTGTACGTAGGACCAACACTTTCTGGAAGTTGGTTGCTGTCACTGATGTGACATTTTTATCTCCTTCCGTAAAAGAGGGGTGCTCATACTTGCCTTAGGGCTGCACAGTGAGAATTAATGAGCAGGTCCATGTTTGTGGTTCTATCCTATTAAGGTTTTTTTTTTTATAGTTAACATAGATTTTATTTTATTTTTCCCTTAACCATTAAGTTCTAATTAGCACTAGTTACTGCTCTTACAGTCTCTCTAAGTGCCATTATCCAACTGATCCTCTGAACCAGGGCATCGAGAGGACTTTCTTATGCACCGTGGGGGATGGTGCTTGATAACACATCCGCCGTTTCATTACTCCCCATAGCAGAAACCACGTGACTCTTATTCCCCATCTCTAAAATTGTTATACTTCTCCAACAACAACAATAAAAACGAAATTAAATAACAACTTCTTATAGAGCCCTTAGTGATAAAATGTTACTTAATAAGTATTAAGTAATCACCATCTTTCATTTTGGACTTTATTTTCTCATCCTTATGCAACAGTTACATCTGTACTGAGTAAAGGTTTGTATTTCAGTTCTGTGTCACCAGAGGCAGGACTCGGAGCTTCTGCACCTCAGGACCTTTGTCTATAAAACACGGAGAATAATACCTTTGAAATAACATAGACGGCAAATACCAGGCACCAGGGCTGGCATACGTGGCTGATTATTTTATTACTTTTTCCCCCAATGTGATTCAGTTTAATAATAGCACTGGAACAATTTTATAGCATTCCGATAAAGCAGAAAACCTATCTTTTCAGGTCCTCATGTCAATTGGAATTCTGCCTGACATAGACTTCCCTTAAATATCTAATTTCCAAATTTACTCTGGGGGGACCCCTCTTCTGTCAATAGATAATATTACATTTTTAAAAGGATGTGGATTTAGAGTCAGTATGGGACTGTGCCTCTATTTTATCCCAATAAAGTAACTGAGTGTGATGCAGTTTTACGTTTCCTGGTTTTGTGTTCAGGTTGCCTCACCAGGGCAGGGGTAGGGCTTTGTATCCAAGCAGGCCAGGCCCCTGTGCTCTCTAAAGGCAAAGCCGATTTAACCACAAGCGTCCTTTGTTCACATAATTACAAAGTTAAAACTCAATTCCTTGCCATGTAGGCCTGAAAGGATTAGCTCCGCTCTTGATTGATATGTAAAGAGTGTTGTAATCTCTGGAACTGTGGCTTCGGAGGAACACAAAAATCTAAGCTATCATTTGAGATGGGACAAAGGGTGTTGTTATAGGTTTATTCTTAGGAGTCTCATCTTTGATTTGCCTCTGTAATTAAATACCTACTTGTCGGCGGGGAGGCTGTGTGGAGGAACGATTCTTCTCCCACTCCCGTCGCTGTTGATTTCTTAGATACTTTGAAGTGGTGCCCCACCGTCCTCCCGGGCTCTCAGGCGCTTTGATGCCACAATGGGAACTTGTTCAGGACAGAACCAGATTCCTCCCCGCAGCCCCTTATGGGAGGTCTATTTTAAGTCGGAGAGGTTTGATGTCTAGACCTACAAGCATTTTTTTCACCAGTTCTGATAAAAAGGCAAGTAGTTTAACATCTTACACATAAGACAGAGGGAACTAAAACCATTCCTAGCCACCACCAAGCAACAACCCCTTAAAAAAAAAAAAAAAAGGAAAAGGAAGATGTAGAAAATAAAATGATGCATATCTTTTATTCAAGTGTCAGAGTTTAGACCTTTTTCAGGTCTTCTGTTTCCTTTTCAGTCTGGGGAATCTCTTTTGTTTGCTCAGGCACCTTCCTCTCTTTTATTCCACCAGTTTTATAATTCTGTGCATTCTATTGACCGCGCTCCTTTTCACAGACTGCCTTTCCTCTACTCTGCCGTTCACCCGGAGTGCCTCCGAGTTCTGGCCAAGCCTCTGTTCCTGTTCTCTGTATTTCCTCTGGTGGAATCTGGTCCATGCCCGTGGCTGCGGAGTCTCAGGTTTTAACCCCAGAGCCTCCTGACCTCCTCTCAAGCCTCTTCCACCTGTCATCTTCACTTGAATGCTTTAAAAGCCATGTCAAACCCAATGGTCCAAAACCAACTCATGCTATTTCACAAAAGCTGGTTCTTAATCTTTTTTCAAAGCGCAGTTCTGATTCTTACCCCATTTGCTTGAATCTTGCTAGGGAACTCTTCAGACACTGCCGGCAAGAATGAAAATGGTGCAGCCGCTGTGGAAGAGACACTGGTGGTTCCTCAAAAAGTTAAACTTAGAGTTACCATATGACCCAGCAGCTCCATCCCTGGGTATATGTCCAAGAGAAATGGAAACAGGTGTTCATATAAAATGTGTACAGGAATGTTCAACAGCAATAGTATTCATAATAGCCAAAAAGTAGAATCAACTTAGATGGATAAACTACTTGACTTTTTATCCAGTTGATGAATGGATATGTAAATGAGTTATATATATATATATATGTGTGTGTGTGTGTGTGTGTGTGTGTGTATGAGGCCCGGTGCACGAATTTGTGCACAGGTAGGGTCCCTTGGCCTGGCCAGGGCCAATTGGAGCCATGGAAGGTTGGCTGGGGGGGTTGGGGGGGAGAGGGGCTGCAGGAGGTTGGCTGTGGGAGCGCACTGACCACCAGAAGGCAGCTCCTGCATTGAGCGTCTGCCCCCTGGTGGTCAGTGCACATCATAGCTACCGGTTGACCGGTCATTCCGTCATTTGGTTGTTCGGTCGCTTAGGCTTTTATATATATAGGTATAGACATATACACACAATGGAATATAATTCAGCTTTGTAGAGGAATGAAGTACTGAGTCATGCTGCCACACGGATGAGCCTTGAAAGGATTCTGCAAAGTTAAAGAAACAAGACACAAAAGGACACGTCTTGTATGATTCTATGTATACAAAATGTCCAGAACAGGCAAACCCAGAGCAACTGAAAGCAGATCAGCGGTTGCCAGGGCTGGGGGAGAAGGGAACAGCATTTCCTTTTGGGATGTGAAAATGTTCTAGAGTTAGATAGTGGTGATCACTGCACTATAGTTTGAAGATGCTAAAAATTGCTGAATTGTACACCTTAAAGTGGTGACTAGATGAGTTCCCCAGGGCTGCTGTAACAAAGTACCACAGCTGGGTGCGTGAAAAGCAGGCCTGTTTTGTCTCACAGCTCTGGAGGCCACAGCCTGGAGCAGGGTGTGGGCGGAGCTGGTTTCCTCTGAGGGCTGCGAGGGAGGGCTGTGCCTGCCTCTGGCACCTGCTGGTTTGCTGGCAATCCCTGACCTCCCTGGGCTCCTGTGCCCATCCCCGCAATCACTGCCTTCATCTTCTCATGACATTCTTCCTGTGTGCATGTCTGTGTGTAGATGTCCCCTTTTTATAAGGACACAGTCCTTGATTAGGGACTCCCTTAAATACTTCATCTTAACTAATTACATCTGCAACAATCCTTTATGTCATTACCAAATAAGGTCACATTTCCAGGTGCTGGTTTTTGACTCCATATGAATTTTTGAAGGACATAATTCAACCCATAACAGTGACTTTTTTAAAAAACATGTTTTTATTCATTTCAGAGAGTAAGGGAGAGGGAAGAGAGAGATAGAAACTTCAGTGATGAGAGGGAATCATTGATCGGCTGCCTCTTGCACGCCCCCCACCAGGGATCGAGCCCACAACCCAGGCATGTGCCCTTGGCCGGAACCAAACCCAGGACCCTTCAATCCGCAGGCCGACGCTCCAGTCACAGAGCCAAACCAGCCAGGGCAACAGTGACTTTTATGTGATGTGAATTTTCCCCAAATTGAAAAAATAAAAAATAAAACAAATCCAAGCCAAAAAACAACCCTCCAGGACCTTCTCACTGTTCCCAAGCAAGAGACCCAAGGCCTGCACATGGCCTCCCGTCAGCCTTCCTGCTCTTCTCTCCGTGTGCCCTGGCCAGCCGGCTCACTTCCTGTGTCAGCCATGCTCTCACCAACCTCAGCACCTGTGCCTACAGCCTACTTTTATTCCCTTTCCCTCCCATCTCCTCCCGTTCGGTTTGTTGGAAGTCTTTCACCCTTCAGGTCTCCACTCCTACATGACTTTCAGGGCAAGTGCTTGAGTGACTTCCCAGGGTAAGACAGCCTCTTTCATGCTACACACCACCTTTGATTTGGGTATCTACTGCTGTGTGACAAAGCCCTCCAAGCCTTCCTGGTGTCAAACAACACCCATTCTATTATGCTCTTGGATTCAGACGCACTGCAGACGGCTTGTGTCTCCTCTGTGATGTCTAGAGCCTCCGTTGGGGAGGTTTGAACAGCTGGGAGCATCTCTACTCAGGTGTCTGCTGCCTGAACTGGGCTGATGGGAAGAACAAGTGCAGCTGGAACCGCTGACCAGAGTTCCTACCCATGGTTCCTTAATGAGGCTCACAGCACGGCAGCCTCAGGCTGACAGTCAGACTTCTTACGGGGCAGTTCAGAGCTCCAGGAGAGAGCATCCCAGCAAATAAAAGGAAGCAAGAAGCTGTATGGCTCCTATGACCAGGCTCTGGAAGCCACATAGCATCATCCCTCCCCCCCCCCCCCCCCCGGCCCGTACCTGGTGGTTGAAGCTGCCTGGCCCACCCAGAGTCACAAGGAGGGGACACAGACTTCCCCTCCCAATGGGAGCAGTAGCAGACTCTGGGGCCGTGTTTAAAAACTGCCGCAATGCTCATCAACCTGTGTTGCCCCACAGAGCTCCTCTGTAAGTCACTCATTCCTTTATGGCATTATTGGATTAAGTTCTGCCTTTCCAACTACACGATAAGCTTATTTTACTCATCATATTATTCCCGGCACCTAACGCAGTGGCTGGCCCTAGTTAAGACTCCGAAATGGAAGTTGACTGTAAAAAAGTCATAAAAGGTAGAACAAGGAAAGACATTCGCTGATATTGTAGACATCACAAGCGCGTGCAGCTGATCCAGGCACGACCGCTGGTAAATAGGCCCAGTGGTCCATGGCCTGATGGCTTCATCCTCGAGATCTCAGCAGTTCGGCAGCAAATCTGGGGCTGCCTGTGTCTATTGATATTGCGAGAGATGTCTGAGAGCTGCCACCAAGAGGAAGTCATACGGGTGCCTGCAATTTAAACACAGCAACAGAAGTATAAGTGAAGCCAAGTGTTTGCTGAGCGAATTCCCCAAAAGAGAATGCATAGAATTAAAAATTGAAGGTTTAAATAGCCTAATCCTAACAGGGTGTGTGTGTGTGTGCTCGTGGATTTCCGTGTTTGTTAGCTGAAGAAGGGAAGGCAGTAAAGGATGCTGTGTTTTACGTTTTATTTTTAGCAGACGCCATCGGAGCTGGATGGGCCTGATCATGTTTATTTAACACGCTGCAGAATTTAGAATGACACGCTCCCTTCCATCTCCTCAGCTCCTCATGTCTTTTAAAATGTTCAAGTCTGAGCCCAGGGCAGGGGGAGGAGGGGCTCAGCTGGCTGGAGAGTGATCCCGTACACCAAAAGGTTGCCGGTTCCATTCTTGGTCAGGGCACATACCTAGGTTGCAGGCTCCATCCCTGGTCAGGGCACCTGCAGGAGGCAACCCATCGATGTTTCTCGTTCATATTGAAGCTCCCCCCACCCCTTCTTTCCTCTCTCTCATATCATTAAACATAATCCTCAGGTGAGGATTAAAAAAAGGAACACAAGTCTGAGGCAGACACACATCTAACCTTGCCAGGCCCACGGCTCACTTGTCCCCCGGCTCCCGCACAGCTGCTTGACATCTGCGCTGCAGGCTTGATCGATGAGTGCCCATTTTCTTCCCTCGCCTGTAAGATTGTCAGGGCAGTCATTGACCCAGAACCTCTTAAAATGCGGAGGGATGCAGTTCAATAAGTTAAAATGCAGTTGTAGTTTTTGCTTCTCCTCACCAAAGACCCCATGGCAGTGTGGGGTAACACCGGTTTTGGAGTCACAGGGACCTAGGTTTGCACCTTGATCCTGACACTTTTTTTAAAAATATATTTTATTGATTTTTTACAGAGAGGAAGAGAGAGGGATAGAGAGTTAGAAACATCGATGAGAGAGAAACATCGATCAGCTGCCTCTTGCACACCCCCTACTGGGGATGTGCCCGCAACCAAGGTACATGCCCTTGAACGGAATCGAACCTGGGACCCTTGAGTCCGCAGGCCGACACTCTATCCACTGAGCCAAACCGGTTTCGGCCTGACACTTTTCATCGATGTGACTTTAGGCAAGTTATTGTTCTTATGCCTCCTTCATGTAAAAAAAAAAAAGGGGTGGGTGGGTGAGATAATCATAGAGCTGTTATAAGAATTTAGTGATGCCCTAGCCAGTTTGGCTCAGTGGATAGAGCGTCGGCCTGTGGACTGAAGGGTCCCAGGTTAGATTCAGGTCTAGGGCATGTACCTTGGTTGCGGGCACATCCCCAGTGGGGAGTGTGCAGGAAGCAGCTGATCGATGTTTCTAACTCTCTATCCCTCTCCCTTCCTCTCTGTAAAAAATCAATAAAATATATTAAAAAAAAAAAAAAAAAGAATTTAGTGAGATTTTGCTTTCAAAGATCCTAGTGCAGTTTGGCACATGGTGAATGCTCAATCAGCGCTAGTTATTATGACTATTATTATACAAACGTAACTGTTTGGGTTTTACTTGGAATTTAAACATGGAAATGTTGGAACCGCTTTCAAAGAATGCTTGCTCTAATTCTGGTTTTGCTCTTATTTGGGAAGTTAAATTTATGCTGTTTTAGGGCTGGAATATTAGTATGTTACTCGTATGATTGTTTCTATCTTGTCTTTAATGCTGTTGTTAAAAGTGACTGTTGTTTTATAAAGTGTCTATTAAAGAATGAGTATACATTGAAATGGAGAAATGGTTCAAAATGCTAGGACTTTAGAACATTAGATGTATTTTTTCTAAAATCTACCATAGCTAATGTCGCCAGACTGCGTGCAGAGGTGTTTGTTTCAGGATGTCTGATTTAAACCTGGTGGCTCCCGTGTTTCTGGACCGGGCCAGAATGGGCAGGGGCAGGGGCAGGGGCAGGGGCAGGGCCAGAATGGGCAGGGGCAGGGCAGGGGCAGGGCCAGAATGGGCAGGGGCAGGGGCAGGGCAGGGGCCTCTCCAAGGTCGCCAGTAAGTGCTCCACGTCTTCGGTTTAGAAGGCTCTTGTTTGCTTCTGCTTATGCAGCCACGGACGGTGGCAGATGCCGTGGTCTATTGTGAAGTGAGGTTGGAGGAGGGAGGGTTTTGTCACAGATGGTTTCTTGGGTATCTGGGGCCTGTCCAGCTCTAAGCTTTGAAAACGATGGGCTAGGCCCTGATCTGGCGCGGATGTGGGCTTGCGTGCCAGAGCAGGAAGTGAGGTCCTAGGCGATGTCTTTGGAGCAGCTGCTGCTGCTCGGCTGGTGGGCTGGCACCAGCAGCCTGGGCTTTCCGAGGTTTGCCGAGGCGATTGTAGTGTGGTTCAATAACAACAATGAGGTAGGAAACCCGGCCTGGAATCTGAGGCGGTCATAGCCGCTTTGGCGCTGCCGGCCTGTTTTAGAAGGGATGTCAGCTACTGTGCCCTGTGGGATTTGTGCCACCTTTGGCATGGATGGAAGTGTGTGAATGTGGGAGCCAAAGATATGTGCATCTTCCATTGGTCAGCCTGGTGTTCCGGCTTGTGTAGAGCAGTAAGCGATGCTTTGTGGGAGGGCTTGGCTGTTCTCATTGACGTTATTCTTTGAAGACTAGGAGCTTATCCCAGACTTTATTAGCATCCCGTGACACCTTTTTAAAAATAGTTACATCCCCCTGGCCGGTGTGGCTCAGTTGGTTGCGTGTCGTCCCGTGTACTGAAAGGTTACTGGTTCGATTTCCACTCAGGGGACATGCTCAGGTTGCAGGCTTGATCCCTAGTAGTGGGCAGCCGATCCATATATCTCTCTCACACTGATGTTTCTCTCTCTCTCTGTCTCTAACCCCCCCGCCCTTCCACTCTCTCTAAAAAATTCAATGAAAAAATATCCTCAGATGAAGATTAATAATAAATAAATAAATAAAGTAATTAAAATAAAAATATTTTAAAATAATTAAATTATCCTTTGCTGGATTCTAGTATTTGGCCTGCATCTCACTAGCTGGGTGTCCTTGGGTAAATTTCTTAAATCTCTCTGTGTCTCACTTTCCTTATCTGTAAAATGAAGAGGCCAGACTAGATGATGTCATAGTTATGAAGTGACTTTAATGTCCAACTCTAAAACATTTTATATATCTTTATATATTTTGGTATTTGCTTCTTTGAATAGTGGGATCTACAAATTTATTTCTATACAAAGTGAAACATAAAACCTTCCTTTTGCTCTTAAATTCTTAAAGGTTCAAGTGGTGCTTTCCCATATCTAATATTCAAGAGTTTGGAAATTAGAGTCTGTACCATTATTTTACAGTGAGAGGGACCCAGGTTTTATCTCCTTCTGCAGGCTGGAATGATCTTGTCCCATTTGTTGTTGGGAAAATATTGATTGCAGTTGCTGTTGGCAAGGTAAAGTATGGAATTCTATACATGACATAGACTTACAGCAGCGTAGTATTGCAATGGCGGTAGAAGCGATCTGGTCAACCCCTCCATGTTGAGAGGACCCTGAGGCCCAGAAAGGTTTCACCACAGCTAGACCCTGTGATGGCTGAGGCTGTGCTTTGTAAATCATGATGCCCCAGTGCCTCTTGGGCATCAGACCCAGCTGGCTTCATTATCAGTGCTTGTCAGCAACCTTAGGCAAAGCCCCTTTACAGTAACCCCCCTCTGACCCACTAGGTTCTGAAATGCCAAGTCACCCCTGTTCTGAAGAATTATTTCAAGACAGAACCAACGTCATGGGCTTTGGGTTTCCTCTTCAGTATGGTCTGTGCAAACACACCCTGTTTCTCAGGAGCTGGGTGCGGGCCCTGGAAGGGTTCCTTATGAGAGGTCACTTCTTTTGTTTTTGTGTTTTTAATATATTTCTATTGATTTCAGGAAGGAAGGGAGAGGGAGAGAGAAATAGAAACATTATTTGTGAGAGAGAATCATGGATTGGCCGCCTCTTGCGCACCCCCCATTGGGGATTGAGCCCACAGTCCAGGCATGTGCCCCAACCGGGAATCGAACCATGACTTCCTGGTTCATAGGTCAATGCTCAACCACTGAGCCACACCGGCCAGGCACGAGGTTACTTTTTACCTCCGTCCCCACAATTCCTTTTTCTCTGAGCATTTTAATTTATAAGAGGGAAAACGAGGTACAGTTCTCCGGAATGAGGCAGATTCTGTGGAATGCAAGAGAAGCAAGAGCTGGGTGGGCTGGGTTAAGATTCGAACTAAGAAAACATTGTGGGGGGAAAAGTGCAACCCGGAAGGCCTTGCAAATCTACCTAGTGTTTGGAAGAGGTTCTTCTTCAGAGCTCTGGAAAGCTGGGAGCTCTAGAGAGTGCGTGTGCGTTGTCACGAGTTATAGCATCTTTAGCTTCCTTGCTTTGATCCTCATTGTTCTTTGCTTACATTGCTATAGCCACCGAGTGCCCCCTATGACATTCTTGGGACTCTGCTGCCAGCCAGATTTGGCCATGTCTTCCTAATTCCATCACTTTTCCCTAATTGAAATAGACACACACACCCCTTATTTTCTTCATTCTGAGACATTAATTTTTAAAACGTGCCTGAAATTCCAGCGAGTGTAGGAATCAATGTGTATATTTAAGGTAGTGTTTTTCTTTTCCCTACAAGCACTGTTAGGAAACCTCTGTATCTGAGAACCTGGAAATAACAAGAGTTAAAACAGTGGGCTTTCTTAATGAAGAGAGAAGTGAGGGATTGAGAGCAAAATGATTAGAAAGGGCAACAAAAATCCTAAAGGTGTGGGACAGTTTGCTAAGTGAGGCGGAAAGCACTGCGTCCTGCTCCCCCTGAGATTTTCAGGCTTGTGTAAGGCTTGCACAGGAGCAGTCTTTCAAATTTCGGGAAAGTTGTGGCGTTCCACTGTCCTGGACCCAAGGCCACACCGACGCTGTAGCAGGGGTTACCACTCAGGTTACCTGTGGCAAGGGAGGGGGCACTCCCAAGAATATCTAAGGATACAAACTGTGTCATGGCCAGGCCTCACACATCCTGCAGTGAGTGTTCTAGATCCAAGGGTGCATTGAAGATGTCAGCAGCAGGAGTTTGTGACCACTGTTCCTTGTGGTAACCTGCTACGATCGGACTCATCATGGTTCTAGCTAATTGCCATCATCCCTGTTTATGTAGAACTCATAATTAAATATTCTGTCCTGTGTGTGTTGTCAGGACGGTGGAGGTGGTTGACAACAAGCCATGGAGCTTTGGGCCTCACGTTCATGAAGGGTCTCACATGTATTCCGTTAGTGTTATCTCCACAGGAACTTATACATTCAGTCACAGGGTCGAACTGGCAGGATTGAAAGAAGATGGCATTGATCATCCAAACTTAGATGATTTTTTTCATCCACATTTAGATTTGTTTCTCATTAACAGACATTTTGCCTGTAGAGCACTGTGAATTAATATGTTTTATACATCTTGAACTGTCTTGTGACGAGCGTAATTAGCCCTTAGTGTTTGGGTGTTAGAAGTGTTAATTTGTTTAATGTAGACATTAAACTATCCCGTCACTTCCTTATTCTTAACGTAGCTGGAAGTGTTAAAATCGAGAGTGGCTCAGCCTCTGCGCCTCTGACAGGCCCTGCGGAACCGTCTCTGCATTGGCCGTCCTGGGCCACGTGCTTAGAAAACCTTGCCCCCTCGGTGCACGGAACAGCCCGGCACCTGGCACCTTTTCCCTCAGAAAGCGCTGTGCGTGTGGCAGGCCTGTGACTGAACTGAAAGGGGGGAACCTGGGAGCCTCACTTACCAGGAAGGCCCTCCGCAGAGCTCTGAGTTAGCCAGGGGATCACCAGCGTTCCAGGCAGCTCAGCTCAGCTCAGTTCTCTGCATCTACCGCACTCTTGTAAATTACAGGCAAATGACACCAAATGGCTTTCGAAAACTGTGAAGACTGTAAAACTCATTATGCTTGGAGACATCCAGCCACTGCTAAAATACTTTTAAAAAATGATATAATTGTTTCGGCAGTTGGCAGTCCTTTTGGTAAAATCAGAGTGAACGGCTCTATGAGAAAAACAGCTCCAGCACTGAGGAGAGGCTATAAAGAGTTGCAAGGGGCCACTTAGGCAGCTAGAGGAAGGCGAAGAGATAACTGGTTGTGCGTAGGGAGGGATAACGTTGGAAAGTGGTGTGAAATGCAGCTCAAGTCATTGCGGGGCGGGGGAAAACTTTGAAATGAAAGCTGGCGTTTAGTAGGGACAGTGACCATGCATTTTAGGTTCATGCCCCTGTTTATTTTTATCAAACTGGAATAATCTATGCGGCAACCACGGTCAGGAGATGCCTTAGGCAGGACTGGATCGCATGAGTCACCCTTTCTGTTGTTTGACCAAAGCTTTGATGTCTACAATGGGGACTAGAACATTTTATGTGGAAAAGGTTGGCATCTTAACAGTCATTGAAGTAAGTGATCTGGGACCCTGTTGCCTAATGACGGAAGGGATTTGGGGCCTTTGTGTTTTGCAAATGCCCCATTTGTGTCATTAGAGAACACAGGCTTATGGGTAAAATGGTGGTTCATTCACAAAATACCTTTTCTGTGTGCTTGTGGAAACTCTAATATCCTGGGTAGGTTTTATGACAGTCATCGGTGGTGCAATCAGGGTATCTGAAAAGCCATCCGAGAGAAGAGCATATGCAGCATGAGGAAGCCTGCTGCTTCGTGGACAGGCTGTGTTTATCAGAGTTGTAAATTCCTCTGCAGACTTTTCTCTTCATTACAGAGCGATTGACCTGGTATTTCAGTATATTATTTTGCCAGGAAAATGTCAAGTTAGTGCTCCTCTCCATAGGGCACGGTGCACCTCCATCACCAGTGGAACTAAAAAAGGAAAATACTTCATCTCCAGGTCTGGGCCCCTCACACCCTTTTGATTCTTCCGCCTCTCTCACCATCCCTCATTGTTGCAGTAAATACATGCTGAGCTCTGGGACTGTCACGGAAGTGGGCATACAATGATGAGCAAAACAGCAATGATTCTTGACTTCTTGGCATTTGCATCTGTGAGGGACCCAGGGAATAAATACGTAAACGCGGCAGGAACAAAAATTATAAATTGCAATGAGTGCCGAGGAGGGAGAGAGGGGACACAGGGGATGATGAAAGAGAACAACAGGAAGAACACAGTGTAGGTGGGAGGGAAGGCCTCTCTGAGGAAATGCTAGTGCAGCTGAGAACTGAGGGATGGAGAGGATTAGCCGTGTGAGGAGAGCGGGGTGGGGTGGGAGCTCGGACAGTGAGGGAAGGCCCTGAAGTGGGAAGGGCTTGGAGGGCGGAGAGTGAGGCAGCAGAGAAGGGCCTGTTTCCAGGAAAGGCGGCGGTGTCTGTTCTCCGCTCCCTTACTGCTGTGGTTACGAGCCGACGTGCCTAAAGGTCCCTTTAAAGCAAAAGGACTCCTTGCCAGTCGTGGTGGTTGTCACTGTTGGGTCTGCCAAGCAGATTCTAGGGTGTGTGTTGGCTTTGTTTGGAGAGTTGTAAATGGATTTCACTTGAGAACATTACAAGAACTGAAAGATTAGTTTAAGTAAAAGAATTAAATTAAAGAATGCATCATTGTTCTGGCAAATCCCTTGATGCTTGGCCATTGTCTTCTGGCCTTTTCATTCCCTCTTCACGTCATCTGCTTGGAGTACTGGGCTGTGAGCCTTCACCCTTCACCTCCTACCACCTGTCTGTTTGTAATGCTGGCAGCTTAGCTTTCTTTTCTTTTTCTTTTTTTCCCTTTTGGAGTGTATGGAAGTGAGATGGGAAAGAGAGTTCACTTAGTGGCGCTTGTTTGGAATGAAATAGTCACCTCAGTTTCCAGGGAAGGAATTCTGGTGGATTTATTGAAGGTAGTGTTTTGGGTTGTGTGTTTTCCCCCCCCCAGAATCAAGATCCTCAGGAAATATTAAGTACAATTACATTATTAATAATGCCCCATGCACTTTAAATTTGGGACAGGGCCCCGAGTGCAGTCATAGGGGATTTTCGGCACAAGCGCCCTGGCTGAGGGGCAAACGAGGGCAGAACCCACTGGGACGTGCGCAGCCCGCTCTCCAAGGCCGAGGTGGGTCGGGCTGGAGGAAGGGGTGTCTTTCTGTCTCTCATGAGAGCTACTTAGCGAGCCCAGCCCATTTCTGAGATCCCCCGGAGGTGCCGTAAAGGCTGGTGCGGCCCTGCCTGAGCGAAGCCCCCGTGAGCCCTGGGTGGGCCGTCCTGCCCAGCAGCGCCGGCTCCCACCTGGTGAGGCGTGACCACAGCGTGTTTGTTCCTCTTTACACCGCGCAGGGCCGGCCACCTCACTTTTTTCTCCTGGTGTGTTATTAGTTTTATGGACATATTATTGCAGTCAGTGCATACAAATACTTAGAAGCATTTGATATATTTTTAGAATATTTTCGTCACCATGCTGAAGCCACATTTTAGCTGGTCAGAAACAGTAGTTCTCATCTGGCTGGTGTGGCTCAGTGGTTGAGTGTCAACCCATGAACCAAGAGGTCACAGTTCAGTTCCATGTCAGGGCACATGCCTGGATTGTGAGCTTGATCCCCAGTAGGGCGTGTATAGGAGGCAGCTGATCAATGTTCCTCTATTCATTATTGATGTTTCTATCTCTCTCCCTCTCCCTTCCTCTCTAAAATAAATAAAACCATATTTAAAAACAAAACAAGACAAACAAAAACACAGTATCACTCCAGCCTCGTTTCCTGTGTGGGGACCGATTATCGTTACATCCTATTCTTTCACAGAGGCCACCTCACCTAATGTTCCAAAGCATTGATGCTTCAGTATCACATTCAGTTCTCCTTACTAATAAGATAGAGCAGGAACCCAGTTTATAAAGGAGGAAACTGTGGCGGGAGAGATTAAGTGGCTTGCCCCAAACAAATTAAAGGTTGGAGGCACGGCTAGAAAATGGATTCTTTCTTCCTTCCGGAATTAGTCAGGGTGTGACATGGATACCTGAGTACAGCCCTTGCATCGTAGTCCAGCGGTGAGCAGCGAGGGCTGGGAAGGTGGACTCGCATCTTTTCCACCCCTGGCCCGGGCGACTCTACCGCCATGTCTCAGTCAGTGGTGCAAGTGACTTTGTCATTAAGAAGGCAACCCCCAATTTGCTACATCACTTTAAGTCATATTGTATCACTTGCAGTCCTTGGAGCTTACCTAGCATCAAGGGAACCTGGGAAGTTCCCTCCCAGGGGCAGGGGCTTGGTTATACATAGGAAGGAGGGTGCCAGGGGACTGTCCACACATTAGTTCTCATCCCTTCTTAATGCGGCGTTAGGCAGTGCGAGGGACACCAGGTGAGTGGTGGCTCATAAGGGCGGGTAATGAGTGGCTACATCAGAACATTTTTGGATGATTCTCCTGGAGCTCTAAACTGATCAGATTGCTCTTCGTACAGATGCTTGGCCATGCCCCTTGGGTCCCGCTCATTCGCTCCCTGCCTGAGCGCTGTGCGGTCCAGCCAGTGACGGTGCCTGTGAGGTAGCCTGGGCCAGTTGATTTTGCAGCTGATTTTGAACCCCGAACAAGGAGGAAGTTGGTTTACCTGTCATCAAGTGTTGAAAGAAAGATTTTTGCTACTGATGGCAACTGAGTGAAGCAGGGGAGGAGGGAGGGCCGTGCAGGCCTGGGGCGTTTCCTGTGGAGCAGCTGGGCCAGTGTTGCTGCCAATTCTGATGGTCTTTGTGTTGGATGAGGGGCCCTCCTGCGTGTTCCATGGGGGCTCGGCGCTGGTGATACCACAGCCGCCAGCCTCTCACCTTCTGCTCAGGGCCCTTCAGCTGCGGCTGGTTGTCACGCTCATTTCCCTTGGGCTTGGATCTGCTCCCCGGTCCCTCCCGGAAACGGTGGCCTTCCTGTCCTGCTAAGGTAGGGGACACACTCTGCCCGACCGTGTAGGGCGTTGGGGGCCTTCGGAGACCTCTGAACTGAGAGTGGGGGCGGCCACGGTGAAAAGCTGCCCAGAGTCAAAAGAAACTGCAGAGTAGACCTGCCCCCGACCAGAGTCAATGGAGACGCTGTGTCCCCGCCCAGCTTTCACCCCCAGCTGCTGTCCCTGCGCCACACGGGCGGCTGGTTGCTCAGAGAACAGGTTACGGGAAACACCTAGTGGGGTGTTGTGTCTCCTTGAGAGGACCAGCAAGGAGGGCTGCACAGAGACGCACCTGGTGTTCCCTCCGGGTTTCCAACCATCCCCTCAGCCTTTGCCCTGACCCTTCCTGCTGCCCCCACTTCCTCAGGGAATGAGCTTAAGCCCCACAGAGGACTGACATGAAAAATCCAGTGTCCAGATCCCACCCCCACAATTCTGAGTTAATTAGTATGGATGGGGCTTGGGTAGCAGTTCCTTCCCTCCCTCCCTCCCTCCCTCCCACCCTCCCTCCCTCCCTCCCTCCCTCCCTCCCTCCCTCCCTCCCTCCCTCCCTCCCTCCCTCCTTTCTTTCCTTCCTTCCTCCCTCCCTCCCTCCCTCCCTCCCTCCCTCCCTCCTTCCTTCCTTCCTTCCTTCCTTCCTTCCTTCCTTCCTTCCTTCCTTCCTTCCTTCCTTCCTTCCTAGTTTTTTTAAATTTAATGTTATGACTGGGATTGAAAAAAAATCACAGTCTAGGTGGACTATTTAGTGTTTGGTGTCTTTCTTTTTTTTTTTCTTTCTCTCTCTCTCTCTCTTTGTTTTTTTTTTTTTTGGCATTTATTTATTTATTTTTTACTACCCTCTAGTCTAGACCATTGTGGTTTCCTAGCCTAATCCTAATTTGCGACATAAAACCATCTAAATTGAAGTCTTACACAAGGGAGTGATATAAGCCTTGGTTTATGATAAGAGATACCTTGCTCAGTAAACAGAAATAAGTGCCCCTAGGTAACTACAGTGTTATTGGGGGAGCAATAGAAAAGAATTTAAAGGGGCTTAACTTTGATGGTGAGCATTTACTCTCAACGGTATTGGATTTAGTGGAAGCGGTCCTCAGAAATCCAAATCAGAGACAAATATTGGGCGGAGAGCCTAAAGGAGGAAGGGCTATGCATTTTGTGGTTAAAAATTAGGCGCTGCACTTACATAATGTTTCCTCTATAAGAGTCTATAATGTTTCCTCTATAGGAGTGGTCGTGTTACAGATTTTTTAGATTTTTTTTTTTTTCCTGGAAAGAAGCCTATACCACTTAATAACACAACGGGTGAAAATCACCAGTGTTCCTGTTGAGGTCAGAGACCTGGGCTTTGTTTTCCCACCACTGCTCGCCAGTGTCGAGACGTTGGGTGGTCACAGAAGACTGGTCTTCTAGGTGGCAATCCACGGGGGACAGGGACGGGGGAGGGGGAGGTGGTTAGGGACCTCCAGGTGTCGCTGCACGGATGGGCATGTTGGGAGCAGGAAGGACTCCGTGTGTCTGTTGGCAGTGGACTTACCATCTTCTCTGCCATTTTATATATACACGTATGTGAAGGGGAAGAGGAGTGAAGGGGAGGGAGAGGGACATGCCCTCTACCAGGGATCAAGCCGGAAACGGGGGCATTGAACCGACAACCTTTCGGCACACAAGAGGAAGCCCAACTAATTGAGCCACACCGGCCGGGAGTATTCTTTTTTAATTAAAAAAAGCAAATTCTTTTGTAGGTGAGATACTCTGGGGCTAATGTATAAAATCTAAGATTCAATAGCATGTCTCCCAGTATGTGTCATTCTCTGCGTTTTTACCAAACCCATGGAAGTGCTTTTCTTGTGATTGTTTTCCACTTTAGCAGTTTTTTGGTTGTTTTATTGTTGTTGTTGTTTTGGAGGGTAATCTTTGTGTGGGATACCTAGCTAATGGGAGCCCAGCATGTGGTTCTTTGAGCTTTCTCCACCGTCCTTCTGAGAACCCACTTGTCTCAACTGCCAGGAATTGTAGAGGCCAGCAATGCAAGATTCCTCTCTGGAGCTGCTAGAAGCAGGGAGAGTGTGCTTTCCCAGCACCTACCGGGTCGGCGATGGTTGCCTGCTGTGGAACTTCGGGATCTGACCAGAACATCTGCCGAGCGCTGAGTGGCTGGAAGGCCTGGCTGTGGTCAGTTCGCACCTGGCCACTTAAGAAGAACTCTTGCTCTCATCTTCTGGCGAAGCACGTTCACTTTGTGTCATAAATGCCTCATAAAGATGAAAATTATTTTTTAATTTGGAATGAGAATCACAATAAGGTTTCTTTAGAATCAAATTACATTTCTTTGCCAAACTGCAAGGCTTTCTCTTCCTACTCCTTTCCTTCCTTAAAAAAGTAGTCATAAAAATTCAAGAATAAAAAAGATGTTTGGCCCTGGTCAAGTAGTTCAGTTGATTGGAGTGTTGTCACGATACGCCAAGGTTGCAGGTTTGACCCCCGGTCAGGGCACATATAAGAAGAAACCGATGAATGCATAAATAAGTGGAACTACGAATTGATGTCCCTTCCCCACCCCTCCACCCCCACTCTCTCCCCTTCCTCTCTCTCAAAATAAAAAATATATGTTAAATCTAAAAGACTTAAGTTCTCATTTCCTTCCATATGTGTTCAATCGTTGTGTAAACTTTCTCACTTGAGCCATTGCTCATAACAGCTTTTAAGTTGTTTTAGAAACCTAAAACCAAGTATCTCAATCCATAAATACTTCGTAATCTATTTCCTTGCTAATAGTGTTTGCTCTGGGTGAGAGGTGGCGATTGGGGGCGGCGTGGAAAATAGTTCAACACTTGCCTACTTTTACCTAGCTCTCCATTAGTTTTATCTGAAATTGCGTGCGCTGCAGACAGAGGTGTCCTTTCCTTGGGGTAGCTCGTGAGGAGGACCTCGTATTGCTTTGGAAGGTTTTGCTGTGTGTTGTGTGTGTCCTGCTCTCATTTAAAGAGGGCACAAGTGAGTGTGAACCTTCCCGAGTGCGGGGAGAGCCAGACTTGAACCTGATGACTTGCCTTATGCAGCAAAGACCCTTGTGAGGGTGCAGGTAAGCTGCAGAGATCAAATCAAGTGTCCTTTGTTTGCTCTGTTCCTGCATCACACGAGAATGGCTTGGTAGATTTTCACTTGATTTGGAGAGTAGGTGTAGGGTGTTGTGATAGTTGTTATAGGTGTAGGGTGATGTTCACAAGTTTATTTTATTTTATTTACTTTTTAAAAAATTTATTGATTTTTACAGAGAGGAAGGGAGAGGGATAGAGAGGTAGAAACATCGATGAGAGAGAAACATCGATCAGCTGCCTCCTGCACACCCCCCTACTGGGGATGTGCCCGCAACCAAGGTACATGCCCTTGACCGGAATCGAACCTGGGACCCTTCAGTCCACAGGCTGACGCTCTATCTACTGAGCCAAACCTGTCAGGGCTATTTTTTTTACTTTTATTAGCATTTTTTTTTTTTTTTATGTTGAATTACTCCCAGGCCCTATGTTTTTGTTTCTTTAGTTTCTCCTGGGATATCATTTCCTTCTGTGCAACCCCCTCTTCTGGCTTAGGAACAACCTGCTCTTTCTCAGGAAGGGTCCCCTCAGTGTGGCAGGAGACCCATGTGGGTTAGTCCGCTGTGAGCTCTGTAAGTTCTGTGCGGCATCTCGGCAGCTCTCTTCACCTGGATGCGCTCAACGACCAGAGAGTCTACCTCTAACCCCCAAGTTCAGCGTGACGCTCTGCACCTTTAAGCACACGCGGCAGAAATCCAGCACTCTTTCTGGGCCGCAGACCCCGTGTCCAGCCCTGCTCTTTGGCCTGGGCACACCTCCCAACTCCACCTTCTTTTCCTTTTCTTTAGCGATAGACCTCATTTTATTACGGTTCTGAGGCTTGGCGTCCGAGACATCAGAAACCGTATCCTTTTAATGAAGTAGCGCCTGTTGTCTCTGCTTCGGCAGTTGACTTACAATGGACTCCACCATTTTGAGGACGGAATGGCACACGTTGCTTCTGTAAAGTGACATCCTTCAGAAACTTGGTGGCTTTACGGATGATTTACATCCCCTGGTGGCCTGGGCAGTTTCACGAGTGTTCTTAAAATGAGCACGAGGATTTGAACCTCTTGATTTGCATGGCTCCGTGGGATGTTCTGGGTCAAGTGAACTACTTTCAAGGTCACCTCAGGCCACTTACAGGAGGAGCGACGCGCCTAATTTCAGATGGTCCTGATTACCCAGAGCAGCTGGGCCGGCTGTGCAGAGCCATGTGTTCAACTCCCTGCTGGGAGAAATGTGCCGCAAGCATAAAAATACCACAAACAGGACAACCAACGGCGATGTCAGCGTGAGCCCCCCATCAGGTGACCGGGATGCACCTGTGCTCCAAGGGTAGCGTTGCAATTGAGCTGCTGCTTATCAGGGCGACTCTGACGCCCACACAGCAGAGAGGAGCTGTGGCCCATGATTTCCCTGAGCAGGCAGTCCTGGATGGGCAGCTAAGATATAGTGCCCAAAAGCACGGACTCAAAATGGGTGAAGAGTGAACAGCCCACGTGTCCATCTCCGTTTTTAGACCGTTGAGAAATCACTAAAAGTTGCCTCCTCTCCTGTCCATTCACAGGAAGTACTCAGAGGGGTTGACAGTACAGGGCTTTGTAAACAGCAGGCATTTTAAATTCGCCTTCCAAACGGATCGCAATAATCTGCAGAATATTTTGCTTACAAATGTGCGTACTTGTCTTCCGGGCTTCCTTTGGGTCAAAGGCGCAGGAGATTCACGCAGGAGAGCACGGAGCGGAGCAGCTGCCAGGGAGGAAGGAAGAGGGCAGAGGTCGGCTTCCACCTTCAGGCTCATCGGCTGCAGTTGTAAGTGGGTGGCGTTGCCCACAGGTCGGTCCTGGCACCCACTTGGGAGGGTGATGCAACGTGCCTCTCAGTGAATTAATGGGCGCCCCCACACCGCCCTTTAGCCAAGTCCCTGCTGGATGATGGGCATGTGTTTTCCCTGACATGCCGATAATCCAGTGATTGCGTCAAGGTTACATTGCTTCCAGGTTTGTTGGACTCTTTCAAACCTTAATTAAGGTTTATGATGATGTCAGTAGACCACCAGACTTTCTGAAATAGTTCTTTGTTTTTAACAAAACAAAACAAAAACCCGGAGAGAGGAAAAGAAGCCTGAGTAATTACTTACTGTTATTGATTGTTAAATCATCGCGAACTCTCTTCCTTAGAAGTAAAGAAGATAAATATTTAGAAATATTTATTTACAGTAGTTATTTTGTAATATATATGTTACATTTAAAATACAGAGCAAATGGGAAAGGAACTCAGCTTTGGGTCTGCTGGTAGGGGTCGGATACTGTAAGCGAGGTCCGAGGGGGAGGGAGGGCTGAGAATCCTCGCGAGGTTTCCCTGGGCGAGCGAGCTGCTGAGTGTCTTTGAGACTTGGTTTCCATAATTGCACAAAAGGCATGAAACCTGGCTTTTTGGTTGTGTTAGAGACTAAATAAAGAGTCCTATTAGGAGTACGAAGAACACGATATGTGCTGGATATATATTGTCTTTTTTATTTCCCTTCTTTTGGGATTTGAGGGTGGTTTTACATTTTTTTATGCTTTTCTGAACACATCCTCTCTGCAGGTGAGCCTCCTGGGCTTGCCCCGTTTGCTCACAGACCTTGAAACGTGGAACCTCCCACTACACAGGTATTCGAGAACGAATCCCGCCGCTGCCTACATCACGGTGGAGAGATTACTTAGAGCCCTGTGCGACTTATTCCTGATAATTATCGCGTGTCATGCTCGCTGTTTCATAAGACTTTTCACTGCTGACTCATCTTAGCTCTTCAGTTCCAGACCCGCATGGTGTCAGAGACGCAGTGACTGTCATTTTGACGAGGAGAATCTGCTTAGCATAAGAATCTGCTTAGCATTACAAAGCACGCATTCTGTGGGAAGAAATCTTCCCGAAGCCCAGGAATTGACTCAAATAACCTTTCTTATTTTTGTTTGTTTGGTATCAAGAATAGAACATTTTGAAGCTCGGGTGACTGGGGGCGCGGGGGGAGAGGGAGGGAGAGTTATTCTGTGGACTGAGTTGTGGCCTCAGTTCCGAGAGGGATGGTGACGGTGCGGCAGCACCCGAGTCAGAGCGGCAGGACCTCGCCGCGCCGCCCGCCGCGCCCAAGTCCAGCCACACCGTGTTCAGCATGTTGAGCGTGTTGCGCCTCGCAGATGCTGTGTTTTTTTTTTACAGATCGAAGGCAAGACTCTCCACCAGCCAAAACAGGGCTGTGCACTTTATTGTGGTGGTCTGGGGTCAAGCCCACACTGTCTTTAAGGTACACCTGGACTCATATTCTCTTTTTCATCCTGGCTTACCCCATGTTCACGTAACTCCAAAGGCTAAGGAAGCATCCGGCAGAGAATGGGAAATGGCAGCCAGCAGAGCAGTAGTTCAGAATGACCAAGTAATTCCAGAAATTCAAGAAAGTAATTGTTTCTCAAGCACCAGTTAGGATTGGGCTGCGTTAGGGTCTGCACGACTCTGAAGCGATTGGAGGGGTTTCCTGGCTTTTCCAGTCTGATGGCTGGAGCCGGCTCCAAGCTTCAGAGTTAAGTAGCAGAGGAGTTAAGGTAAGAAGTCCTGGGGAGCCAGCGTGAGCATCCCTTCCATCGTGCAGGAGAGCTGCGTCTAACCTGCCACAGGACCAGCCCACCAAATTCAGCTGGACTCTTGCGATACATTAACTTTCTATTCTTTTATTGAAACAGTCCGGATCCGCTTGAAACTGCTTCATTCACTAGAACCCTGCACTAGTTGAAGTGTTTCGTCCATTTGCTGGCAGATATCTGAGCTCTCTGGGTAACTTTATTCATGAGAGTGAAAGACAAAACCCACCATAGCATTGATGAGTCAAAGGCACGGATTTTGTTTTTTCTTCCTTCCACTGTGCAAGCTGGCTAACTAATAATGGTGGTAGGCTCGGCATCTATTGAACAACAGACTTATTTGATTGCTTTTATGCTTGAGTTTCTGAAATCTGATCTTTTATGCGAGGCCCATGGCAGATGTCCTTTGTCAACATCGTGAAAATGTGTGATGTAAATGCAGAGCTGGAGGATTCCTCAGCGGTGTCTGTGTGTATTTGTTCCAAGGGTGGAGAATGCTGTATAGCAAGCACGTCAAACTCAAAGGCTAACACGGGCCAAATAAACGAGGCATGCGGCCCGCGGGCTGTGAGTTTGACTTGCTTGCTGTATAGCAGAGTGCCTGGGAGGGTGAAGCCTACAGGAACTAGTAGGTACAGTGATTATTAAAGATCTCATGCTAGTGTAGATGGCAACATCCTACTCACAAGTGACATCTCCTTGCCACCACCGGGCTGCCATTACTATGGATTCCAGTGTAAAAAGAACCTGAGACTTTTTGAGAATTTGTGAATTCAGAGGCATAGAAGAGGAGAGACACTGTGAAAAGCAGAAATAACTTTGTGGGACAGAAAATATGACTAGGCAGGCCTAGCCTATCAACACAGTGAACTCCTACCCTGAAGTGAAAAATAAATCTTCCCCGATCTTAACTCATGCACCATCTTGTATCACTTCACTTTATTGCATTATTGTATGTCACCATATTAGGGACTCGTCTGGAACAAGAGCAGTTTTGCAGAAATGGAGACAGCCATCTCTTTGGCCTTTGTTTGAACATCTTTATTTAAAGAGGTTACCAGTCCTTCATGCAGAAGTCCACTTAATCAGATTGCCTCCCAATCCCTAAACATGACCAGTTCAACTGAGAGGCAGAAGTTTTGATCTGTAAAGAGGGAGGAAGGAAAGAAAGAGGAACTATGTAGCTTTGGAAAATGGGACACATTGAAAGAGAAGTGGGCTCGTTCTGTAGCTTCATCGGGGATTTAGAGGGGTTAGTGTGAGGCCTGTGAGCACCGAGGCATCTGTGGAGAAGGGGAGGGGAAGAGAAGTACATAAATGGACCTTTGTCAAGAAGAAATTTTGAAATAGGTAGTGTTTCTGGTTGTGCCAATAGCAAGATGGAAAGGAAATTCTTCTCAACGATGTACTTACACCACAGACCTCCTTTTTACCAGCCCAGAGATGATCGTATCAGACACAGAGCAGACCGAAAAGACATGTGTGGGTTGCTTTTAAACTTTACCATTAATTGCAGTGTAAAAGGTCCAATCACGTTGGAAAACCATTTAGCAGTTTTCTGAGATAATGAAAACATGTCCACAAAATGACTTGTATGTGGATGTTCATAGCAGCATTATTCACAACAGCCCCAAAATGGAAACAATCCAGTATCCATCACCCAGTGAATGGTGAAACAAACTGGTATATCTATACAATGGAATACAACTCAGCAACAAAAAGGGGTCGAACTGTGCATATATACAACAGCATGCACGGATTGCGGAAATACCGTGCCGAGCCAAGCGGTGAGACACAAAAGAGTACACGCTCTGTGACCCCGCTCATCTGAAGTTCTGGAACAGGCAGAGCCAGTCTATTACAGGAAGTAGATCAGCGGTTGTCTGGGGCGTGGCTTGGGGGGATTTTTTGAGGTTGGTAGGAATGTTTTAAATCTTGATTGTGGGATCATTGCATGGTGTATATACTTGTCAAACTCACTTAACTGTAAATTCAGAATGAGTATATTTTCAGTCATTGTACCTCACTTGATAGTTTAAGTTTTTGTTAAAAAGTAAAGACATTTGTGGCACTCCTTGTAAATATTACTAATTATTATGACCATGTTTCTGTAGAAAGATATTCCTTTCCAAGGTTAAAAAATAATTTAAAAATGACTTTTCAGACTATAATCTGTACAATATTGGGGATTATTTGCACTTTTGTATTATTGGCCCATTTTGATTCTTCCTAAACAGCCTTCTGGATGATGTGCTATTTTCAGAAAGATTTTGGAGACTTTTTGAAGTGTATGTTTTCACAGGATTTTCCTGTAGATTTTTGGCAAACTTTGCACTTTATTGTTTGAGGAGTATAAATAAGAACAGAGCAGAATTATTTTCTGGCACATTTTCCTCTCGTCCAGCTTCTTTTATACTAAGTAACTCTTTAGTTCCTGTTGCTCCTGCCTTTGAACTTAGAAAAACAGACTCTCTGTCATGGACTTAAAGTGAAGGGCAAACACATTAAGCATGGGAGGAGCCTGGCAGGGCAAAGTTCCTGGTTTCCAGTGGGCCATGATGGAAGCAAAAAACTAGGGAAGTTGATTTCCTAATTGATGTACACACGGATAATTGAGGTTTACGGAGTTACCCAAAATGCGTGTTCCTTCTTGCCTTCTCAGACTCCTGCATCAATGGGTGGGTATTTGGAGAGTCCGCTATTTGAAGAACTCATAGTTTAAGATGTGAACATTTCATAGCAATGATCTTGTCAGGGTAAACCTGAATTTGATGGAACCAAAATGAAAGGGAATTAGATATCTGAAGAAACTCAGAATCTTGTACATTTGGCATGTAGAACATGCGTTAAAGTAGTTTAGGATGGATTGTTGCACTTTTTTTGGGGGGCGGGGTCTATTTATCTAGCTAGAATGTTGGAGTCCAAGCCCATGTCCAATTGTTTCACCAGACTAGAGTTGTCCTATCTTGATAGAAAGTTAGATCACAGACAATTCTAAGTTTTCTTCAAGATCAACTTTGATCTTTCGTAATGCTGGTACCTAGGCTAAAGGAACCACTTCACTCTTGAGGGGCCTGGTTTAGGTAATGGGTAGAAATTGCACTAGACTTGGCTTTTGACCCATGTTCAAATCGTGACACTTTCCTGGCCAGTACTCTGACCTTGGGCAAGTTAATTCATCTTTTGAGCCTCAGTTAATTCATCTGTAAAATGGGGATATCCACTTGAGTTTGCCCTGGCCTGTGCCTGGCGCATAATACACTTGGTAAAACTGAGTTTGTTTCTTTCTTTGTCAGGCAGCTTCCTGCCTCTGGTCTGGATTACATATAACTGTATGTCGAGTAGCACCATGTTCATTTTACAAAATGCCCGGTGGATGAGAATGAGGTGAGAAGCGTTGGAGACCATGCACTGAGTTTTTGTTAACCCGTGGCAGTTTTGAAACGGAGGTGGCATGCTTTCCTCTCCTGGTGTGTGCCGTGAGCTCTGCCTTCACAGTGTGCGGCGACATGACTGGGGTCGCATACGGCGGGCTGGGTGCTGAGAAAAATGATCATCGGAGGCTCGTTACCTGCGATTGCAGTGCAGCGGGGAGAAGGTGTGGTTGTGTAAATGGAGCTTGACGTGCTACTGAAATAACTCAGCAGATTCTTAAAAGGAAAAGAAAAGGAGGGAAAAACCCCCAGCCACCTCCCCGGGTAGTATTTCCTCGATATGCTCCCGCCACTGCAGCACCAGGTAGAACAGTCGGTGTCTGTTGCTCCAACCTTGTACACTCCCACCAGAGAAAACACTTCACACAAGGTCATGAACGTGTTTGTGCCACGGTAAAGTGTTTGTAAAAGGCCTGATTCCATTGTGGGTGCTTCCGTTCTGAGCCTAATTCTGGTTGTCTGGATGTGGATGGCATGCCCGTTCCCAGCTGCGGGTCTAGGCAGTTGGAGAACGGAAGCAATTACCCAGCTAATGTAAAGAAATCCTGCTAAGGGGGAGAGGAAGGCACCCCCACCCTCTGTCAATTACTCTGAATTGGTGTTTATAGGGAATTAAATTCCCCGGTAATTGCCCACTCTCCCCTTCCTTGGTCTGGTAGAGCCATCATCAGAGGCCTGGGAGTATTGCTGGCTGCTGAGTGAGGCCAGTGATCCTGCTGTCAAACACCCACACTGCAGGCGCTGTAGTTGTCCTCCCAGGATTGGCCTTCGTTCCAGGGGATTAGCTGACCCATAAGAAATACTATAGTGCAAAGCTATGCTCGCTGCAATTTTCAGATCAGTGTTTGTTGTGCAGGAATTCACATGTGATGGCCTACAGGTGTCTGGTGTCACGGCAAGTCTCCTTTACCAGTTCAGGGGAACTTTCCTCCCAGGAGGAGAGTGTGGAGGGGAAGGTGCTTCAGAATGAGCACAGGACGAGGGGTCCGGACGTGGAGTCTAGGCACAGAATTGCCAGCTTGCTGTGTGTCACTTTCCAGGCCTCTCACCTCTTCTGGGCCTCACCGTTCTCGCCTGTGAAATAGTAGTAGTTAGCAGTGTTCTCATCTGCGACGGTGGTCGCTTACTTTCCAGCCAACTTTCTCAGGGTTTTGTAAAAAAATTAAATGTGACGTTTATAGTGGCACATTATAAATGAAGACACCTTCAAAAACAAAGCACTCTGCAAATGTAAGATGTTCTTAAATGTAAACTCACCGAGATTATTTCAGTGCTCACATTAGAGAAACGACGTTTGAAGTCTCCCGGGAGCACACAGGGGAGTGTGGAGCTTACCTCTCCCTTTGGTGAAGGGCTTGGAGGACAAATATGCCGCAGGGCAGGCTTATCTCTGTGAATATCGGAACTGGACTTCCTTTTTCCATTGTTTAATCTTACTATCTTTGCCCTTTATTGTCAAGCATTGGGAATAATAGGAAAATTGGAAGATTTTTACAAATAGCGAGTAAAAATAAGTTGAAAGACCTATGGGCAGAGAGATGAGATTCTTTAAAAATAGGCTATGGTGGACTGGCTGTGTAGCTCAGTTGGTTAGAGTGGCCTCTTTATACACCAAGGTTGTGGGTTCGATCCCTAGTGAGGGCACATACAAGGTTCATCCAATGAGTGCACAAATCAGTGCTTCTCTCTCCCCCCCTTTTCTTCTCTCTCTCAAATCAATCAATCAATAAAAAAAAAAAGTAACTTTAAAATTCCTTTTTCAGAAGTGACAGACTCAGGAACAGAAAAGGGTTGTTAACTTAAAAAAAAAAAAAGTTAACAGCCAGGCTTGCCCTTTCTTTGCTTAGGGAGGCACATGGCAGAAATAGATTTCTGGGATCCTCTGTGGTCTCCGTTACCAGTCACCCCATTCATGCAACATTGGCACCAATGCCTCATTCAAAAGACTCAGCGATATCTTGGAAGCCTAATGCCTCTTTATTTTTTTCATCTTGCAGGCCATCACACAGTTAATTTCTGAGCTACAATCACTTTGACAAAACGGGAAAATGAAAGCACTCTTAAAAGTGGGACGCGGAATATCCAGTTTGCAGTACAGACCGTGCAGGCCTGTGCTGGGGGAGGAAGTGGCCATGGGTTTCACTCAGGAACTCAAAGTGAAAGGACAGGGTGGGAAGTGCAGGGAACGCCCTCAGGGAAATACCAGAGGGGCCAGGTATTATTAGAAACTTGGAAATGGCTGGGCCTCCTGGACCTGGGTCCAGGCGCCCAGGTCCTCATGGAGATGCCGCGTGTGCCTGGCTTCCCTGGGGAGTTCCTGCTCCCGGACTTGCTTGCGTCTCCCCTGCCCCTGCCCACCTCCTTAGAGTAGGGAAATATGCCTGGACTCTTCACGGGGCTGAGGACAAGGCAGACAGCCCAGGAAGACTAATAATTAGGCCTTCTTGGAAGGTGTGAGACAAATTGGCAGCGTGGCTACTGAGAAAGCACAATGAGTCTTTGTTTGCAACTAAGAACACTAGAAATCACAGCGACCCAGGCTCCTCGGTTCTGTAGCTAAGGGAGCCTCGCCCCGCCTGTGCCAAGCCGAGCTCTGCATCTGATTAGACCACTGGTCCACACGCATGTTTCCACACCACCCCTGCCCGTGGCCCTCCAGAGCATCTCTCTGTTTTTGTTACTGCCGTGTTCTGGGTCAACCCATCCCCCACGCCCCTCCCCCCTTTGCCCACTTTCTTTGGCTTCTTTCACTTTTCTTGGAGGGAGGCTGGAAGCAGCCTCCGGCACGGGTGGTGGCAGCGCTGCGGGCTGGCCATTGGAGGACGGCGGCCAGAAAAGCCCCTCGCCCTGGCTTCTGGCCCCTCTGCCTCCCGACTGCCGGCGCCTTTGTCCAGGGCAGGACAGAGCACCACCTCCTTGGCTCCCCTTTCCCGTTTGGAAGCCAGAGTCACTGGTCCAGCTGGGCAACTGGGAGGTTCTTGTGCAGGCCCCGGCCCGGTGGGAAGGTCCGAAGGGGAATCCAGCCGCTGGTGTGTGGGGAGTTGGCAGCCTGCCTGTGCTGTGCCTTTGTGATCCGTGAGGGAGCTGCAGAGACAAGCGTCTAGAGTTCGGTTCAGTGTGCCGGGACCCCCTTCCTTTCCCCGCTTAGACTTTCTCCACAGAAGCTGCTTTTCGCTTGATTAACTGGAACAAACTCGCTTTGGAGTTTTGTATTTTGGAAACCATGCTGCCAGAGAAGAAACATGTCTTTTGTAAAGGCCCCAAATCAATTCCTCCCGGTATAGATGGAGAAGAAAGAATAGAAGGCTTTAATCTACCCTTCTTGCCTATTAGTGAAATTCTACTGGGTGCCCTAGTTCATCTACATATTAAATGTGCTAGACCTATCTGTGCTCCCCCAACCCCTCTTGTTACCTTGGAAACGATGCCCTCGCTCAGAGATTGCATGAGGCCGGCTGCAAATCTGCAGCCGGTTGCTTCACACCGAGAAGGCCGTTCTTGGGGAAAGGTTGGATTTTTCCAGGATGTGTTCAGTGGTTAGTAGGAAGGGGGAATATTTCCAGAACACTACTTTTGGAGATTAAAGAAAAGTGGTAGTGTGGCCTGTTTGCCTTCAGACTGCTGTTGAAGAAGGACTTCCCTGGTGCATTTGGCCGTGCTGACGTAGGAAGGATCATCCACCAGTTGACACTGGGTTCCACACCTACCCTGAGGGAGTCTCGGCGCTCGCTGCTCTGTTCAATAGCACTGGGTCTTCCAGATCGTTTGTGGTGTTTTAGTTTCTCAGGCCAACTTTCCCAGGAGATGCAGAAGCAATAAATAAAAATAGGGCTTAGTCAGCAGCCAGAGGGCAAAACTGGCCCATCTTCCAAGCTGAATACGTAGTAGCCTACGTCTCTCGGAGCAGCCAGGAACCCTTACGACCTTCGACAATGGCTCGGCTCACGGCTGAGGAGATCGGCACCCAGAGAAAGGAAATAGATTGCCCAAGGCACACGTCTGGTTTTGGGCAGAGTCTGGACTGAAATCAGATTTTTGACTCCAAGTCTAGTGGCCTTTCCACATCAGCCCTGACCTACATGAGTCACTGCTCCGAGTCCTGTCAGAGGTGAAGTCGAGTGAAGCAAGTGTGAGAACAATGCTATTCTCTGGAAGCTAACCACCAGTCAGCTGGCCTGGGAAATGGTGGAAGGAGGGGGCAGTGTGTCCTCACGTCTGACTTTATTTTCTTGTTAATCCTCACCTAAGGATCTTTTTTCCATTGCTTTGCAGAGGGAGGAAGGGAAGGAAGTGGGAGGGGGAGGAGGGGGAAGGGGAGCACCAATGGGAGAGAGAGACATGGACTGGTTGCCTCCTGCACTCACCCTGAGGGGGTCCAGGGAGGGGAGTTAACCGCAACCCAGCTAGGTAGGTAGGTAGGTGCCCCTGACCAGGAACGAAAACTGTGACCCTTCAGTGCCTGGACCGACGCTCTAACCACTGAAGACACCAGCCAGGGCTGTCCTCACATTTTAAATCTCCTCTTATTGGTATCTGTTGATCGTGAAAGGACTTTGATCCAGTCTGGAGCCTTGGGTGCTCAGGGATAAATTGTCAAACAGGGGCCTTGCCGTTTCAGCACTTTCGGTTCTCTTGGTCATGCCATCCTCTCTGACCTCCCATCGACCGTGCTGGGCAGTGGTGACTGGCCTGTAGTAGGAGGGAACAGGATGCCCTGTAGGCTTTTCTTCTTGAGAACCTGGGACAGGGCAAAGTTAGCCTGAGGCGATCACAGAATCTTTAAAGAGACTTTTAGTGAGAAAGTAGGAGGGTTTTCTTTTTTTTTTTTTGAGGAAGTAGTTTTTTAATAGAGCATAGGATTCTGGTCGTGGCTCTGAACTGGAAGGTCTGCAGGTAAAAGTAGGCACCGGGTATATCTTCTGTGTATTTGCTCCTCATTTGTAAATATGTGTTCTTACTTGCTGGTTATTTGTTCGTTCATTCAGCAGTTACCTAGGGGGTGCTTGGGAAGCCAAGTTGAGTATTAAACACAATCTCTGGCCTCAGTAATACTTGGACATAGATGTTTATTCAGTAACTGGAACATTTTCAACAAAAGGAGATGAGCATTTTGACTGCATACATTTAAGGTGAAGGATTGAATATCTTTTTCATAAGATGGCAGTAGTCCAAGTGTCCTTATTATCCTAAGAATAATTCATAAGGTCTCTGTAAGGTCTCACCTCTCATTTTCCTCCACACAAGCTCCAGTGCCCGAGGGCTTAGTGGCCCCACGGCCTTTGGCTCGGGGTTATTGCGATGGGAAGGATGGGCCAGGGATGGCCCGAGTGTGGCAGAGCTCCAGAGCCTGAATGTGTGTGTCATCGCCACCTCAGTGACCTTTTGACTGTGCATTGGTGGTTGGATGAGAAGGGAGCGTGGTGAAGCAAGGAATAACAGCAATAGCAGGTGCAGTTTACTGTAGCACCTGCCCTGGTCCAGGCTCCCTACGCGGTGCTTTATATACAGGGTGGGGCAAAAGTAGGTTTACAGGTGTGAGTACGAGAAACACAGTGTTTATTCTTATATCATTCTTGATTATTGTATTTTCCATACGAACAACTGTAAACCTGCTTTTGTCCCACCCTGTGTTGTCTCACTTATTCCCCTTACCCGCCCCCTGAGGGTGGGCTAGTTATGCATTCCCATGTCACCAGTGAGGGCACCAGTGGTGAGAGGATCAGCAATGGGCAGGGTCCTGGGGCCACGTGGTGGGTGGAGCAGGCAGGCGTGTCTGCTGTCCAGCCCACCAGCTCTGGCCTTCACACCACACTCCTTCCTCTCGGAACAAGTTGAAAATTTGCCAAGACCATGGGGCTCATTTCCTCCTACTTTTTATTTATTTATTATTTTTCACAGAGAGGAAGGGAGAGGGATAGAGAGCTAGAAACATCGATGAGAGAGAGACATCGACCAGCTGCCTCCTGCACTCCCCCCACCGGGGGATGTGCCCGCAACCAATGTACATGCCCTTGACCGGAATCGAACCTGGGACCCTCCAGTCCGCAGACCGACGCTCTATCCACTGAGCCAAACCGGTTTCGGCTCTTCCTACTTTTAATCATTAAAATGGGATCTCTGTGGGCCCTAAAGGGGAAATGAAATGAAGACAATTATGGCGGAGGGTCAAGAGTGACAGGAAGAATCTCGGACCAAACTGGTAAAGCGAAGTAGAAGCGAACCACATACTTGGCTTTGACTTCCAACTCACTTTCCTTCGTTATTTCGGGAGACAAACTGGATGTGGGTGCGGTGAGGATGGTGGGAATAGGAGGTGGTGATTTCTGAATAAACATAATATTCCATGTTCCAGGTAAAAGTAGGCCTGCCCCCTCTTTTTGAACGGTACCAAGGAGTACGTTTTGCTTTCGTCTCACATAGGGAATTCACAGCTGGTGGTAGTTATTTGTCATCTTTTGTGGGCACCCTGAGCCCTCTCCTTCATTCTAGGGACTAGTCCTTTGACACATTAAAGCCAACATAAGCCCTGTCTTCGGAGGGCTGGCCGTTGATCAAGGGGGCGTGTGGTACCACGCAGTGGGAGGCACGGGTAAAGAGCACAGTGTGACTTCGTAGTTAAACCTTAGCGATGTGGAAAAACGAGCGAGGAGAGACATGTTGGATGGCGTTTTACAAAGATCTTGAGGAACTCCTCAAATAATTGTTCTGCAGAATTGTTTGCCACAAGACTTGCGATGTTAAGCGTGGCGTTGACATCCAGTGAGATTCTTGGCGGTGAGGCTTCTGCTCGGATCTGCATCTGCGTGGGGAATGCCTTCCTGCACTTGCTGTCGAAGCTGGAGGCAGATCTCTTCCGCATGTGTCTCCGTCTTGTCGTCTTTACCAGGGCGCGCTGTGTGCGTTTCTTTTCTTGCCTGTTTGCGTGGATTTGATCCTAGAGAGCATCGCAATCTGAACCCCATTACTAGGGGTAATCACTTTTGGCTAGACTTCCAGGTCAGCACCCGCGTTTTTTTCCTTACTGGGCCCCTACATGACCTCAATTTCTAGTCAGTCTTGTGAAAAATAATACAATTTGGTTTTGTACAGTGTGGGTCCTTTAGACAAAAATCACATTTACAGGCAGATTACTGGCGCTACAGGTTACTTCAAAATAATTTCTAGTGCTCTTTTTTGAAAAACATGAAAGTCAGTGGAGCTGAAGAGGAAGGGGAAGAATTACATTTTTCTTTTTAATGTGCACCAAAAGATGCACTAATGATGCAATTACAGTATATTAAGTAGTTAATACAATAACTGCAAAGTTAATCCACTTTGGACTTTGTGTTGTCCTTGTTTGTGGAGTAATGTAATTGTGACAGAGCAATTAACACCCTACAGAGGGATTAGCAGTAATGACTGGGAGAAAAGAACGAGGGGAAAGAGCCGAGTTGCCTGAAGACAAGGGTGGTTTTAGAAAGTGCTGAGGCATGGATTTCCTGAGGGTGGTTTTTTGCTTTCCTGCCTCTTATTATATATTTTCACATCTGCCAGTGATAATCAATTGGGTCATACAGGTAAAATGCATGAGAAGTGATGGCGTTCCAGGATGGATCAGTAAGAGTGATGTTCCATCCAAGCAACCAGCCCTCAGTTGGGGCTTTGCTATGTTCTCAGAAAGGCTTTCTTGTCTTTGTAATTTGGTTATTAAACTATCTTTTTGGTCATGATTTAGAAGTTGAAAGCCAAACAAGTATTTGGTTTTGTATCAGAGCATGGCCGGCCTCTCGGGGCCAACCAATTGTCTAGTTAATTAATTTTTCTGACTCCTTTTATGGGCTCTGGGCTTTTTCAGGCTCAGCCCATGTTTCCACATTGAAATCATTCACTTTGACCCAAATAGGAGGGAATTGAGAAGAGGAGGAGAACGTGAAGACCCAGCCGGAATTCCCGTTTTCCATAGAAATTACAGTTGGAAGAAACGCTGGGAAGCAGATGAGGGTGGCCCTGCCCTTCACCACAGCCCCGCCCAGGAATCAGAGAGGACGCTGTCTTTCTACCTCTCTACACCTGGCTGACACTGTCAGTATTCTGAAGTGGCAGGTTTCTCATTTTGGAATGGAGAAGTAGGCTTTTATATTAAACTAGATGCCCGGTGCACGAAATTCGTGCACGGGGCGGTGGGTGGGTGGGGGGCCTCACCCCAGCCTGGGCCCTCTCGCAGTCTGGGACCCCTTGCTCCTTACCACCCACCTGCTTGCTGCTCCTTACCACCCACCTGCTTGCTGCTCCTTAGCGCTGCCGCAGAGGAGGGAGAGGCTCCCACCACCGCCGCTGCGCTCACCAGCCGTGAGCCCAGCTTCTGTCTGAGCAGCGCTCCCCCTGTGGGAGCGCACTGACCACCAGGGGGCAGCTCCTGTGTTGAGCATCTTCCTCCTGGTGGTCAGTGTGCATCATAGTGACCAATCATTCTGGTCGTTCTGCCGTAACGGTCACTTAGGCTTTTATTATATAGATTTTATTTTTTATTATTTTAATTTATTTTATTTATTTTTTTATTATATAGGTTTTAAAATATTCTGTGGTTTGTCTTTAAAATCAAAGACCTCAATTTCATGAATAATTTCTGTTTACTAGTAAAAAACATCATTTGTTGCTCGGCCAGTGTTGCTCAGTGGTTGAGCATCAACCTATGAACCAGGAGGTCACGGTTTGATTCCCAGGTTGCAGGCTCTATCCCCAGTGGGAGGCATGCAGGAGGTAGTCAATCAATGATTCTCTCTCATCATTGATTGTTTCTATCTCTCCCGCCCTCTTCCTTCCTCGGTGAAATCAACAAAAATGTATTTAAAAAACAAACAAAACAAAAAAACATCATTTGTCGTTTAGTGTTACTCGTCTTGGCCTTATGGCCATGGTCTTGGTGTCCTGGGATCTGCTCTGCTCTCGTCGGCGGCCTGCAGCCTTCCCCAGGTGGAGCTGCCCTGCTGGCCTCCCCTGCTCCGTGCAGGACGGCAGAAGCAAGTGTAGGTGGGGCCTCCAGCCTGCCGTGGCCATCTGAGCTCAGGGCTATTTTATCCTCAGGATCTTTCCACAGTTGGCATCAGAGTAAGAGAAGTCAGTGGGACAGCTCAGCCCGACTGGAACCAAGCAGTCTGGGTCAGGTCATATTTCCACGGACTGTTTCACTGGGTCCGATGGGCTTGTCTGTGCAGCTGGCATCCTCAGCCCCCACCTGCTTGGGCCTGATCGTAGTCAGGGGTCATAACCTACGATAGTTTCTTGGAGACATCTGTGTGTACAACCTACATGTAAACATGTATGTTTACTATTTTAATGGGCAAAAGCTTATTTTTCTTAAAGAGGATGATGGAAATTTTTGTAACTAGTATTTGTATTTTCTGTAGGCAAATAGGAATGCAAGTTTTTTCCTAGACAAAAACCTCGAGAGAATCACTAATGGAAAAAAATGCTGTTGTGTACTGTTAAAAATTCACAAAGCAGATATCCTAGCCAGTCACCATATATGCATATAAAGTCTTTTAAAGGATGGTTTAACCATCCTTTTAGGTCAATAGTTGTTTTTTATTTTAATCTTTACCTGACATCTATCCTACCTAATAAAAGGGTAATATGAAAATTGACCGCACCTTCGCTACACCTAAGCCTTGCCCACCAGCCCAAGCCACGCCCACCAGCCAATCAGGGTGAGTATGCAAATAAACCCAGCCAAGATGGCTACAGCCACAGAGAGCAAGGTTTCCCAGGCAACAGAGGAAGCCAAGCTTTCCACATGCCCTTGCCAGGCCTAAGCCTCCACTCAAGCTACAAAGTTTCAATTATAGAAGGTAAACAAATTCAAACAGAATGGCGGCAGCCACGGAGCTGGAGAGACCAGGCCAGGGTTGCCCGTGGCAACGGAGAAAGCAAAGCTTTCCACACACCCTGGCCGGGCCCAGGCCTCTGCTTAAGGCTACAAAGTTTCAATTATAGAAGGTGAATTAACCCAAACAGAAATGGCTGCCGGCCGTGGAGCATGCAGGAGGCTTAGCTCTGCTCCAGGCTACAAAGTTTCAATTGTAGAAGGTAAATAAATTCCAGATACCAGGACCTCCACTTGGGTCACCAGGGGGTGTGGCCGGCTTGCAAACCACCACAGGCCCCTTGCTCAGGCCGCCCCATGCCCCAAGGGAACCCCCACCCTGATCCGGGACACCTTTCAGGGCAAACTAGCTGGCCCCCACTCCTGCACCAGGTCTCTATCCTATCTAATAAAAGAGTACTATGCAGATTGACCATCACTCCAACACACAATATGGCTGCCCCATGTGGTCAAAGATCCTGCCCCCATGTGGACACAAGATCGCCACCACAAGATGGCCAGCAGGGGAGGGCAGTTGGGAGGCACCCAGGCCTGCAAGGGAAGGCAGTTGGAGGTGATCAACCCTGCAGGGGAGGGCAGTTAGGGGTGACTGGGCCAGCAGAGGAGGGAAGTTGGGGGCAAACAGGCTGGCAGGGGAGCAGTTAGGCATCAACCAGGCTGGCAGCGGAGTGGTTAGGGGGTGATCAGGCTGGCAGGCAGAAGCGGTTAGGGTCAATCAGGAAGGCAGGCAGGCGAGCAGTTGGGAGCCAGCAGTCCCACTGGGATCGGGCCTAAACGGGCAGTCGGACATCCCTCGAGGGGTCCCAGATTGGAGAGGGTTCAGGCTGGGCTGAGGGACACCCCCCCCCCCGTGCACGAATTTCGTGCACTGGGCCTCTAGTATATATAAAAGCCCAGTGACTGTTAGGGCAAACAACCAGAACAACTGATGGCTATGATGCACATTGTGGCAGCCAACCAGCCTGATCTGGGCCCCGATCGGGCCTCCCCACCCCCCTGGCCGGCCCACCCTCAATCAGCCCCCAACACCCCTAAATCACTGCCTGGCTCTCTGGTGCATGTACATTTAGTGACAGCACAAGAAGATAATTATCAGTCCCTTCTGTCCCCGACCAGAGTCTCCAGAGGGCTCTGCTGATACTGCAGCCAAGGTGTGGAATTCTCCCTCCACGGCCCGCAGCCCCAGGAGACCTTCCAAGTTAGCCCAAAAGGCAACCTATGCATTAACAGGATGGCGGCCCTTTGCTGAGGAATGTACAGAGGCTGGGTGAGGGTTTTGTGAAACTGCAGGGCCTTGCAGATTAGGTGAGCTTTCAATCTCTCTTTAAAAGGGGTGACGAAGAGGACCCGCAGGCTGCCAGGAGCAACAGCGAAGGGTAGGCACATTCAAAACCAGAAAAACTTTTAAACAAACAGACATGAAGATCATATTGGGAAACTGAGGGCAGAGCCCCGGGAACAAGGCAAAAATCATTAAAGGGCCATCATCCATCTTGACATACATTTGCAAACAACACATAATCAACTTCATCTCATGGCACATGAAATGCAAAACAGTTCTGTTGTGGGTTTTCTTTTGGCCATCCTTAACGTATAATTAGATCCAGCTGGAGAAAAGCTATAGCTTCCAGCATTAGATCCCACGGCCGGCTCCGCCCGATGGGCCCCATTGGGGCTGGCCAGCCACACCCTACCGTGCACAAATTCGTGCACCTGGCCTCTAGTCTAAATATAAATGTGTGAAAAAAGTTCACATAAATTCTCACATAAAATTTCATGGAATAATTGCAACTAAATTACGTGCTTTTTTTCATGTACATTGTTAATGAAGATCTGACTTGAGTAAACATAACCTGGGAGCGTTTGCCTGCCGTAGGTAAGCCTAAATGCCATCCTGATGCCGCACACTAGCCAGGATTAGAGAAAACCCTTGAACAGCAAGATTGGTAATGGGATGAAAGCCTTAATGTTGAAGTAAGTTCTTATAATGCAATTTTCTTGTCCTTCTTATTTTCTTACAATTTTAGTGAGAAAACTAATAACAATGTTATTTGAAAGAAGTGGTTAAAAATAATCACATTTAACAGAAAACGGATCTCTGGCCTTTGGTTAAACATTGATTTACTCAGCTAGTACACTCGCAAGCTCCTCTCTCCCTTCCCTTCCTCTCCCCTCCCCTCTCCTTTCTTTTCCCTTCTCCTCCCTCTCTCACTTCTTGTGTGAAATGCTGGCCTTGGGCACAGGGTTGTGGAGGGTAAACATTTATTTTCTGCCTTTGATTGAGGTTTTGACCCAGGAGGAGGAAAGTGTGGGGATGTGGAAGAATGCCAGGGCTGGCCTGGGCTCCCTGGGCATGCAGCTCCATTGTAGGTGGTCCTGGAGATGGCAATTGACAGTGCCCTTTCTGGGGACCTGAGGGGGCAGCTTTGTGTAGAGGAAAGCTACCGCCACTCCCCCGACGTCACCCAGCTTGTCTCCTTGTCTTCTTGATGTTCGTAACTACATCAAGGAAATGTGTTTATGTGTTAAAGAACACAGGATAGTGTGGTCAGAATTTTGGGGCACACACAGGTGAAAAATAGACTATCCTTACCCTCTAGACACCTTTAGCTGGTGCCTGTGGAGTGGGGGCACAAAAATGTAACTTTCCCTTCCACCTTCTGAGTTCCTCTTGCTGGACTAATAATCCAATGAACATGAGACAGATCCACAGGAGGAGATGTCCAAGTTTTTACGGATGTACATTCGGGGGTGTCATAAGATACGAGACCCAAAGACACATTGGGCAGGTGAGGTTCATATGTCATCTTGGACAAAGGAGCAGGGGAGCAGGGGCCTGGGATTTCAACGGGAAGGCACACCATTCGCAGGTAAGCAGCAGGTGGTGAACAGATCCCTGCTGGGCGGCCCAGCACAGCGGCGCACAGGGGGGTCCAGGGAACAGCTCTTTCTTGGTCCCTCCCTGTCGGCCACTTACCTCACACCCGCTGAGGCGGCTGCACAGGAGTGGGTGTGCTGGGGTCCCCTTCCCCAAGCAGGTTTTCCTGCCTGAACCCTTAAGGCAGGAAAGGAGGAGGGTCCGAGGTTCCTTGAGAGTCTTTTGTTTCCTAGTCACCAGCTTCAAATCAATACCCCAAAAGGCACTTTTGGGGTGGCAGAATTCAGTTCCCCTCCGTGGGGAGAGGATTGACTTAAAGAAGGCTCTTATTCAGGTTAGAGGAGAGGATTCCCGAGATGGTCGGAGGAGGGCTGGGGGCGGAGGGGTGAGCTTGCTTCAGAACTGGAAGGAGGGACTGGCACTGTCCCTCTGAGAAAATGTGTCCGAAACAGTTTGCTGTTGTAGAGGAATGGTTGCATAACAAAGGGGACATTCCCTCACTCCCTGGGGAGAATCGAGAAGAAGGTTGGAGTAGTGGGGGATGTATAGTTCTGTTGCCGCCCCTGGGTGCAGTATGCGGTGAGGACCCTTGTGGGAATGCGTGTTTCTTTCCAATGCCCAGCAGTCCTGTCTATTCCACATAACTTCACGGTATTCTGCGGTCAATTTTTAAAAACTCAAATCCATGCCCTGGCTGGTGTGGCTCAGTTGGTTGAGCATTGTCCCAGGCACTGAAAGGTCACTGGTTCGATTCCCGGTCAGGGCACATACCTAGGTTACGGGTTCCATCCCCGGTTGGTAGGCAGCTGATCATTGTATCTCTCTCACATTGATGTTTCTCTCTCTCTCCCTTCCTCTCTCTCTAAGATCAATAAAAATATATAAAAGTGTTTTTTTTTTTTTTTTAATAAAAACACCCTCAAATCCAGTGAGTGTGGATTTTCTAAATAAAGGAGGCTCTTCTGAGCTTTCACAGGGAAGGGACTGTGGCTTTTACTTGCATCTGATCCCCCAAGCTTAGCACAGGGTTTGGCGATTAATAAATGCTAATAAATACTGGTAGAAGAAAGGAAAAAACAACACAAACTCCTGGGGTTATTTTGGGGGGTAAGAGCTAAGAGGGGAATTCATTTTTGAGTAGATAAACCGAATATAATTCCAGGATTATTTTCTCTTTAAGTATAAGCGCTTGGGGAGACGGAATGAACTTCCTTTGCAGGTGGGTTGGCTCTGCAGGAATAAAGATTATGGCGTTTCCAGCTCATGTTCCAAGTACGTGTCCCAGGGGCAGGTTCAGGGAGACGTGGGACTGCACACACAGCTTTGCATAATTGATGAACTCTGCATAGCTGTTTGCATTTCTTTCCTAAAATAAATTTCATTTTCTAATTAACTCTCCAGAATTAATAAGTGCCAAAACCCGGGATGTGTATTCAATCTTGTGATCTGAAGTGATGTGGCCAGCTCCTTGGAAAGGTCTAATTAACGATCTTGCGTCTCTCAGGGCATTCTTAGTTCCGGAATTGGTAAACAGGTCTCTGAAATGAGCTAATATTTATTTATGGTTCACCACGGGCCAGGCATTGTACTGAAGACGTCACCTTATTCCCTCCTTTGATTATTTTATCATCACAAGCACCCCATGAACTGCACTATATCTTCATGTCTCTCTCCGAGAACCGATTTTTACGTAGCGAAGTCCCTCCAGGTTGACAGGAAATAACGATAGAGCTGGCTTTGAGTTGAAGCAGGCCCCGGAAGGCCAGCCAGCGTTGCTTCTTTTCTTCCAGGCGGTCCCGTGTTCCCTGGAGTGGCCGCATTTCTGCGCTCTGTCATGCTAGCGCCCTTGTCAGATGTGATAAACAGCATCGAGTGGGACGGTACAGATGAGTAGCCCACAACGCCATGACACAGGTTGAGAGAGGTTTGGCAAATCACATCACTTGCATAATGGTAGGTTGTGACCACGTCATGCACCGGGGGCCCGTTTTAGAGCAATACTACGTTTTAGAGGGGACGGTTTGTATGTTACACCAGCAGAGACCCTGGGGCTGGGAGAAGTCGCGTGATGAGTGGACTTGGAGTTTCGGGGGGCGGGGGGGTTGTGATTAAGGATTCTGGCTGGCAAGGCTCTTGGAAATTTTTTAGGGCAGTAAACATTTTAAATTCACTGCATCAGTAACTTTTGGATGAGGCATCCAGGTACCTCATAATACGTAAATAAAATGTGTGCGCACGGGGCTCAGAAGTGGGAATGAGCCTCGGCCTCCTCTGTATTAACAGCAATATGAAAAAGACAGAGGATGAAGAATTTTTTTAAAATTGAGTTTTAGATTTTGGTTTTTATTTTAAAGCAGAATATAAAACAGTTGTTTTTTTTCCTCCCATCTCCATGACTACCAGGATAGGAGACTTAATAAAAAGCAATAGCTATGTTTATGCTAGAAAAGAAATCATTATTAGTCATGACAGTTTTTGAGTCAGAGTGTCTAGATAATCAGCGATGATCAATGTATTCAGATAATCTAATTTGGTTGATGTACAACTGTTAATATTCTCCTTTTTACAAAAAGGCAGAATTTGCGTTAATTATAGACCTGGCAGTACAACCTTAAGTAATTTGCGTAGCATTACAGACTGAGCTTTGAGTTGACGGTATAGTTTGAAGTTTTAAAAACATTGGAAAAGTGGATGTGTGCATGCAGGTGGAGGGAGAAAGAAAAAAATTAATACTGTTTGGTTTTTAAAAAATGCTCTTGTACATAATGTGACTATGTAGAAGGTGAGAGAATACACTAAGCCTTCAGAGACAGAGGGAGGAAATAAAGTAACCTTTCTTTTTCTTTCAAGGCAGATGGATGGGGATGGCATTGGGTACAATATTCAGGATATTGTAATTTCTAATGGAAGAGAAAAAGTTCCCAGAATAGTCTGTGAATATTGTGTCGGGTGCTGATTATTTAGGAAAAAAAAATTAAAGCATTAGGAGAATTTTTCATTAATAGAGATATAAAAGAGTTTTATTCCTGACCCTCCTTTTCAGTCTGAAGAAACCCATATGGCTCTGGCCGGCACCATCCCCCAGCAAGTCGGGTCTGACACCCAGTCAGCAGGAAGAGCTGGGGAGCAGAGGGCCTGGGGGTCTGCAGACCCGCAGGGAGCCTGTGTGCTGAAGAGCTGAGATCTGAAAGATGAACACTTCTGTCATCTCGCTGGGAAGGAGGCTGAGAGTATGGGCTCTTCCTTTGAAAAGCAAACTCACTGCACCCCCATTACAGATAGTGTGCTCCCTGCAGTCCCTACGTGTAGAAAACCTGAATATAAGTATGAGTGAGTGCGTCTCTGTGTGCTGATGATCCCTGCTGACTTACACATTTAAAAATCAGCTCCCATGTTGTTATCTTCCCAATGTCGGTATCTACGTGCCCACACCTCATGGTGGGTTGCACGGTGTGCTCTCCGTTGCCTGCTGCACAGCGAGCGTTTCCCTGGGGAACTCTGGCTGGGCGCTCAGCGCTCCAGGTCTCCGCTGCTCCCGCTCTCAGCCCCTGCCTGCCCCGTGCTTTCCCTTTGTTCTAGAACATTCTGGCTTCCATCCTGTTCACCCAGCGAACTCTTCATCTTTACGGCACGCTCATTTTTTAAGATGGATTTTAATGTATTGGAAAGTGGGCAGCGATCGTTTTCGCTGGATTACGGGTCTCGGCTTTGTTGAGCAGAGTGGTCTCCACCCTCTTCAGTGATGTCATCATTATCGCGGGTCCCCGGGGCGTTCAGGATTCTGGCTGAGCACCCTTCGTGTGTTCACATCAGATTTATCGTCACCCTGGCGGGGAGGTGGCGTTCTCAGTTTAGAAAAGATGACATCGGGGCTGAAGGGGAGCTGTGAGGTGGAAGCGCTTCTGTCTCCTGTCCTTAGCCCACGCGACCGTCTCTTCCCACTGTGGCTCACGAGGGCTCTGCCACGGACGAGGGGAGAAATCTTGCTGGGGCGCTTGATGAGACACCACAGCCTGTGCTCACGATGAACAAGGCCCTGTTAGACTGGAAATAGTCATGATCAGACCCAGTCCTGAAATGCCTTAAGTTAAAGAGGTCCCTGGAGAACGCCCAAGATCTCTGAGGGTAACTGTTAAAAATAGAGCAAGAGTTAGTCGCACGTTGTCTGCCTAGGAGTCAGGTGAACGATCTTGGTGCAGAAGGGAACATGCCTTCAACAAAGTATCTCATCTGTGAGGAGGGTCCTGCCCACGGTTCACAGTTGGTAGATTTAGGAAAAGCCAGTGCAGCTCATGTTTAATAAGGAGGTGAAACATGATGGGCTAAAACCCCTACAGGTTTGAGAGGTTGGTTATTTTGGTGACAGGGGCTCACTTAAGGATGAATGAGTCAAGGGATCTACAAGGTTGAAATCTCTCTTCTTTGCACCATTAAATTCCCTTCAAGTGCTCTCCCAGGCCAAATGGAATCATTAGCCTTGCAGAAGACGCTTGGCCTTTTTAAAAATGATGAAATTGTGGCCAGTTTTGTAAATATGATTTATGCTCGACTCTGTGTAGACCAAGGGAAGCCGGCTGACGGAGGCCTGGTTTTTCTGGGTCTGACAGGTGTTAACGACCCACTTCTGCCCCGAGAGTCTAGCCTTCTTGAGTTATCTAAATGTGTTAGTGTAATTTTAAACCGTAGGCAGTTTTGGGGGTACTTTTTATTCCTGTTTTGTTTAAAAAGTACACTACATCACACTAAAATCCAGCACATTGTGTACTGCTGCTTCTTACAAAGAATGTTCAGTCATTGGTGGTGAGAGAACAGGGAGAATCCTTGTCCTCATCCATCAAGAGAGCATTCGGTGACAGTTTTGTACTGTTGCAAAGGATGGTTTCCGTCCATCTGTAGCTGTGACGCACATTGGAGTGGAGTTACTCTGATTGAAAAGGTGGTGTTAGATACGTGTGGTGCCAGTGCAGTGGACAGCAGGTGGGAGAGTTGTTGTCAGATGTCTTTGTGTGTGTGTCCTATCACCAGGCGAAACCTCAGGGGAGAGCCAGGACCCCAAACCTGTCTGTCTGTCCGCCCCAGGGTCTCCTGGGAGAGCCTTCTCGAAAATTTATAGAAATTGTTAGGGTTGTTTGGGTTGGAAGTCATGGGTAAAGCATAAGCAGAACAAAATAAAAATGTTTCAAACGGAAATGTTTGGCGGTAACGGAGAGGTACGTGCACCCCCAGCGGCCCCTCCCCCAGAGGAAAAAGAGGTTGGTGGCATTTTTCTGGTGGGGAGGAGCGGATGGTGCTCCGGCTCAGCCAGTGATGAAGCAACATATGGTTGGTTTTATGAGGACTCAGAGACAGATGGTGACGGGCAGGCCGGTTGGCAGTGGGCAGAGTTCTCTAAACCGGTCGCCGTGATTGGGGCACGGCTCTTTGTTAGGCGGTAGGCAGTCTGGGCTGTTGGTTGTCACAGGAGGTGAACTTGTTCCAGGTGACCGGGGAGAAGGGGCTCCTGAGGGAAGCCTATATACAAGTGCTTTTCATCTCCGTCTTCATTTGAGTGGCTACGGGAAACGAAGAAGAAAAGACGGTAAAGGAGGCAGGACAGTGAAATCGCGGTGCGCCATGCGGCCTTGTTTCGGACAGCCAGCTTTGTGGAGAGCTGAGGGTTTTCTCCCTTAAACGCTGACACTCCTCTTTTAATCCCTTTGAACGGAGCTCTTTGGGAAGTCGCTGCTGCCCTCTGAAAACATCACGTGGGGCGTGTGCGTGAGCCTGTGAGAGGGACGGGCCTGTGACTCCCCCCTCTGAGCCCCCCCTTTTCCCTCCTGCCTCCCCCCCCGCCCCCCACACCGCACTGGCTTTCCCTCCCGCTGGGCGCGTGCGTGCTGCAGACAGACGGCTCCTGGGCCCGTCTCACCCCTCTCACCTGCGCAGGGGTGCAGCCCCTCCTGGCTTTAGTTTCCTTCGTCACACTTTTCAATCATCTGACATCTGTTTTTACTTCAATAATAATTTTACCGCTCTTTTCCCAAGCGCAGGCTTCATGAGGGCAGGGGTCTTGGACTGTCCTCTGCTGGGACGTCCGTCGGTCGCTGGAACAGTGCCAGCACACAGCGACATTGAAATATTTGTGGATATATGGCCCAGCTGTCATGGCTCAGTGGTTGAGCGTTGACCTATGAACCAAGAGGTCACAGGTTCGATTCCCAGTCAGGGCACATGCCCGGGTTGTGGGCTCGATCCCCAGTGTGAGGCGTGCAGGAGGCAGCCGATCAGTGATTCTCTCTCATCATTGATGTTTCTCTCTCTCTCTCTCTCTCTCTCTCTCTCTCTCTCTCTCTCTCTCTCTCCCTCCCTTCCTCCCTCCCTCTTCCTTCCTTTCTGAAATCAATAAAAACATTTAAAAAAAAGAAATATTTGCAGACACAGCTAATTGATTAATTAAAGCTCATTTAATCATCACAGCTGTGCCGCAGGGTAGGCTGCGTCCTCCCTGTTTGCCGGTCAGACGGCCCCCTGTGCGCTGCTCCCCTGCGTACAGTCCTAGCGTTCAGCTCACTGTACTGTTCATGCCTTTTCTCGTCTGTCTCCCTCACTGGACAGCAGCCGTTTGGGAGGTTCACCATTGTGTCCACAATCCTTGGGCCTTCTCAGAGCACCCGCTGTCAGGTGTCAGCTGGGCAGTCATTGCACACTGGCTGGTTTGCTCGGTTCTGGGGGAGGTGGGTTGTGGACTTAAGCGGGGTGCGGCGGTGAGGTGGGGTAGACAGAGTGGAGCGAAAGAAGTGAGTGGTGAGATGAAAGCGCGTTGACCTTGTCAGGGGTGAGTGAGTTGGCTTCATGCTGTGCTTCTTCGAGCCCTTCTCCCTCTGCCCCAGCTACCCCGGCTCGGAGCTGGTTCAGACACTGTCTTTTCACGCTTCTTTCCTCTGACCCATCCAAGGGCTGAAATGCGCGTCAGGGTTTATATGTGCCCTATAAACAAGGCAGAGTTAGGGTGCAAATAAGATGCTCCAGTGACTTGTAGCCTTTTTACGGTAGGGACTGGTAGTTTTTGTTTTGTCTTGTTCTTCATCCCGGATCATAACTGAAGCTGCTGTTAGTGTAGGGGCTCTGGACTGCAGCCCAGGGGGCCAGGTCCCACCTTGCATATCTCCAGGCATTTGCCATCGTTAGTGCTTTTTCTCCATGATTTCGTTCAAAAGCCACCACGGAAATAAGAGATGTTGATCTAGTTCTCCACTCATCTAGCAGTTCGCTCACCCACCTGTACATCTCTTCATACTTTACCGTTTCCAAAAATAAAACTTAACATGTTTAAATGTATGAAATTTAAATATCTAACACTTAGTATGTATTAAAATACTTATATGGTTTAAGGTGGCAAAATATAAAGTAGGGGATACGCGATGGCATTAGAATATCTAATAATAAGCACTCAAGTATTTGCTATTAACTATTACACATTTTTTAATTTAGTTTATTGTTTGTAAGTAAATTAGGAGACCGTGTGAAGGGAAACTAAGGGATCAAGTACGTACCGGTGGGTGGGTGAACTTGCTAAAAGTGAGTGCAAATGTTCTTCTGAGCTTCCGATTAGCCAGTGCAAAAAGGGAAACCTAGTCAGCCGCACGTTACATAATACATGATACTGCTTAGAGAAGTCATACTGCCTGGTAAAATTGGTACTATGTGAACAAGTAGGGAGCAGCTCTAGGAACGTCCCTGCAGTAAGGAATTTTTAGGGTAGCTTCCTCTAATGTTCTTCAACGTTGGCCAGTGGAACAACCAGAAAAGTGTATCTCGGTAATAGCAACCTACCAGAGACAAAGCAATTTGAAAGGCGTATTCTATAGAATGTGGAATGGAAATATGTGTTCCCAAGTCTTCCAGTTCTACTCTTCTGTAAACAGAGCTAGCACATTTTAATGAGGCTGGGGTGGATTGGGGAGAAGAAATGTGGGCAGGAGATATGAGCTGTAACTAAGACTATCTTTATTTTTGCCTGTTGATATCGGTCTCTGCATTTTTTTATGCCTTTCATTCCATGCTCTTAGCTCTGTTTTCCTGTGTGCCTCTGTTGACCCTGTCATGGTGATTGAGGAAGACCCTAGGTCTTTCCAAAATTTCAAACTTTGTTGGCTCTAGAATATTTTCTTTGGTTTATACACTTGACATTATTATTCTTTTGGAAAAGTCTGTTGGGTTGCAAGATAAAAATATCCTGTAATTGTCTTGCTTTCTAATTTTGCCCTTATCAACTCTGAGATTTTGTGATTTCTTAAATTCTCAGTGAATGGGAAATTAAACTGTTAATATGAATTGCAGTTGGGAATTTATACGAGATGATGACACGAGATGAGGGTGTGGTCTTAGGCAGTGCCTTACGGGTGTGGTTTTTGGCCTGAATATTGGACGTTTGCTTTCCCATGGCTGTCACAGATCTGGAATCTACCTTTATTTTATTATTGGGAGTTTTCCACACATGTTGATGCAGTCTCTCAGCTAATAAAATCATATTTTCCAGTCCCCTTGCTATTTCTTTTTCACCACTTATGGAGTGAAAGGAAGTAAAATTAGATACAATTTGATGTCTGATTTAAAATCAACATTTCTGTAGAGTCAGAAATTCAACAACATAAAAAAATAATATTGATTCTTCTCTTTAAAAATGATTTTCTCTCTTTCGGCAAAAAAAAAGTTTGATTCTCTCCTCCCATGGTGTTCATTATTTTAGATTTTCCCATTATATTCTGTGCAGTGCCCCCCCCCCCCCCACCCTGCCCTCCATAGCACCTACATTCTCTCCCCCATAGCACCTACATTTGCTAAAATAGTAAATTAACCTGTCAACACCATTAGATGGTCAGCTCTTTGAAGGCAGGGATCCCTGGTGACTGGTGGAGTAATATCTGACATATTGTAGACACTCAGTAAATCTTCATGAATGAGGAGCAAGACCCACAACTTAATGAATACTTTCATGGCCACAACCAGTCATTGGGTTGGACACAGCTACTATAGTGTCATCTCAAATGAACAGCTCAAGCCACATACCAGTTCAACAAACATCCCTGGTTTTAGAGCTGAAAGCCCCACTCTGAGTTCCTGGAATTCAAAATCTTAGAGTCATCTTTGCATCTCTTTTGCCCCCTTACATTTCTTTTATGTTTTCCTCCCCAAACCCTTCCACTCGTATTGTCTTTATTCTAGTTTACCCTTTTGGTCACTTGTAATCTGGCCTTGCTGACACGAGACCCCCTGACCCCCCAGCCACACCGCACCCTGCTGCACCCAGCCTGGGCTGCTCCAGCATGCCTCCACGAGGTTGCCCTTATGGATGGCCAGAGTGGATTTTCTCTGGAAGTTTTGCAGAGCAGCATAATCCAGTGGCCATCCTTGGTCGCTTGATGACCCTCAGCTCTGTAGGCTCAGACAGGGGTTGATGAGTGTAACAGGCGTTCATTGTGTCAGCCGGTTCAGGAAGTAGGTATATTGCCAGCTTACTGACTGACTGAGATTAGAACTGATGCTGTGTTCCATTTCGTGGCCCGGGATGCTGATGTGGGAACGACCCATGCACATTCATTCTCTTCCTGTAGCCAGGCCTGCGTGGGGAGCCAGACCACAGTCAGAGGCTCCGCTGGCCAGCCTGGGGTAAAAACACGGAGAAGTGAAGTGTCCAACGACATCAGGTTAAGTCCGAGGCATCCATTTCACGGTCAGGCTGGCCACTGGGAATACCCACAGGCCGTCGGCTTCACTGCCTGCACCTGCCCCACGGTGGGGCTGCCTGCGCCGGTGGGTCCTGGACCCTCCCAGGACTGAGGACGGGACGGTGCCTGCAGCTCTCTCGCTGTCCGTGGCTCTGAGTGGCAGGCCGTGGTGGGCTCTCTCTAAGTCTCTACTTCTCTCCACTTTCAGGTCTGCCCAGGCCCGCGTGCTTGACATTCTTGCCCCTGGATTTAATGCCTTCTATTTTGTAGGCTTTGGAACTGTTTATCGACGATGGCTTGGCATATCTTGACGTTTAAAGTGTAGCCCTGAGAGCAGTCGTATTTGCCTAATTCCGGAGCCTTCCTGCCTTGTTGGAAGTCTGTTTCCCGGCCTGGCCCCGAGGTGCTCTGCCAGCCTCCCTGAGCCTGGTATCCAGCCTTGTAATGTGCTCTCCCCCTGCTGATAAGCGGCCCGGAGCAGGAGCCCCGGCTGCAGTCATCGGGCCTCTGCTGGGGTGTCCTGAGCTCTTACAGTCTGCCTGGTCTATCCCATAGGTATACTGTCGGGGCCAAATAAAGTGATACCTGCTCATTTATGCATCTTACACGGGTGAAGCGACTTCTTTTTTTAAGCTTTCGTATGTTGAACATGGCACTTTGCATAATTATTCCCCTTAGTCTTCTTTGAAGCAGGTACTACTTTTATCCCCATTTTACAGAGGAAAAAAGTAAAGCTCAAAGGGGCTCGTTTTTGTGCCCAAAGCCTCATGATGGAGGAGGGCTGCCCGGGTCTGTTGGACACCTTTAATTCGCTCTGAACTTCCAGTGCCTCTGCTCCATCAGTCTGGATTCTGAACTCACCCCAAACTCATTCCTGCATTGCCGCCCCTCCATTCCGGCCAAGCGCTACCCACCTCTCCACGCCCCCTCCAGCTTGTACCCGCTTTCTCACGCCTGTCCTTCCCTCTCCAGCCCTCTTAGCCCAGCATCATCGCTGAGCCCCTGTGGTACGTGAGGATGTCCCGGAGTCAGAGCCACCTGGGATTATATCCAGGCTCTGCTGTGCTGCTTTGGACAAGTCAGTTAACCTCTCTGCGTCGCTTAAAAACATGGACCTAACGATGGCAGTTGCCTCGTTCAGTTTCTGGATGATTTCATAAAATCGTGTGTGCAAGTTTTTGTCAGTGGCTGTTCTTGTGTCCCCTCAATAGATCAGCTACTTTCAAATTTATTTTTTCTTGGGCCTACAGTGAGGAATATATTTTAACATCATGGCCTGGTGGCTGTAAACACACATATTTGAATCAAGCGTTCCACGAGAACTTTCTCCTTCCTCTTCTCGTGTGTGTGTGTGTGTGTGTGTGTGTGTGTGAGAGAGAGAGAGAGAAAGAGAGAGAGAGAGAGAAACAATGCTTATTTTGACCCATTTAATTGATTCTTAAGTACCCACGATGGAAGACTACCCACAGTTTGGAGACAGCCATCTGGCCTAGATGACAATAAGCCCTGTGAGGTCCGAGAGAGGATTTCATCCTTCTGGGTCCCCATAGGCCTAACGGGTTACAAGAGGCTCAGTCCGTTCCGGTGGATGGGTTTCCATGCCAATTACAGAGTCCTTTACTGAGTGCCCCTTCTCGAGGACTGGCCAGCGAGACCCCAGGGCAGCTTTGTTTCTGCTCCGCTCGGGAGCCTGCGCCCTCCTGCAGACGTGGTGCCGGCGCCCTGCACTTGGCGCGGAGGCTGCGGCACAGCTGTGTCTGTGACAATCGACCGCAGTGTTGGATTCCTCCTCTCCAGGCCAAGGCACGTCTGGGGGCCCCGGGGGGGATGTGCGGTGTCGGGTCTTGACTCTCTTGTTCTGCGTGCTGTGCCTCTGCTCAGGGCCACGCACCCACCTGTCCGGAGGCCGGTGTCTCTGTTTGCACCCTGTGTTCCCAGCTGTGCTGGCGGGGCCGGCCTCCACCGCCTCGGCGTGCGCTCAGCCGTGTGTGTGCCGCCTGCCTGCCTGCCTCCCGGCGTCCCGGCTTCCAGAGCGAGAGCCTCTCACAGCTCACATCCCAAGCCTGGCGCTTGTGGTGCCGCGGCACCGATCTGTCAGCCACTTCGCTGGGGCCTGGCCCTCGGCTTCCTCTGCGTGGCAGCTTCCCTTCCCAGGGCGGCTCCCGTGGGGCCTGGGCTCACACCCGAATCCCATGGCTTGGCTCTCGCCTTTGGCGGTGTTCTCGGGGTCAGCACGCATTCCCGCCGCCATCGTTGCTGATGGGAAGGCCTTTGCACGCGTCGCTGTGTTTCTTCCTGTGCGGTTCATTTAATATTTTCCCCTCCCGCACGCGTTTTACATGCCAAGTCCAAGACTGGCTTCCAGCCACCTTCAGGAAAATGCTGGGCCTTCTCTTTGTTGTTAGTGCCATCAGCACCTATAACTCTGGTCCTGTCCCAGTCGTGGCACATGCCACGTGCTTCTCCCTACCCTAGAACGCCTTTAGGATTGTCTGCCCAGACGATAAGCACGCGTCACCTCGGGAGCCAGAGGGAGGGAAACTGCTTCCCACCGTTTCCCTGAGGCAGACCTGGCAGCCAGCGGCGGCCTCGCCTCTCCTCTCCTTTCCCATCCACAGGCGTCCAACAGCGCTCTGCCCGTTTCCTTCTCACCCGAGCCAAGGCACTCTCCCTCCTCTTTCCTTCCTGAACGGCTCGCTTGGCTTTTTATCCAGTTCGTGTTCAATTGCCTCACGATTTCGTGCCCGGAGAGCCTTTGGCATGCAGGGAAGTGTTGCTTTTGTGATTGGACCGCTTCACTGCCGCGGCATCTGTTTACGTCCGAGTTGGCACGCAGGTGAGGCGGGGGCCTGGGCCAGGGGAAGGGAGGGAACACGGCCAGGCTGACCGTGGGAAGGTGTGATTCACTCAGCAGAGATGTTGTGGGTATGACTTCCAAACAGCCCTGGGGGGGCCTCCGCTGCGCGTGATCAGGGCCACAGCAAAGGAGGCAACTGCCACCCCTGGAAAAGTAACTCTCCTGCTTTAAAGCAGGCTGGACTGAATGCGGAGCAATGGAATTAGAGGGAGACGAATGAAGTCACATCGACGACAGCATCTTTAATCGCTGTTCTTTTCAGCAATTCCATTTCAAGAGGGTTACGTGAATTCAGGAAATCCATTATATGGGGAGAATTTTCTCTGCCGGTAAATGTGGGGTCTGTTCTGGGTCTGTATCCCCAGTTCTTTAAGATCCCCCGAACGGGATGAAAAGTTGCTTTAATGTTCTCATGCAAACTCAGAAGAGCAGGAGTTCTGACACACATGGGAAATACATTAGGAAATAAATAAATATGTTTCTAAAACCCTATTAAAATGCTCAACAGCTATATGAAACATGCAAGTGTATAAATATTTTATTTTTATTTTTTAAAATAAATTTTTATTGATTTTGAGAGAGATAGGAAGGGAGAGAGAGAGAGAAAGAGAGAGAGAGAGAGAGAGAGAGAGAGAGAGAGAGAGAGAAACATCAATCAGCTGCCCCCTGCACGCTCTCAACTGGGGATCAAGCCTACAACCCAGGCATGTTCTCTGGGAATCAAACCAGATGCATCGGAGGACACCCAGTCAGCTGAGCCACACCAGCCAGGGCAAGTGTGTAAGTATTTTAAAATGTAACTGGCACACGGAAATTGGATGTTCCTGCAATTTTAATAAAACATTTTACTTCCCAAGAGGGGAACAAAACACCCTACGTGTCCAAGGGAAAAATGCCCTTTATCTACTCATGCAAACAGCCCCCTTGTTCCTAGCTGTCACAAGGGACATGGCGCGTCATATTGTGCTGGGTCCAAGTTCACGAGAAGCAGGTTTGAAGTGGCAGGTAGCGGGAAAGTGATTTATGTGCCATGAAAATCCATTCAGCGGGGGTAGCACTGCTGGGCATGTGACACTTAAGGGGCCCTTGTCTTCACACTGGGGGACAAAAGGCTTCAGTGACTGAAGGTGCTGATTTGGGATAGATATCCTGTCTCCCTTTCCAGTAAGAGCAGAAACACAATTGTCTAGGGGTCTTGAAAGAACAAGCTTTTGTTCTTTCTCACTTAGTGACAGTGGAAACTAAAGTAGGCCCTTAAAAACTAGGAGCATAATCAATTTTAATGTCAGGACCTAAGCAAATGTCGGAGGTTAAATCAGGTGCCTCATCCCAGAATGTGTGAGAGTTATTGACTCTCATTTAAATTTTGAGAAAAGAAATGAATGGCTATTGAGGTCAGGCGTGGGAAGCAGTAATTAGTAATAGGATAAAAGGACTCAGAGTGAGATTAACGTAGATCACCTGTATTTAGCTTACGTTTTATTTCATTCTGTTTGCTTTTCCAATAATCTAAATTAACTGCCAGAATTGCATTTCTCAATATGTAGAGCAATGATCAAGATCATTTGTATTTTATAGTGGACCATAATTTTATTACTAGTGGCCCGGTGCACAAAATTCATGCACATTAAAAGGGGATTAATTAGAGGAAATATTTTAATATTGCTATTTTGCCTTTCTCTATAATAGAAGTGTCAGAGATGTAAAAAAAAATTACTAAAATGTATGTGAAAATCTTCCTCCTGTCAGAGACTGGGGCGCACCACGGGACCCAGAGTCAAGTCCCCGCCCACCCACGTGTGCCTCAAAATCACACGAGACCCAGACCCAGACCCAGCTGGTCTCACCCTTGTCAAGCCCCGCTGGGTGGGGGGTGCAGCCTCAGGTCCTCTGGTCTGGCGCCAAGGCGGGGGGCGTGGCCTGAGGTCCCCTGTCAAGCCCCACGGGGGTGGGGAGGGTGCAGCCTCAGGTTCCTGCTGATTGTTTATTAAGGCTCGTTACAGGAACTCAGCCTCTGCTGTGGGTGCAGCCATCTTGTGTTATAGAAACCCCGCCTCCGCTGTGGGCACCGCCATCTTTGTGGTGGAGTGACAGTCAATTTGCATATTCCCTCTTTATTATATAGGATTTATGTGACTCTTGGGGAATAGTAATGCAGTTTTGCATAGGAAGGGATAGTCTTTTCAGAGACTTTGTTTTGGGCAGAAATTTAATATATTCTACAAGAATTTGATAGGAAGTATAGTCTTTGCTTTATGAAGAAAGCCCTTAAGCTGAATTTATCATTTAGGTTTCTAATATTATCCATTGGTTGTTTTTTGTTGTTGTTTTTTTTTTGTAATTTGAATTGGGAGCCTAGAAGGAAACAGGAGAAAAAAAAATAAGTGAACTTGTTGCTCATTTCTTCAATATAGTGTGATAATTGTGTTCCATTTAATTTTGTCTGTTTTGATGCTCAAAATACAAGAAATACTTTTCGGCCCCAGGCTTCAAGAAGCTTATAGTTTAACATATTTTTTTCAACCTTGACACCAGTGACATTTGGGCCAGCCAGTTCTTGGTGGTGAGGGCTGTCCCGTGCATTGTAGGATGTTTATCAGCATCCCTGGCCTCTACCCGCTAGATGAACATAGAATTCCCAACCCCTATCCCCCTGTTGTGACACCCAAAAATGTCTCCAGATATCGATATCGTCCAACGTCATTAGGGGGAAAAGCAAAAGTCACCCTTATTTCAGAATTCCCGTTTTGCATCTTGATAGAAAACTCAGCAGTTCCGTGCCATTACAGGTGTTCCATTTCTTCTGTTTATTTCTGGTTTTGGAAAAGCCATTTGAAAATGCCCTGAAGTGATTTTTAGTCTGGTCTCATGATTCTTGAAGGCCAGAGGAGAACTGCTGTGTATAGGCGAGCACATTTGTTAGAGGTGTCTCCTGCCTTCCCTCCCCCAAATGCATTCTGTCTGTTCTTCCTCTCTTCGCTCATGGTCTTTCCTCTGCCAAGAATCTACCCCTACACCCCACCATCCCTTATATGCCATCCACTTTGTTCTTAAAAAGTCCTTACGGTGAACACTTGCTAATTCCTTTCCTCAGTTACCTTTTAACAGAACTAATTGCCCTTTTCACTGTTCCAGTGGCATTTGTTCCTTTATTTCTGCATACCTGCCATTTGCTAAGAGTTGTGCCAGGTTCTAGGGATATGAAGGTGAAAAGACCTGCTTCTTGTCCTCAAGGGCCTCAGTCTTGTGGCACAAGAGCATTTTGTTCCTGCCGTGTTGCATGCCTGGTCAGCGATGCAAGGCTGCAGGGACCCAGGCCCCATCCACAGGGCTCTGCCGATCCCATCGTCCTCTAGGTTACGGAGGGAGGAAGAGAGCACACTGCTTCTGGAAGGCTGCTCTCAGAAGTGACCCGTATCGCTGCTCTCACATTCCGTGGGCAAGGACACGTCCGGAGGCCACTCCAAGCTGCAAGGGTCATGACACGTGGCCTCTCTAGTGCCCAGGACGAAGAAATGGAGTTCGATAGGGAGACCGCTAGCTGACCCAGTCACGTTTCTCATTATACTGGTTGCAAGTTGTGTTATCATCAGTTGCCCACGTATTAGTTAGTTCTCTTTATTTAGAACACTGCCACCCAAAATGTTTGCAAGACCTGCTCCCTCTCTCCATTTAAATCTCAATCTTACCTGAAAGAACTTCCAAGTATAAGGCCACCAATCTGGAAAAGCGCCCTCCCCCTTTAATTTCACGCTGTTGTTTTCTTTAGAGCCCCGTCATTCACATTAGGTTATCTGTGCTGTATCGAGTTTCAGTTATGGTCTCCCTCCCCTCCCCATCCCACCCTCAGTAAAACAGAGGTGCCCCCAGGGCACAGGCTTGGCTTTGCTTGGTGCCCTAGCTGCAGAGCCTAGGATAGTGCCTGGCACTTCAAGGACTGTGATCCCCTTGAAAGGAAGGTTTTGTCATTCATGTTCAGCAAATATTTGCTGTGTGGGCCTTGTGCTAGGCGGGCCTCAGAGACCCACGCCGCACAAGGTCAAGGTCGTTAGGCCCCTGTCCTCCTGGAGTGTATAGGTTATTCAGTATCTCTTTCCACTTTCTTTTGTGCCTAGCATTTAAAGGCGTTTAAATATGTTTGTGGAAGGAGAAAATTCATTAGCTGCATACTTAGAAAAATCTCTGTAGTAAACATGTTATTCAGATCTAGGAAATGGTCATCTAAGTGAAATGCTTTGCAGGCCATGGGGAAAACTTGAATGACAATCTCTCCCGCTCTGCCTTAGCCTTTGTAAAAATCTGCCTCTCGGTCGCTCTCTTCATTGCTAATAATACTGCCAGTGGGGGGAGGGGGGGTGGCCCTTGAATAAAGAGGTGCTGGTCACCAAATGGTAACTTAGCAGCATGTCTTGTTATCTGGGTTGGAACACTAGTCGTTAAGTGGCATTTGGACTAAATCTGATTAGAACTTAGAGTCTACTTGGGGACAAAGAGAAATATGTTTCTGCTTAGGAAAATTGCTTTTTCCACCTTAAGATGTTTTAGATTAGAAAAGGATTAAAGTTCATTTTAAGGGGGAATGCTCGTCTTGGGGTTTGGTTGTGTGTTGGTAGAAATTCTTCACGAAGTGAGGTCTCGGGAGGGAGAAACACAGAAACGGCTCAGTAAGTCAACTCACTCTGCGTCGAGGGAAAATGGCTGCAACAGCTTGTTGGTTTTCTGAAGGCCGTCACAGTTGGTTGGTTCCAATTTCTGCTTTCTACCAACTGTGAAAATTTAACTTTAATTCCAAGAGCACCTGAGTGCCCAAGTTCTGTCTGCAGAGACAGGGGCTGAATGCTGTAGCTGTGGCTTGTCTGTTGTTACAATTTTTGCAAATAAAGAAAAGCTTTTGGAGCCTACTTACGTTTTGAAGTATTTCCAACTAGTGGTTGTTAAAGTAATTCAATCAAAATCAGTATCTAACGATAATTTTTAAAAAGCTGAAAACTGTTCAAGAGAATAGTATGTGTGTAATAATTTAGTGTATTTCAAGGCTTAAACTCTCTTGTGAACTCCTGCTCGTCAGTTTCTTTATCCTGTTTTTACTCAGATTCATAAATTCTGGGGAAGGCCAGGGATAAATAAGGATAGAGATAAAACATTTCCCCTTCATTATAACACCACCCCATTGGGTTGTTCACGCAAACATCCGTTTTGAGTAGCTGGTCATGTTTTGTCACCTGTGTTACATTTAAAGTTATTCTTTATATCATTTCCAATTTTGAGAGATTGGGAAGGGAGATGCTGGCCTGTTAGACACTTTCCCAAACAGCGATGCCATTTGCTGTAGAGAACATCGGAGGGACATTGTCTTGCTGTCTTCCCTGATGCCGCTGTAATTCTTGAAAGGCTTGTTTCCATCTGTGCATCGAATTCAGGGAAGGGAAAGTGGAAGTCAGAAAGACTGCAGGTTTGGGACAAAGAAGGAGGCATGGGTGACTTCTGCTCTGCCACTGCCAGAGGGAGTTCTGCCTCGTTATTGATCATGATCACAGTGGGAACATTCGGAAGACCACACCCCCTAGGATGTGGGGAGATTAAATGAGGCACGATCCTGAGGCCCAGCACAGGGTGGGCAAGGAGTCTTGTTCCTGCTGCCAAGGAAAAGGAATGAAAGTTTCCAATGCGCTGTCTAAGTGCCGGTCTGAAAGACGGAGCTCTCTCTCAGACGCTGGCCCACGCGCGATCAGATCGGCTTGCCCGCGTGACTTCCTGCCCCTCTGCTCTGAGGCCGGCGGAGTGTGGACAGGTGACCCTACACATGGAAGGCTCAGGTAGAAGCGAGGAAAAGCTGAAACTGAATATCAGAATTCAGAAACTGCCTTCTGGAGTGTTCAGATGATACAAACAAACACCTTAAAAGGCACTTTTGAAATGCTCCATGTAATGTTAACCACGCGCCTCCGAAGCCCAGCTGGCAGAGCAGGTCTCTGGAGCTGCAACGCTGAATCCCTGGTGTGGGCAAGAACCAACCACCTGCCCTCACCCCCCTGCGACTTGTAAGACTTTCCGCGTGACAGTCTAATTTCTGGGCTCCGTCTGGACTTGCCAGCCAGGAGACTGAGATCCAGGAGCAACGTAAAACCTGGATTTTAATTGCTAGTTTTGTGAAAAAGTACTTTTTCAGGCCTTTTCTTTTGAGCTTCCCCGTTTTTTGGTCTTACATTCCAGTAAATTTGGAGATGCTCTTAATTTCTCACTGGCCTTTAAAGATGATAATATTCTAGCATGGGATTTTAGGGAAAATTTTTCTTTTGATTCATTATGCTCAGTTCTCTGAGACAAACATACGCTTTTTCCCCTCATCAGTTAAGAACCAGTTTAACATGAGCAACCAGTGTTTTCTAGTTGTCACATATAGTAACTAAGAAAATAAACATGCTTTCTGTTACTATCAGTAAAATAGGCCCAACCTCACAGAGGATCCTAAGGTAGGTTCCCATGTCCTCAGGGACAGCGTGTTTGGTAAATATAATCCTTGCTTCTTCAGCAATGTCTGATGATTGATGCATTTTAGTCTAATTACTATGTTGTAACTATGGATATAGCTGCTATGAAGGAAGATGATTCCTTTTGACATAAAGTAAAACCTAATATTTTGAATGCCATACAAACCTCACATTACATACACACTTGATTTTTTAATATGTTTTTTTTTTTCATTGACATCAGAGAGAGGAAAAGGGAGAGATAGAAATATCAATGAAGAGAGAGTATCACTGATCAGCTGCCTCCTGTACACCCACTACAGGGATCGAGCCTGCAACCCAAGCATGTGCCCTGACGGGGAATTGAACCGTGACCTCCTGGTTCATAAGTGGATGCTCAAGCACTAAGCCACACCCGCCGGGCTACATATTTGATTTTAAAAAATAAAATCATTCTGTTTAGTGAAGAAATTAAGAATAAATAAATTTAGTAGAAAAGTTTCAGTTTCCACCATGTATCACAGTTCACACCTCCTTAGCTGTTCTTATTAAGTCGTCAGAGGATCAGCGTAGGAGGGAACTTGAGGTCCTGACTGCCTGCCGAGAAAGATCCTGTTCTTATCTGAAGTGACTAATCCACAATTTCTGAAGAAATATCCCCAAAGTACTCTAGCGCTTCAGTCCAAATTAAAGTCAGTAATCACATCGGCAGGGGGTGCATAGCAATGAGAAAGTACACTCTTTGTAAACTGCTCTTCCTCCCAGATGAAAGCACATGTTATAACTCTCCCCACCTCTCCCCACTTTTAAATTTAAGCTTAGAAAAGTGAAAAAGAGAGAAACCCATCTGCTTCAATAACAAAATAATACAGAGTGGTGAACGTTGCGGGATTGATAAGAGTCACCGTGTCAGGGAAGCTGAGGGTCCTGGGTGTTGTGGGGAAGGGGTGCCTTGCCAGAGAATGTCTTTGAGGCACATTCACCATCCCCCCACCCCAACCTCTGGATGCTTGATCACTGTTCAGAGCTGAGTTTCACAAAATTGTACCATGAAACCTAGTCCCTGGAGATTAATCCTCCCCTCCCCCCAAAAGTGTCCTGGCCATAGAAGTTTGGAAATTATGCAAAATATCATCCCCTTCACTGTGCCATTTGAATGAAAGACCCTATGAAGTTCACCTGTAGAGGAACTTACTTTACCTTGACATTGCTACGCTTGCTTTGAGACTGTGCAACTGAACTTGTCTGACACTCTCATCTCTCCTCTGTCATGGCTCTGTGGAACTGGCAGTCCTAGGGAACACTGTGGGGGTTTTCCGAGGGGAATTTATATATATTAATATATATATTAATATATATTAAATAAAAATAAATATATTCTATTGTTAAAAATGAATAATGTCCTATCCTCATTCATGGAGGGGAAAAAATGGGTTAATGGGGACGCATTTTTCATTTTCAAGTTTCTCTTCTGTCAACTCTTCTTAAGCCTTGGCACTGTCTGTCACATGCCCATTGGGGAGTATTAGTAGCCATGAATAGACCAATAAGTAGCAAAAGACTATTAACAGAACAACTCATACAGACAATTAGTCCAGTGCCTGTCTCTATATTATTTTGTTGAGAACACACGAATTTAGGCTGTGGTTTTACGTGGCATTCATATACTGCCTTTTCTGCCAGAAAAACTGTTCCTGGTTCATAGGAAGAAACGAAGCATTTCAGCCTTACACGTATTTCCTCAGTGGCCGCAGGACTTCAGGTGCTTCGTCATCTGAGCCTGTTTGAAACCCACTGCACTGATGAGTAGGAGACAATTAGGGAGCTCTGGGAGCTTCCTGAGACAGGAAGGCCCGGGTCATCCTGAAGTGGTGTAATAATTGTCTGTATCTCCTCCTGCAGGAAGGATAGAACTGGCTTTCCCGCCCACAAACTTGGCATAAAATTTCTCTGCATTTCAGGCCAAGGATTAAGTGCAAGGATTATGAAGTCTCAGTGGGCTGGGTTGTAGGTGGAGATACCAGTCTGGTTTCAGAGCGCTGTTCCTGCCAGAAGTGTATGGGTGTGAGTGTGAGTGTGTGTGATTGTGAGTGAGTGTTTGTGTGTGTGTGTTGTGTGTGTGTGTGTGTACATGTGATGGCAAATGCCTGAAGTGATTTTCTACTTTTTTACAGGAAGAAAAAAAAAATCATGATTGCTTTTTCCCCTTATAGTGTGCTAGATCCTTTTATTTAAAAGCTGGGTTAGGTTACCGTGTGGCTGTTACTTTACTGCTTTGTCAATTGCATTGTGATGCTGCTGATGGCCGTGGTGAGTAAAGCAAGGTGCATGGAAGCAGTCTGGAAATCTAGTTTTTATTCTAGCTCATTTCAAATGAATTCTTTTAAAAATATATATCTTTATTGTTCAAATTATTACAGATTGTCCCCCTTTCCTCCCCAAGGACCGCCCCCCTCCACCCGGCTCCTGTCCCCTGTCCCCCAGGCCTTCACTGCTCTATTGTCTGTCTGAATTTAAAACTACTTATTATTTTTTATGTCTGCCTTTAAGATAATACCTGGAAAATTCTTTTTGATGTGAGGTTTCATTTATTCAGCCAGTTTGTTTTTGAACACCTACTATGTGTAAGGCGCTGTGCTGGGGACACATAAGTGGATACGATGACTATGGTCTCCGTTCTCGTGAAGCATGCATTCTAGTAGGGGAGACAGCTGAAAACAAGTACAAATATAACTAAGAGAGATAATTTCAGGAGGTGGTGAGGGGACGGAGAAATGAACAGGTGAATGTAGTGAAATTAGCAAGGGTGGGCAAACAAGAGGTGTCTTCTGAAATGAGCCGCCGAGGGGTGACGATCCATCCTTATGAAGGGGGAGGAGGAAATTCAGTGGGAAACTGTTTGGTTTGGTCAAGGAGTAGGCCCATGTGACGGGAGGGGATGGTGTGACGAGACTTTGGAGGAGTGAGGAAGGAGAACACGGAGACCCTCATGAGTCATGAATGATGTCATGTGATTTGCCTACAGAAAAGTGCTCATGTGGATGGGTTTTGGTGAATTGGACATACCTGTGTCACCAGCATATAGATTTTAAAAATCTGAGCCTCTCTACCACTGGGAAGCATTGCTTAGGGGCTGCTGGAAACGATGGTTCACTCCACTGTTACTCCCCTGTGTGAATGGTCCGGTTGGATTTCAGAGACTTGCTTTGGGGAAACTTCTGGCTTTCTCAGGCTGTTTGTTGTAGTTCTCTGTTTGTTTTTAACCACCCAAAGCCTAATGCTTCCAATAGCACATAGGGTATTTGCTATGGGGTTTCATAATGATGCCATGTCTTTACCCAACCCTCACCATGAACACATCCATGGAATTATTTATATTTGGTGAATAGGACACACATTGTTTTCAAAAGTCTTTTCCTTAGAAAATAACAATTGTCTTTTCAGAGGATTCTTTCTTGTAATACTTATAGATCTGTCCTTTCGGTCCAAGCTGAAACTTTTGTTTTTATTAAGAATTTATGCACGTTAACAGTTTATATTTTCTGTGGTAATGGAATGTTTTAGAGTTTGTTGCCTTCTCATATTTAGATTTTTATATAAAAAGCCTGCAGGGACATTTTAACCAAATTTAAGATAGAAATAAAGATAATATAGTAATTTTTAGTAGCTTTGTGTTCAAGATGAGATTTTAAAGTTATTATTCCACAATGAATTTTAATGATTATTGTGTACACTGGCATTTATGGATGTGCAGTAACGGAATGAATATAATTAGTAATTCAGATTATGGGTTTTTAATATAAAATGAGAATGTTTTATTAAGCTTTCTCCACAATGGGTCATGCCGTGAACACACACAGTACGAGGCATGAACTTCACTCAATCTCAGCATGGCTTTTGGAATCAGTGGGCTCATGTTTCAAATCAAGATGAGTTTCAAATTTTTAAAAACACAGCTAAAAAGTTGAAAGGCAGTTACATAACCAGATATTTTATATCCTTTTTGGGAGCTGGGACAAGATGTTTCTTTTTATAATGCAAGGATAATTTTACTTTTGCAGAGATCAAGTATAAAATGGAATTGAAGTTAGACACTTTGAGAAAAACTTATTGATTGCAAGACCTTGTTAGCATTTAACACTTCACCCAAAATGCCTTCAACATTTTCTTGGGAAGACTTCTGGAAAACTCACTGAAGTCTGAAATTTTGTTTGGTGTGACCGGGAATCAAACCGTGACCTCCTGGTTCATAGGTCGGCGCTCACCCACTGAACCACACCAGCCGGCTCCTCTACTACTTTAGACAACAAAGTAGTAGATCATCTTATATTAGTGGTGTTTATAATATTAGATCATCTTATACTAGTGGTGTTTCCTAGCAATGTGTTTTGCGTATTGTTGTATATTAAGATGTTAGCTCACAAAAAAAGTTTTTCACATACATACATATTAAATAAAATCGAAAATATGTGCCTTTAATCAGATAAAGATCATTGTTTTTTGTTGACTAGCATTGTAATGGCATCAAGTAAAGTAACAGTAAACCGGTCATTCATTATTTTAAATATTTAATGTTATATGGCAACTTAGTAAGTTCCAGACGCCCCTTGAGAGGTGAGCACCTTATGGGGATGGAGACGTGCAGCAGCTGAGCTCGCTGTGGCGATCGAGGCACTCTGCGAGGCTGGGGATTAGTAGCTCACACACTTGGAAAGAGCTGCAGCCACAGCTGTGTTCAGGGATCAAACCCTGTCCGTTTCTTGGCTCTGCTTCCTCTGGGTTGACCTCATTCTCTCTCAGGGTATCCCATATGGTTTCAGGATGGCCACCTGCCGCCACTGGCACCTGCCCTCTCAGTTCAATAGCTCTAGCAAATGAGAGTTTCTCGCTATAAACACGTGGGTAGAAGTCCAAGTATTGAGTCTCATTGGATTAGCTTTGAGCACTTGCTATTCCCAAAGAAAGCACTGTGGCAGGGTAGGTGGAACGCTGTGCTTACCAGGGTTGGGTGATTGCCCTCTCGTCTCACCTAAAGCTCCAGCGTGTTGCCCCAGCACAAATCAAGGTGATGTAACCAGAAGAAGAGAAACCGACTCTACGCAGGCAGAAAAGGCCCTGGATGTCCACTGTGAAGATCCAAGAAGAATAAAGTCTAATTGCCATTATACCTATAGTTGGTGCCATATGACTTAGCATACAGCTGTGTATGGACTTCTTTCTTCTTTTTTCAACCATTGTATCTCCACATTTTTCATATCCCATTTAGCACGCAGCATGGTCCTGAATAACAGCCCAAAATGCTTAACTGATTGGCCATCTTTGAAGTATAATAGAGTTAAGTAGGAAATGTTTTTTGTGGTTTTTTTTTTTTTTTTGTTTTGTTTTGTTTTGGGTTTTGTTTTGTTTTGTTTGATATGTGTTAAAGATAAAACACCTAACTCTAGAAGTGGACAGATTTTTTTTTTGCTACAAATATGTTTAATGTTATAAAAGGTGATAGGGATTAGAACTGAGAATATTAACCTGGGATTCATACTCTTTCTAGGAGACCGTGCAGGGCTTTCTGGGTGTCTTGAAAACCCCTAAAATCGAGCGGAAGTGTGCGTGCGTGCGTCTGCACATACCCCTATACACCTGCGTGCATTTCCCTTGAGAGAGGGTCCAGCGTTTTCATTAGATGCTCATAGGGGCTTCCCTAAACCACAAAAGGTTCAGGGCCACGGATGAAAAATATCTTATACTGACAAGAAGTAGTTCCTGACTAGGAAGTTAAACCATTTGTGTTGGGGGAGAAGCTAAAAGAGGGAGAACTTTGGAGAAACTCAAAGGCATTCAAGCTTTAGGGATTAATTGTTAACTTATGTTAACACGTGCAGTCTGAACAGAGTTCAAACAAAATCTCTTATGGACGAGCCTGTGATGCGAGGGCTCCTTCCGTGCTGCCCGTTAGATGTGAGCGACTGGGGACGTGCTGCCCGCTGGTCTGGGCTCAGTGCTTTGGAGCAGACGCGGGCCTGCCTCTCGCCTTTGGGAAGTACAAGGAAACGGATGAAATAATTTACTTTGCTCTCGTAAGCAATTTATGACAACAGTTGAATAAAAGTTGAAGAAGTATCTTTTCCCCGGGCAAGAGGGGGGAGCCAGGAAGCCTCGCTGTGGGGAGGGAGAGTGTGTAGTGTCGCTCAGCCCCTGGCGTCTCTCTGTGCTGGTTTACCTGGGAACTCCAGAGGGGGGTCGGGGAGCCTGATCTGTCGGGGCTGCTGTTGTGCCTGTCCATTTTTATTTCTCCCCCAAACGCCAGTGTTCACAGGGGGCCGGAAGGGGGGTTAACGTCAGCCTTGTGCCGGCGGGGGTGCCTGGGGCTTTGGCCCTCGCTGTCCCTGCGTGAGCCTCATGAGTTCACGCACAGCACATTGTGGTTTCCTATCGCTGGCGTCCCTCTTCAGTTTTGAAGGACTACATAACCATCAGATATGGAGGGTTTGTGACAAGATTCATCGTCTGTAATATTTAGTAAAGGAACAAGGGCTCCTGGGGAGCCCAATGGATTGCCTGAAAGGATTTCCTCATGAAAATGTACTGCAGTGCGGGTCAGTTTTCATTTCCTTCTCCTCCCGAGGCCGCTGGGTTCTAGGTCTCCGTCCCTCCCACCCCTGCCTGTGTGCGTCCTGGCTTAGGCGAGTGTACAGCCAACACGCACAGAGCCGCTGGCGCTACATTCCTGGCCTTCAAACCTCTTTGGACGGTGATATACAGTAAGCTGTATTTTACATCATGACCCAGTACCTATGTGTACAAATGTGTATCTGGATATAACTAAAAAGGCTTCACAAAGCAATATTTACCCTGATAACATACGCTGGAACCTGTTCCGTCGGGGGAAATACTTCTGGTCCCCACTCATTAAACCAGTTTCATGACCCCCTGAAGGTTTGTAACCGGCAGAAGGAAAGCCGGCTCCGTGGCGTGTTGTCACTCGTGTCCCTGTGGTGGGGGGTGACCCAGGGCACCAGAGAGTGGCTGAGTCCTTATGGGGCAGAGCAGAGCCAAGGTGTGTGCCGTGGGATCCTCCCCAGGAATAGGGCCCAGCGATTCACAGTGATGTGCTAGTGAAAGTGCTTGTTCACCCTTGACTGTGGGATATCTCTGTTGGTCTCTGGTGCTGAGTCCATCTTTCCGTATTTACAATAGAGATAATGAGAATACTTACCTTGGAACGTTATCAGGCTTGAGTTATATGAACAGCCTTTAGTACAAGCACTTAGTAACATTTAACAGATGTTTGCTATTAATGTTATTAATATTGCATCTTATTATTTACAGGGACCCCCAAATGGATTACATTTCCCTTCTGCCCTTTGACATAATTTATGCTCAGCCCAGTAAGAGTATGTGGCTTATGTGTAGGGATAAATCCTGTATTTCCAGAGCATGGATTGTGGTTAAACGGAAACAGTCGATTGCAAACAGACATTTACACCTTGAATTAGTCAGGACATTTTCAGTTACAAGTGACAGAAACCCCAATCAAACTGGCTTAATCAAAACCAGGAAATTATTGACTCACCTCACGGGAAAGTCTGGTGGTACTGCTTCAGGCATTGGCCATCTCCGGCCGCTCTCCCCACATCAGAAACCTCTTTCTCGGCGTTTCTTGCTCTGCCTTTCCCCGTTGGCTTCACGTTCAGGCGGGATGGCCCCCAGCAGTGGCAGACACCGCCACCGGCTGCTCTAGTTCTACCTCCCACTTCAACTTAGTGCCACATTGAGGGGCATTGGCTCCGATAGACGCGGGTCATCCTCCTGACCCTCTGACCTCAGTGGCTGAGCCAGAGGAGGCAGGTGCCCACCGGGGCCATGTACCTACCCTGTGGGCTCAGCCTCACCCAACGCATGAGCACAGCAGTGGGGGGAGGGCACATGCAGAAAACCAGCTGATGTCCACTGAGCGTGCTCACCGCTCCCTCTCCAACTACAGGACTTCCTACATGAGATGTTGTGTTTGAATTATCCACTGAGAGCAGTGTTAACACTAAGATGTTCTGATTCTAAATTGCCTTCTGTTTTCACTCTTCTAGCACAGCTGTGTTCGGAGGTCTGCCATGACAAATACTAAGTGATTTTCCGATCACTGCTAAACAAAGGTGTTTTCTTTTTTCAGTCACCCCATCTTTTGGTTGCCTTAACAGTCATTTCCTTCTATCTTATTGTATGCCTCTCCCAGGCCTAAACTGCTTTCCCAAGCGTTTGGCACTTGTGCGTCTCATTACAAATAACAAAATACAGACCAAGAAGCGAGACCCCACCTCCTCAGTGGCTGTTTCCTTTCTTTTTGTGGTCTGGCCACTCTGAGGTCAGAGCCGTGTCATGCAGCACCTTTTCATCCTCTGGCTGTGAACGGAGCTCGCTGATGTACCGGATCCACGGGGCTGGGTCTCTTGAGTTGTTGGACAGCGCCTGGCTTCCCCTCGCGCGCGCACACACACACACACACACACACACACACACACACACACACACACGTATTCACCCACAGAGACACAGATGGGTGGTAGACAATGGGCACTTGGGTGGGGGCTCCAGATGGTGAATTGTGTCTGCCAGGTTATTTAAGGGAATTGTGGGTCTCCAGCCAGCCAAGTTGAGGGCACATCACAGAGCCTTTCATCTGCCACGTGCAAGATATGGTCGGCCCACTAATTAAATGAGAAACAAAGTAAGCACTTCCTTTTTTATTGTGATAATATACACATAAAATTTACTATCTTAATCATTTTGTGTGTACAGTTCAGTGGTATATACTTACATTGTTGTGTGATCATCACTGCTCTCCAACTCTTTTCATTTTGTAAATCTGAAACTCTATACCTGTTAAACGATAACTCCCCATTCTCCCCTTCCCTTAGGCCCTGGAAACCACCGTTCTGGCTTTATGACTTTGGCTACTCTAAGTACCTCATACAAGTGGAATCATACAGTCTTTGTCTTTTGTGACTGGCTTATTTCACTTAGCATCATGTCCTCAAGGTTCATCCATGTTGTGGCATGTTGCAGAATTTTCTTCCTTTTTAAGGTTGAATAATATTCCATTGTATGTGTATACCACACTTTGCTTATCTGTTTTATTCATTGATGAGCACTTAGATTGCTTCCATCTTTTAGCTATTGTGAATAATGCTGCAATGAACATACGTGTACAAATATCTCTTCAAGACCCTACTTTCAATTCTTTGGGGCATATATTCAGAAGTGGAATTGCTGGGTCGTATGAGAATTCTATTTGTAATTTTTAGAGGAACTGCCATATTGTTTTCCACAGAAGCTGTAACACATTCTGTTGCCACCCACAGTGCACAGTTTCTCTACATCCTTGCTGATACTTGTTTTCTGTGTTTTTTATAGTAGCCATTCTAATGGGTATGAAGTAGTATCTCATTGTACTTTTGATTTGCACTTCCTTAATGATTAGTGACATTGAGCATCTTTTCATGTGATCATTGGGCATTCCTATATCGTCTTTGGAGAAATGTTTATTCAAGTTCTTTGCCCATTATTTACACTCCTTTATTTTTAAGACCAATATTATTCTCTAATATTTGATAACTGTATAGGATTGATAAGCCAAATGTCATGAGGTCCATGTATAGACAACGTTATGAATTTAGTTATTCCCAAAGTATGTATTATTTTGAGGGGAAAATTAGGACATTCCCTAAAGACATTTAAAGTCTCAAACTTTTTACTTGTAAGTGTATATATGTGTGTATGTGTATGTGTGTTCTGTAAGTTTATTAAATTCTAGGCCAGGAACAGATGTGATTTATTCTCTGCTGAGAGCTTTGGAGCCCATCAAACATATCCACTTGTGTGAAAACACTTGCACACACAGAGTTGAAGCCCTCTTGGCAACCTGAAGAGATAGTTAAAATGATGAGGCTACATGAAAAATGACAGACACTTTAAACATTTTTTAAATGAAAACATAATTTTAAAGCCACACGTTGATGAGCATTTTGTTTTTTTCCAAGCCAGCCCTGCACACGTGGAGACCCCGCTCTTTTCCTCCCAGGGACCTGTCACTCGCTGTAAAACTCCGAGAACCAGGAATGAGTCCAATGCTGGCCCCACACCTTTCGTTAAGGAAGATCGTTGGACTAGAGTATCTTTTTTTTATATATATTAACTTCAGATATAATTTATGGGCTACAATTTCCATTTCCATTTAGTTAAGTGGTCTAGAATTTAGCCATACTATGTGCAACGTAATCTGTGTTCAGGATCCTTCCAGAATTTTCCAGTTGTTTACAGTTATCTCTCCCACACCTAATTCAACAGAGATGTTCCGTGGTTTATCTTCACTGAGCCTTTACAAGGCAGTTTAACTTAATGTTTACAGAACTGACTTTTTGACATTCATATTTAATTGCTTTTACATGGCGCTTGGATAGTATAATTGCCAAGCAAATACTATGGCACAGAGAGGTCTGAAAAGGAAACACGGCTCACCTGGTGGGAACAGATGTGAGCAAGTGTGTTGGCACCATGACCACGAGTAGCCGACACTTATATGGGACTTGCTATGTGTTGGAAGCTCTTTACATACATTGACTCATCTAATCTTCACAGCACCCCAATCTGGTAAGATTTTCTTTTTCACAGATGAGGAAAATGAAGCACAGTGAGGTTAGGAGATTTGCCTCAGGACTCTGCCTGCTAGCTGCCAGCACTCAAGCTGCCTTGGGCTTAATCAGTATGTTTTCCAAAGGGAATGAGAGCATTCTACAGGAAGTTAAATAAGAGCAGGGAGGGGGAGGGAGGGAGAGAGGGAGAGAAAAGGAGAGAGAGAGAGAGAGAGAGAGAGAGAGAGAGAGAGAGAGAGAGAGACTGTATACGACATCTATTCTTTAAACCAAAACCCCATCATAACATAAAGACTTCCGAAACATTCTCCATAGTGCCCTAAAATTAGAATCTAGCTTGGAAAGGTATAAATGACCTATATAATCATTTAACCCCCCGCTCACATAGCCCAACAGGATAAATGAGGCATGGGGGCGGGGGTGAGATCATTTGCTTTATAAGCACCCAACTAGTTTTCATGTTCCTCATGAGATTTAGTGTCCTGGCTTACTCCACGTTTTCTTCCAGAAGAAAGTGATGCATACCAGCATATACTCTTCCTGAGAGAAATAATCAGGAAGTGAGACTCTCAGAGTTTGCCAAGAGAGAAGGAAAGTTGGTAGACATGAATTCCGTAGTGTTAATGAATCTACATCTATTTATCTCAAGCCAGTGTAAAGCTTGGACCAAAGAACCTTGGGGCTGGAAAGGGTCCAGTGATGTGGTTTTATCCATCCTGTCTGGAGAAGGAAGGAGTGAGACCAGCTGTGCACCTACAGGGTAGATGATAATGTCACTATTTTACAGGTATGGACCCTGAACTTCAGAGAGGTAAAGCGATTTGTCCAAAATCGCGCAGCCAGAAGGAAATGGAAGCTGGGTGTGAACTTAGTCTTGCCGAATCTGAGGCCCCTGGTCTTTGTGCCAGAAATGGTCATAGAGTTGATGGAAGGATCTGGATGCGCCTTGGTCCTGAGGTCATTTGTGTTTTGGGGAACCTGAGGCCCCACTGCCTCTGAGACAGGAGAAGGAGCTTAGGATTCCGGCCAGGCTGAAACTTGGGAGAGGCTCATGGCTCAGAAGCAGAGATTTGTAAGAAATTCCAATTTTCACAAATTACTATTGGAAGAAAATGATGTACTTCAATCTTAAGTGTATTGAAAGTGACTTGAAGTGTGTTTTTTTGGGGGGAAAGAATTTTGTTTATGCCAAAACAGTCTTGTGAGATTTGGTAGGAAATATAACATCTGGGTAAACATTAATGTTCTATAGCCCCTCCCAACTATTAAGTCATACAAATAATGAAAGAAACTCAAGGGTGTGTAGTAATACAATATTTTTATGGATAGGTGACATTTTTATATCACGCATGCAGAGCTTTAAAAAAAAAAAAAAAGCCTATACCTGTATAGCATTTTGGTGAAGAATGGTAATGCAGAAGCAAACTGTAAGATCAAATAAATATGAATGGATTCTTTCATGGTACATACAGTCAAAGGAAACTTGTCAGTAAAAATCAACACAGAACAAACAGCAAAATGGAATAAATTTGAATAAATTCGTGCACAGGCAGTCACAGGACATATTGATAAATATTTCAACATAAACTGATACAAAGTATAACATAAAATATTAATTTTGAAGAAATCCCTCTGTCGTGCCTTCAATAAAATCTGATATTTCACTGGATGGTGGTGTGTGTGTACCAAGTAACGGGCAGGAATGGAGCCTGTTTTCCCTAAGGGCTTGGACCTAATGTTTAATGACCGTGTGTCCGCTGGCTTTGAGTCTCGGTCACACACATGTGAACCTTAGAGGTCAGGGGACTAGCCCAAATCCCGCCTCCGGTCAGCTGAGTGGTCCTTGGCCCCCTCCCTGCCCGTCTGGGCCCCCCCCCCCCCCCCCGGCCAGACTGAGGAGCTAATGCAGTGAACTAACTGCATGACCTCCCGCCCTGCTCCCTCAGCCAGAGGAGGCCCGTGGATTTCTCCCCCCCAGGCCAGACCTGTCGCTGGTCCGTGGGCAGCAGGCAGGACAGCCATGCAGTAACCCTGCCAGTCCTTGGCTGGACCTAGAGGTCCAGTGCTCCCAGTCATTGCAACAATGGAGCAGCTCCATAAGCGCCAGTGGACCCTGGAGCCCTTGCCGCATCTTCTGTTTCAGCCGGGAAGCCCTGTGGCCTCGGACAGGCTGTTTCCTCTGCTGGCTGCAGATGTGGAGCCTTCCTGGGAGTGTGTTTTTCCCTGTTGCTGCGCATGCCTAAAAAAAGCTGTGCCAGGCAGTGACATGATCCAGGGACCCCCAGGCCCCCACCTGGGGACATCAGCTGAGCCCCTCCCAGGAGGCCACACAGCCCCCTGTGTCCTGCCGGCAGCTGGAATCCAGCCGACCCAGCTCAGAGTGCGACATCTCTGCCTGGGGACCAGCGCCTCAGAGAGCAGTGCCACAGCGAAGACGGAGCCAAGCCAGGCTGACAGTGCAGAGGGATGTGGCTCTGGAGACTTCCGTGGGGAGTCCCTGCCCCATCTCACAGGGAAAAGCAGACCGGAGGCCTGGGCGTCGCTAGTTCAGTAGCTCACTGTGAGGGCGGAGTGGTTTGTGAGAAGCACAGGGTTTGGCAGCAAAAGATCTTTCATCGGTTCTATTAAGGCCTTAGCTTCCTCCTCTGTAAAATGGGATACCTGCCTCGTGGGGTTGTGGCGAGGATTAAACTAGATAATGTATTTAAAGCTACCAGGACCCTATCTGGTCCTTAGTAAGGGTTCAGTAACTCTAGTTAAAAAGATAAAAGCTCAGTAATCCTGGTGAGTCTCATAATCTGTAAACGACAAAATTAGATCTCTAAAATCCTCCTCAGAAGAGCACCCATTTCTTCCCCTTGCTTCCTCTTCTGCAGCTGGAGCACAGATGGAGTGGAGACACATCTGGAAAGGGGAAACAGCTGTGGGTATCGGGGGCTCTGGCCTCAAGCTGCTTCCTGCAGCTGTGCTGCCTCTGAGCCTCAGTTTCCTCTTTTGTGTGATGGGGATCACATAGTCTACTTCACGGGCCGTGAGAATGATTACTGCGGTTCCTGGCACAGGCTGCTGACCGCTTGTCTCTCAGCATCAAGCGAACTTCCATCCTGGGCACCTCGGGCCGTTACACAGGATGTGCCCATGAGCCCGGCCTGCCTCGGACTGCTCTTCACCCGGACCCAGTGGCCCTGGCAGCTCCTGGCAGCGTGCACCCATCACCTGCACCTGCCTAATTAGTGAGGCGATGGCTGGGTGGTCAACAGGGGAGCAGGCGTGCCTGAGGCTGGCAGTGGTGTTTCAGGAATCCTTTCCCTGCCGGCACCACGTGCAACATGCGATGCCCGCACTGAGGAGCAGCTCGCAGTTCAGGGTGGAGGCTGCAGAAAGGGTGGACTCGCTCTCTGACCAAAGCTGGGTTTGGTGCTGCCAGGGCAGTGCGGATCTCTCTGCTTGAACAGACCCAAAATCTTAGTAGGCCTCTCACCCGCGGTTCTTCTTAGGATCACAGTGCTTTCTGGTCTCAAAGCCAAAAGGCTCTGCATTCCTACAGGTCTGTGTTATTTTGTGGCAGAATATCTCTTGGCCGGCCGGATGGAAAGGGTTTGTTACTAAACTGGTTGTGGAAGTGCCAGGTGCTGAGGGCAGTGAGGCAGCTGGCAGGCCTTCTCCCCGCCGTGGTGCAGAGTGGGCCGAGATGCTGGGGCCAGATGCCTGGGTGCCCACCCTAAGCCAGGTCACTTAAGTCTCTTAAGTTTAATATCTACACTTGCAAAGTGAAGGTGTTCATCGTGGGTGGACACCTTAGAGGGTTGTTGTGAAACTTCGGTGAGATAACAGAAGCAAAGTGTTTACCTGCACCAGGTCCATTTTAAGAACTCAAATGAATGTTAGCTGGTTTTTATTTATAACCGGCGTATTTTAAACTCAGTGCCTGCATCTGGCAGTTTTTTTATTCTTTAGAAGCAGTTGTAATCGTTTTCAGATTCTAAATGAGATCCTACCGGTTTGCAGGAAAAGCCTGTGATGTCTAAGAAGGCACCTGTCTTAGCTGAATGCAGAAGAACGCAAGGGAGAGAAAAACAGCATCTTCCGGAGCATGTGGTTGGCTGCATTGTCAGTGAATGCTTGGGAGTAAGGGTAGTGCCTGCATCTAAGCTGTGTGTGTTCTCAGTGCCCGGATGTGGGCCACGTGGTGATTACAGTGGTCAAGAGGCATTTGTGGGTGAGAGCTTGGGGTCTGGAGTCAGACCAGCTTCCTGGTTTGCTTCCTGTCTCCACCACCATCAGTCTGTGTGACCGTGGGTGCGTCACTTAACCAACTATTTCCTCATCTGTTACCTGTGGATGCAGACCATTTCCCCCAGGGTAACTGTGAAGACGGAGTGAGATCGATGAGAAGCAGTCTGCAGTGAGGTCGTTCCCGGGGGGTGTGGGCAGGTCCAGTGCTCATGCGTGCACCTTGCGTTCTCGTTCATTGGTGGTAAGCATAACTGACGAAGACACAATGAGAAAGAAACCTGTTTCTCACTTTAGCGGTGATTGGATTAGATACCCATTTAGTGCGTGGTCTCAGTTACATGTGGAATCTAAAAACGTTGAACTCACAAAAGCAAAGAGTGGTGGTTGCCAGGGGCTAAGGGGGTGGGGGAAATGGGGCGATGGTGGTCAAAAGGGTACAAAGTTTCAGCGAGGCAGGATGGGTATGTCCGGAGATCTAACGGATAGCATGGCGGCTTTGGTTAATAATACTCTATAGTATATTTGCAATTTGCTAAGAGAGTAGATTTTTAGTATTCTCAACACACACAAAATAATCATATTCCTGTGAGGGGATGGATATGTTAATTGGCTTGATTGTGGCAATCATTTCACCATGTACAGTATAGCAAAACATCATGTTGTGCATTTTAAATACAATTTTTATTCATCAACTATACCTTAGTAAAGCTGGAAAAATGCAAATTTCAGTGGAACTGCAGTGCTGCCTCTGAAGTGAGTGAGATAGCCTTGGAACATTACCACATGACACCGCATCATAATGGCTGACTTTGGGTTAAGTATGAGGTCTGGCCACTCCAATCTGGTCTCTACATTTTTTGCTCTTTTGTTCAGCCTACTTACATAAATGGTGTTCTCTATGTAAACATTTAGGAAAGTCAAAATACCAAAACAGGTGAAATATAGAACCAGGATGGTTGCTACATCTGTGTTTTAGTGGCTGCACAATACATCATCTGTTGCATTTAATAATTGTGGCTATTTTGATTATGTAGGTTTAATAGTGTTTGTAGTTGAGTTATGAATGTATTTGGGATTTTATACCAGTTTTCTGTTTCTGCACATTTGAGGGATACTTGATTTTATTATTTTTTTAAAGAATAGTTTATTGACTTTTAGAGAGAGGAAGGGATGGGGCGGGGGGGGGGGAGAGAGAGAGAGAGAGAGAGAGAGAGAGAGAGAGAGAGAGAGAGAAGAGAGAGAAACATCAATGTGAGAATGAAACATCAATCTGCTGCCTCCTGCACACCCCCTGCCAGGGATCAAGCCTGTAATCTAGGCATGTGCTTTGACTGGGAATCGAACCAGCAACCTTTTGGTGCATGGGGACGATGCTTAACCAAATGAGCCACACTGGCCAGGGCTTGAGGGATATTTTAATAAAAATAAGTTACATTAACATTGAGAGTCAATGAGTTTCTCTTTTAAAGAAGGTCCGTGCATCAGTCAAGAAACACCAGCTAGATCATGCAGAGTGTGAGGACTAGAGTCCTGTGCACAACTGGGATTTCTGACTTGCTGGATACTCAGTATATTTCTCTGTCCAGCTCACACATGGGACAGAGGAGCACTTTGCCTCCTGGATTCTCTGAGCCTTGGGCTGTGGGGTCATGCTGACCAGGTGGAGGAGCTTCTTCGAAGGGGTGCTTTTAGTGGAAAGGGGGAAGAATATTTCTCTCTTTCACTGTTCAGTACTCCTGTCTTCCATGTTCTGTTTGTCAGAGATAGCCACTTCCAAGTTCTTCCTTTTCCCCCTTTAAGGTAGACACACAACATGATTCTATCTACTGTTATTTCCTTTTCACATTTTTATATTAGGAACATGTTGGTGTGTTCTCAGGTCCCCCGACCCAGTGATAATATCCGGGCTTGCTCCAGCCTTCTTTCCCTCGGAGCCCTGTGCTCGTCACGGATCACACCATTAGTCCTCACAGCTGTTCCCGGGGGTAGGTAGGATCAGAAGGCTGGGTGAGTGAGTGAGTCTGAGGAAAGCCGTGGGTTGCCTCTTTTATGTTTGCACTTCTGCTTTAGGCAGACTTCTGCATTTGCACCCATTTTCGTTTTTTCCTTCAAAGCATTTTTCAGGTGATAACAGTCATTAACTTCATTGCTGCAGAATGAAATAAAAGGGCTAAAAGTGTAGCTATTGAGAAGTAAGAACCTTCACTTAAATCTTTTTAGGGTCATTAGGAAAGAACAGCTTTAAGTATTGGTTTTGGTGTGATTTTTGCCTAGGATTTGGAGTGTATTTAAATTGATCTTAAATTCTCAAATTGAATGATCAAAAGAAACCCCTCATAATATAGTTGTCTAAAGTCTATTAAGTTTCACTATTTGAAGGTGCAAGATTAATATTCCTAGAGCCCAGCTCTGAAAACTATACTTTTGTTACTTTTGTTCTGTTGTTTTTTTAAAAAAAATTATGAGCATTGAAGTAAAAATATCTGGCTTTTTAGTATGTCTGATTCTCACTTTCCCCTCTATAAAGGAATAATACCCACTTCAAAGGATGCGTGTTACAATTAGTGAGACAATGGGTGTGAGATACTAAGCACAGTAGGTCTCAAGTTTAAAATTAAAAAAAAAAAGATGAAAAGCTAAAAACCTGCAATGACCTCTCTGTCCCATACCATAAAACCCAGTTTCTTTGATGTTGTGTTCTAAATGTCCGCAATCTGGCCTGGGATGACCTCATAACTTAGTTGTTATTTTCCAGCCAGATAGACAATTTCACTCTTTATTTCCAATAAAACAAGGCAGTGGCTTTCAAACTCTTTGACCAAGACCCTCAGTATGAAATACATTTTATGCATGAACCAAAAGTTCCATGAAGCAGTACTCCATGTTGCCACATGGAATACATTCTGTTCTGTTTCACTGAGGAAAAAAATGCTGGTCCTGACCCATTGAACTGGGAGGAACACTGTCTTAGAAGGCCCTCCATCTCCATTTCTTGAAATTCTACCCATCCCACAAGCCTCATGCCCTTTCATGAAACCTTCCCTCCTTTTGAGCCTCTGGTAGCCTTCTCTGAACTTAAAATTTTTTCTCTATTTCATGTATGACATTTACTGCAAATGGGTTTATGTTAATTATTGATGTATTATCTCTTGACTAGATGGTGAGTGCCTCCCGGGCTTGGTCCCTGTGGCCATTTATCAACCTGGGCAGGTAGAGCCGGTGTCCAGCCCTCTGCGGGGATTGTTGAGAAATTGCATGGTGTCTGGGATGCTTCGCTGCCTTTGTGCTGACCTTTGAAAGTTCCAGTTTGTGTGTGGACTCTCGGGAGCGGGGAGCTACTTGCCTAGACTGGACGTTCTCATCTGTTGGGCTGCCTTGGATTCCTTGTGTGTGTAGGAGAGAATGCAGTTAGGTTGGGGTTGGGATTCCAGCTTCTAAACGGAGATTCTCAATTTCCTGTCTCCTGACCCGACTTTGCTGGATCTCAGAGGCTCCTTTCAGCTCCAGCAGCGTGTGCGCCAAGGTCAGAACAGCCTCCTCCCTGATTCAGCGCAGCCTGGTATCTAAACCTGGGCCTTTGCATCATGAGACAGATGATCTTACCCGATGGGACCTCCGCTGTTTAGCATAGGATGTTTTTGTGCGTGTGCACTGTTGTGTGTACACAGGATTTCATTCATGGACAGCCTTTGTCTACAATGAAACGATATTGTATAGACCCGCACAGAATATTTATATCTATATCCACCATCTCACATGGCAGAGCTTGGTTTTGAGATCCCGCCTAACGATGAGCTTTAGAGAAGGGCAGGACCCATTATATGTTTACACAAATTATCTACCCAGAGGTCAGCCTTAGTTAAAGGAACTGATTTAATTTAGAGAAGTTATTTCTTTCTCTTTTAAATCTAATTTAAGAAACTTGACTGAAATACTAATAGATAGCAGAGAACTGCCTGTGTAGCAATATAAACTAATGCATCTAGACATAGCGGCATCTACCTTGGGACCATACTTGGATAAAACACATGTCTATCTAGTAAATAATTGCCCTAGCCAGTTTGGCTCAGTGGATAGAGTGTCAGCCTGAGGACTGAAGGGTCCTAGGTTCGATTCTGGTCAAGGGCACGTACCTCAGTTGCATGCTTGATCCCTGGGCCTGATCGGGGCTCATGTGGGAGGCAACTGATCGATGTCTCTCTCTTACATTGGTGTTTCTCTCTCTCTCTCTCTCTCTCTCTCTCTCTCTCTCTCTCTCTCTCTCTCTCTCTCTCTCCCCCCCCCCCCCCCTTCCCTTCCACTCTCTAAAAATCAATGGAAAAATATCCTCGGGCGAGGATTAACAAAACAACAAAAAGTCTCTAGGAGTTTACAGATTAAAAAGTTACTGAATGTCCCTAATCGGTTTTGCTCAGTGGATAGAGCGTCGGCCTTCAGACTCAAGGGTCCCAGGTTCGATTCCGGTCAAGGGCATGTACCTTGGTTGCGGGCACATCCCCAGTAGGGTATGTGCGGGAGGCAGCTGATTGATGTTTCTCTCTCATCGATGTTTCTGACTCTCTATCCCTCTCCCTTCCTCCCTGTAAAAAATCAATAAAATATACTGAATGTCTAATGAAGCAGACAGTGAAAAGATTTTTAAAAAACCACACTGATAGCTGCATGGTAAAATCTAGTAAGAGTTACTGACGTACAGTTTTTATAATGCCTTTCTTTTTAAAGAGACTGATGGGCCTTTGGGTGTTGATAGTAAATCTGTTCACCCACAGGGGAGTTTTTCTCTTTTGGGTGTCGAACGCTTGTAGGGACTTCTGAAATGAGTTTAGTTTGATTCGGTGCTCAGAGAATTTGCAGACAAGCTTCTGGATTTAGAGCATTTCCCATGCAGTCTGCCATTTACCAGAGCTAAACTGTGCGTCAAAAGGAAGCAGGGCTGGTCTTAAAAGAGATATGGAGGAAATTTTCCTTCAACATTTAAAGTGCTTGACAAAGTCATGTTCGCAGGGACGTCGGTTTTGAGATGAGGAAGTTAAAATCAGGTGGCTTATTTTACATTCCTGGCCGAAAGCCCGCCTGATAGGATTGACAGAGAGCACTAATTAATCACCCAGGGTCTCCTCATTTCACTAATCACATTGCATGAAACCCTGCTGGCAGAGGCTCAAGGGCAAACCGTGGGCTCTCAGCCAACTTATTTTTCATAAGCATTATGCTACCTCTATAAATTAGTGTGAGCCGAATGTATGCTGTCAGCGGCTTACTTTCCCATGGCGACCCTCTCTGGTTAAACAGCTTTAAATGAAATCTTATACTGAGAGCAAAAAGAAGTTTCTTGCAAAGGAAAAAAAAAGATTTAATATTCTCTTTGTAATCTTTATTCCCGTGGTATGTGAGGAAACTATTTCTGTTCCGGTCAAAATCTGCTAGACTAATTGAATAATGCACAGATGACAAGATAATTGCCTTTTGTTATCGGGAAAGTGAGCCATGATACTTTTTCCATGACTTTCAATTGTAATAATAGTGTGTTTATTGAATGCATACTATACAGCAATCACATCTCTTACCTCATTAATGGTCTCCTCGGTTCTGTGTGGATGCTATTACCATCTCCATTTACAGGTGAGCAAACGGGGTCTGTCAGCTTGTCCAGGGTCACAGCTAGTACATGCTGGGGCCCAGATTTGGGCCAAGGTTTATCACCAAAGGCCAGGCTCTGTGTTACTACTATTCATCATTCACATGGTCCCTTTATATCATCCCTTTTCACTGGAGGAAAATATCAGTGGTATTTATCACAAATCTCAGTGATAAATACCAGAGGAATAATTCCTGTTTCCACATTGATCCTTTCACATTCATCTGAGTTAATACATCATTTCAGAAGCACCTGGATCTCTAACACGTTATGTTTTCCAATCATTTCAACATCAAGCCGTGGGGAGAAAGTTGTGAGCCTCTTTAAACCAGAGGACATAGGTGCAGCCTATTCACACATCATTCACACTGTTGTTCATCTTGAGAAGCTTCCAAACAATTCTGATAGGAAAGGAAAATTCCAGGCCGCGCACACACGGGTAGTTTCCAAGGCAGCGCCTGTTCAGAACCCAGCCTTACATCCCGACGCTGTGAATCATTCGGCTACAGCCTGTCTTACATATAAATTAATTTCCAAGAGTCTGTAATAAACTCTTATGTAAAAGAGTGATTTGTCAAAACCCATTTCCCTTATTAAAAATACCTAACTAGAGAGGGCAGTTTGATCTTCAGTGGTTTATACGGGTTCTGTGCTAAGCCAATACTTTTCTCCTTAGTATGCAGCGCTGATGTTTTGGGTTGAAAAGAACCCCTTCCATTTCTTTTTATAGTGTCATGAGAAGTTGGAAAGAGGAAAAATTGAGCTGAACATACAGAATAAATAACTAAATGGTGCCGTCAGTCTGCCCCTTTGTTTTCTGACGCTCCCCTCCCCATCCTTTGTGAGTCATTGAGCCAGTGAGACCCATCAAAGACACCTCAGTGTATAGAGCATTTTATGTGGAGGTTTATTTGTCATCCACACAAAGGACTAATTGCCTGCAGGCCTCCTTTCACATGGCAGTCAATGGGTTCGGATCTCCTGGGGAGCTCCTGCATTCTGCATGCATCTCTCAGGACGCTTTAGGTCTGGGTTGCATATAAAGCATCAGAAAGTTGATGTCACTCCAGTAAGGATATTAAAGGGATTTTAAACATGAGTAAGGAAATGTAAACAAGAGCTTGAAGTGAAGGTACCTGCCATCATTTTCTGGTGTTTGCTTGATTTGATCAGAATGATAATTTGTGTGATAGCTATGAAGGAGGCTATGTGGCATTTCTGGGATGTAGCATGCTTCTCTTAGAATTTAGCATTTCAAAAGGCCCACTGGGAGGAAATTCAGTTCTTGTTTTAACATGAACTTGAGGTTCTCAAAGATGATTTCTTGGATGCCTTTGTTACTGATGTTGTCAATAAGATTTCATTTTAAAGAAACATTCTGAATTCTAACAAGTCAATGTAGCACACTCTGATTATAGTTTTCTATAGTGGTTTTGCCTAGATGGTTGTGTGTGTGTGTGTGTGTGTGTGTGTGTGTGTGTGTGTATGCGTGCACACTATAGGGGCAGATAGATTAGATAACATTAATGTCTGAAGAATTGAAGTTACATTCTCCTGGTGTTTTAAATAATTATTTCTAACTAAGGCCCGTGTTTACTAAACTTTTCCTGAAATAAATGCAGTTATTTCTTTTTTTAAAAAAAATATATTTTATTGATTTTTCACGGAGAGGAAGAGAGAGGGATAGAGAGTTAGAAACATCGATAAGAGAGAAACATCGATCAGCTGCCTCTTGCACACCCCCTACTGGGGATGTGCCCGCAACCAAGGTACATGCCCTTGACCGGAATCGAACCTGGGACCCTTGAGTCCGCAGGCCGACACTCTATCCACTGAGCCAAACCGGTTTCGGCGGAATGCAGTTATTTCTTAGTATTTTTAATATTTACAGTTAAATGAGAACATTTTAAAATAACATAATTATACATTAACTATAGCAAAGACATGTATTAATAAGACCCCCCTCCCCCCCCCGAAAATGTGTGTTATTATGTTTCTTAGAAAAGAAAGTAGATGTTATTGGTGAAACAAATTTAAAAAAAATTTTTTTAAATAGCAAAACTTTAAAAAACACACACAAACACATAGGCACAGAGAGTGCTTGCATTCAATTGGGGGGGAAAGTACCAGAAATAGCTGACTGAAATCTCTTCTGCCTTCCCAGCTGTAACAGCTGACTTCCAGCAGGGCAGACCAGAGCAGCAATGGGTGCTGGGGAACAACGTGTTGGGTGGGAGGGAAACACCAACCCCTCTTCTGTAAAACAGAAACAAGAATTGTGAAGGGTCTGAGATTTTGCCTACCTGCCAGCTAACAAGTTACCCTGCCACGGTGTCATGGATGCCACAGTGACTCCAGACTCCTGGGTCAGGGACATAGGACTTTGTTAATCACAGCAATACTAGTACCCACTGGATCAGTATTTTTCACACTCTTTCTCTGAGCTCCAATTTCCGTACAGTGATGCAGGGAGGGTCAGTTGACACTTGTGTACATAGTGAGTTGTGTTATAGGAGGGGAACCCTGGGTTCAGGGAACCCGAAACTTTTATAGTGGGCAGTAAACCTGTCTGATCCTTTCCAGGATGTCTGTAGAGAAACACTACTTCTATCTTCCAAATTTCCTTGAAAAGATTGTCCACAACAAATGACACAATCATAATTCCAATCAGTTCCTCCCTCATAAGAAGTTCAGAAACTTGAGAAAATTATCTTCCAACACAAAATTCTCTGGAAAGAGGCACCAAATAAGATTCTAACAAATGTGCACTGATTTTTAGGGGCTACATATGTGCCAGATGACATAGCCAGTAGCTACAGTGTGATTGTACTCTGTCATTTTAACAGATGGATAAAAAGTGACATTTTAGTTACATCAACTACATATAGAGCATATCCTTTTCAAAAGGTCTCCCCTTCATTTGTGTTGGACCACCGAGTCCTGTGTGGCTGGCCAGGTGGTGGTAATCTCCATTTACACTGGTCCTTCAGTGACTTGATCGAATTCACCCCACTAGTTAATAACGTTCCGATTGGCACTAAACCTGGGGTTCCCTGCACCCAATCGGTTGGTCTTTAGAGCACATTGCATAACTCTGTTTCCCTTCTGCCTCCTACACAAGGCAAAGGACATCACTGGCCACTGTAGAGGTGACCCTGGTCCAGTCCCGAGTTCCTTGTTGGTGGTTGCCAGCCCTCTCAATTAATGTTGAGTCTTGCCCAGCCACACCTGGGGGGATTGTCTGGTGGCGGTGCTGCCCACGGTGTCCAGAGTCAGGGACTAGTTTGAAATAAGGGAAGTTACTTTCTTTGTTGTTCTATGTTTTATTTTCAGTTTCACTGAACACAAGCAGTCTCACTGTTTCAGCCCCTTTCTCCCTGTGTTAATGTATCATGGCAGGTGACGGTCTCTCCCTCTGTGGACTTCGGGCACACCTCTTTCCTGGTCTCCTGCTGCCGCTTTATCTACTCCTTGGCCGTCTCCCCTCCACATTCGCTCTGTGCCCTTCACCATACGTCTGCGTGTCCTCTGGGACATTGCCTTGGTCCTCTTCTCTACAGACTTTCTAGATGGCCATAACAGTAACCACAGGAACAGTTGTTTGTTGAGTATGTTCTATGTGCGAGCACCGGAAGAAGCACCTTCCATGCATTATCGCATTCAGTCTTCCCAATGACCCTATGAGATGGATTTTGTTGTTCTCTGTATTTTATAGAGGAAGAGATAGAGACCTGAGGGGTTAGATTACTTGCTCAAGGTCACACAATCAGTAAGCGGTGGAGCCCGATTTCTTACCAGAGTTTGACTCTGGAGCCACCTTGCTGACCAGCCTCTGGGCCCTCACGGGTATGTGCCAGGACACCTTCTCGTGTATGCCCGGCATTCATCTCAGTGGCAACATGTCTGAAACTGAACTCTAAAATAGATCTTTCTCCTAAAATGTTCTTCCCAGTTTCTTAAATGACATCACAGCCTACCAAGTTGCTAAGTTAAAAGCCTGGGAATGAGAGTCCATAGGTTCTTCTGTCTTCCTCGTCTCCCACACATAAGTCACTCGTCCACTCAACAGATAGTTTGGAGGATTCAGAATTAACGAAATGAACAAAAATCCCTGCTCCCAATGAGCGTGCTTTTGTAGAAATTAATATCCCCATCTTATAGATTGGGAAACTGAGAAATAGGGCGATTAAATGACTTGCCCAAGGAAACATATTTAGGATTCAAACCCAGGCATCCTGGTTCAGGAACCATGGTCTTAACCTTACACTGTGTGCTTCCTAGAGTCGTCTAGAGTCTCCTCCTCAGTCTTCTCTCCTGTCTTCATCCTCATGCCACTGCCTTTTGGGGCTGGTGTCCCTGTCACCAGGATTACTGTGGTAGCCTCCCAACCTGTCTCGCTGCCTGCCATCTCACCTCCCTTCAACTCATTCTCTGAGCTGAACTGGAACGATTGTTCTAAAGTGCAGTCTGGTCCTGTCATTGTTGTGCTAAAAAGCCTTGGTTGGCTTCCTGTAGCTTGGCGGTGCCTCGCTCCCCAGGACCGAGCCTGCTGTGACCAGGTCCCTGCTAAGCGGCCGCTAGCCTAGAGGTTCTCAGCAGTTACCTGGAGGGCTTGTTAATACAGGGTTTGCTGGGCCCCACCCCAGGGGCGTGGGAGAATTGTATTTCTAACCAGTTCCTGGTGCTGTGGCTGGGGTGGCCCCACACTGGGAGGAGGCCTGCTGCTGGAGGCCTGGTGTGCCTATCTCTGCTCCCGCCTGGAAGCCCTTGCAGATTCCTGAGGGACTTGCTGGTTCGGTCTTTGATCCTTTTGCACAAGCCGCTTCCTCTGCAGGAGTGATCTTCCGGTCTCCTTCCCTTTAAAGCACAGTTCAAGTGTCACTTCCTAGGAAGCTTCCTCTAGCCCCACAGTGATCCCATAGCCTCAGCTCTCTGTTTCTATGGCAACGAGTCTCTGGGAAGGCTCCATCCCCTGTGGGTAAGTTGTGGTTTTACTTATTTGTTTCCCACCCACTGCCCCTCCACATGTAGCTCCTTAAGAAAAGAGATCATCTGTTGTATGTTCCACCCTTCTGTCCTGGGCGCCTCGCACCGTGCCCAGTGTCCACTGAAGATACATATTAAATGACTTGAATGATAGAACCCTACTTGTGCTTTAAGAAATTGTAATCCTATTTTAATTTTTATTTGCATTACCCTTTAAGTCTTGCCCAAGATGTTTTTTTAAAAAATGGTAAGATATTCCAGCACTAAAACAGTATACACCTGAGAGTATTAGGCTGCGAGCTGCCGTGATCCGGAGTTGACTACTTGGCTGTTTAGCACAAACAGCGGGAGCTTATTCCCATGGAGGCTGGTGTTTGTCCACAGATAACTCACTTCTGCCTGTGGTTCAAAATACTTGAGTTATCCCTTAGCCCTCCTCAGCCTCCAGAACATTTCTCCGGTCTGTTCTGAGCCTCGGTTTTATCTAACCGGGGTTACTTACGGAATAGCCCGGGCAGGGTAAGCCTTGCTTTTTTGGACACAAAGATAAGTGGGCTGTAAACATGCAGCCCCCGGGTTTCCGTCTGGAGATGCATTGCTGAAACCCTCCTGTTCCCTTCGGTGAGCCTGCACCATCTACGTAATTTCCAAGAAGAAACTAGGTTTTACTGCCTGCAGAGGCCTCCCTGTTTTCTCTCTTCCCATCTCAGATTCTTGCCAGAGCGTGACACAGCTCCAGACTCTAACAAAGGAGTTTCTGAACAAGGTTGTCCTTGGATTGTAGACACATCCTCAGGCGTGCCCTGGCCTTCATCTGGTGCGGAGCAAGTTCAAAGGCAGAGAGCCCCTCCGCGTCGCGGGGAAAGCAGGAGGGCAGAACCGGGTGCGCAGAGCTTGGGAACACCGAGCGCTCCCCCGCCCCCTCGCCCTTTCCCAGGCCCTGCTGGGTGGTGTTGCTTTGGGAACCATTTCCAGCTGCATCATTCTTCTCCCAGAACTCCACAAGCGCCCAGACGGCAGCCCTTTCCTTCAGGGGAGCGTGGCTGACGTGTGTTCCTCTCACACCTGGTGCCGGCAGTGTCTGGGGTAGTTCAGAACCCCAGTGCCTGTACCCAGGTGTTGGGAAAGGATGACAGCCGCTGCCAGATCCTTCTGACCCCCGGAGCAGCAGCGTGCCTGTGCCCATTTGCACGCTTCATCATTAGCTGTGAGCTTGTCACAGGCCCGAGCACGAGGGAAATTCATCTGCTCTCTTAGTTACGTCTTAGGAGCCTCTTGGTTGCAAGTGACAAAAAGCCCGCGAAGTACTTGAGCGAAGATAGGAGCAGGGAGAGACGTATAATAGAGACCCAGGGGCGTTGTGCGGGACCCAGGGTCAAGGACGGGTGGCCCGGGGCCTTGCGGATAAGGAGCAGGGGGCGGGTCAGGAGTAGAAGTTACTTGTGGTCTTTCTTCTGCTTTCTACATCCGCATGGTGTCTCCCCAGCACCCCCAGCCTGTTCTAGCTCAAGGGAGACTGAGGCTGGCAAAAGCCACTGCGTCCAAACCCCGTTTCCTGGGGCGGAGAGACTCTGCCTCCGCCTGGCGTTTGAGTCACGTGTCCGCGTCAGCAGCCTAGAGAGGGTAGAGTGGGGCAGCCCCCTTTGCAAGCCTGGCTGCAGGGTTCCCTAATCGGGAGGAGAAGTTTTTTAAAAAAGCGGTGGTGTAGTTTCAGAAGCTAGCCCAACCAGTATTGGTTATAGTTTATATCCCACATTCCTCCAGAAGGATTTTATTTTTTTAAATTAGGTATAATGACGCCCAGCTGATGTGGCTCAGAGGTTGAACGTGGTCCTATGAACCAAGAATTCACCGCTTGATTCCCAGTCAGGGCACATCCCCGAGTTGCTGGCTTGATCCCCAGATGGGGCATGCAGGTGGCAGCCAATCAATGTCTCTCTCTCATCGATGTTTCTGTCTCTCTCTCTCTCTTCCTCTCTCTGTAAAATCAATAAAAACATATTAAAAAATAGGTACAGTGAAACCAGAACTTCTTTACCAAGGATGTCATATAAAAGGAGTGATAATGTTAGGGAAAGAGAGGATGCATCAGGAAGCCCTGATGGGGAGAAATTTATTTTAACGTGGGGCTTCCACATTTGTAGGTTTTTAGATTCTGGGGCCAATATGCTGAGAATTCCTGAACCAGGCAGCTAAAATAAGAAATAGAAAAGATGTGAAGTTAAACACGACCTCGGTGTTCTGACTGGACTCTCTCTTCATCGTTAATTTTCAGTGCACGGGGATACTTGTGTCCACTGTGCCGGGAGGCGCCTCCAGCTGCTGTTGGGGAGGGAGAGGACTGACCGGAGGGCAGGTGCTGCTGTCCCTTAAATGGGCACATGCTCCCTGATTAACGGTCCCCGTCACTCCTGTGGTGTGAACCCAGGTCATGTCCCTCCTTAAAATCGTGCGTGTGTGTGTGTGTGTGTGTGAAGGGCAAATTAGGGTCCATGGGGAGAGTGGCTCAGAAGTTCAGAGAGGGCCGCTGATCTCTGAGAGCGAGGATGTGCCCTCGTTTGGAGGAACAGGTCCAAACGTTGGGGGAGGCAGGCCGAGAAGTGCCTGAGGAAGGGGAGGGAGCCGGCATGCATGCAGCACTGGCTGCACCAGGCACATGCTGGGCTCTGTGACTCTCAGCCAGGCCCATCATGATCACCGGGCCCCTGCCGTGGCTTGGTGCATTCCCTGGAGTGCCCTTGCTATCTGCAATTGACAGGTGACGGCCATGGGCTCTAGGAAGTCGGGAAACCCTCCTGTGATTCTTCCCTTCCGGTAGAAACCACAGTTGTCACCCCAGCCTTCAAAGACCAACCCAGCCTGGCTCCTGTTACCCTTGTGCTGTGCACGCCGGCCCTCCCGCGGCGACTGTTCCTCCAGCCTGCCCGCGCACCCCCTCCTCCAGCCAGGCTGTTCCTTTGCCTGGAGCCCCGTTCCCTGATACCCGTCGGTCAGCTCCTTCATCTGTCACATTTGCTCATCCAGCGCTTTCTTAATGGAGACTTGCCATGCCCGTTCTATTTTAACATTGCAGCACCCCCCTCCATTCCGGTCCCTTCTGCTGCTCTCCTTCCCCACAGTTGCTTCTGGGCTTCTAAAAGTTCATGTAATCCACTCCTTTATGTTTCTTTTCCTTGCCTTTGCCTCCCCACACTCCGCAGCTGGAGTGTCTGTCAGCCATAGCGCAGGCACTGTCCTCTGTTCTGGCTCCTGATTTATCCAAGCGTCTCGAGGGCTGCCCGGCTCCTAGTAGAGGATCAGGAAGTCTGTGCTGAATGAATGGAGAGCCTTCCCCGAGATCACAGCACCAGGCTGAGCTGGGGCCGGTGCACCAGCAGGCTGCGTGTGTTCAGAGCAGAGGGAGGAGGGTCCGGGAGAAGTGAAGGGAGGGAGGCTGGCCCAGCTCAGATGCGGAATGTCCTGTTTACAGGTTTGAGCTTTATCTGTTATCCCATCTTCTGTGGATTCTGGACAGTTTGCATGTGCAAACTGGGACACAGGGACCCAGTGGCAAAATTGGGATCGACTTTCTGAGCATTGACTTTTCCACCAGCCCAAGCTTCCTCCTTAGACCTGGCAAGAATTCTGCGCAGAGGCCTTTTATTCCTGAAATCAGCCTCTGCTCTATAAAGACAAGGGGTGTTTATGTTAACATATGGGTGGACTGCCACACCTCACCCACCCCTGCCTGGGTAGGAGTGTTGTTCGCACTAAAGCGTCAGAAAAGATCTAATAAAAAGAACACGTGTTGCAGTTTCAGAAAAATGCATCTTTCCTAATGGCCCTCTCTCGTTCCTCTCTTCTGTGCCAAATGTTTTCAATGCATCTCTCCTGTTTATTCAGGCAGAGCTTAAAATTTCAAAAAAAAAACTAACAAACCCTTCATCACAATGATGAAGGGATAACAATTCCACCCATTGTTATTTAAGATAATATTTTTGAGGCTCCAGTTGAGGTGAGAAGATTAATCTGACTTTTGTTTTTCTCCATCGTGATTACATTGCTGCATTATTATTTTGAGTTTGTTCATGGAATTCTGGGCAGATGCCATTGACGTAATTGTTATTTTTTTTTTAAGTATTTAAGAGTTGTCTGTGAATTTTAATGTATACATAGATTAATTTTAACCTATACATAACTGCCCCCCTCCCCGGTTTTGTTTTGTTTTTTTCACTTTAGAGAGAGAGGAAGGGAGAGGGAGAGAGAAAGATCCATCGGTTGCCTTTTATATGCACCTCAACTGGGGATCGAGTCCGCACCCAGGCACCTGCCCTGACTGGGAATCAAACCCAAGACCCTTCAGTGCACAGGACGACGCTCCAACCAACGGAGCCACACCGGCCAGTAACTGCTTCCTTTTATGAATAAAGGCAGTGGGTGGTGGTGGACATGTATATCGATTTTAAATAGTTTATTTTTTAAAGTATGCAAGCTGAAATTTGCTTCAAAGGAAATTCAGATAGCAGCCAAAATACCCATGAAAGAAAACTGTCTTTCAGAAATGCCACTGGATCTCAAGCTAGTTACAAAATTAGCCCCGGAGAGTCATTTCTGGCAGAGAGGACATACGATGGAATTTGAAGAGCCATCGATGTGGAAGATGCTGAAATCACAGGCATTATCCCTAACACCTCCCTCTCCTTCACCCTTGCCCCCCTTCACCATATCCAGTCATCACTGAAAATGTCAGCTGTACTTCAATATAGTTTTGCTTCCTTTTATTTCCCCACTACATTTCAGTCCAGGACATGATCAGTCTTGTCTGCATCCGTCTTGTCTCCTTACAGTCCCAGTGAATCTAATCTGTTTTGCAGCCCAGGTCATTATTTCTCCAAAGCTCAAATCTGATAATGACCAGACTCCTCACCCCACCGCAGCTCACTACACACAGGCGGCCCTTAAATGGCTTTCTGTCACCCTTAGGGCAATGCCGAGATTCCTCAATGTGGCTTGCAGGGCCCTGCATGGGCTGGTTCCTGCTTGCACTCTAACTGCAGATCTGCCCTACCCTCTTCACTTCCCCATTCTCTGTGCACCAGCCACACCAGTCACCGTTTAGACTAGGAGTAGGGAACATCTGGCCCGCGGGTCGTAGAAGGCCCGAGAAATCATTTGGTCTGGCCCTGCCAAGGCAGGCGTTAGGGGTGAGTTAATGAAATGTTTGATCAAATACAGCAGGCTAATTTTTAAGGTGATCATTTTGTATGGCCCACAAATGATGTTATAAATATCCAAATGGCCCTTGGCAGAAAAAAGGTTCCCCACCCCTGCTTTAGACCCTTTGACTTGCCATGCTACTGCCATCACAGCGTACATTTAGTGTGTACATGCCCTTCCCTCTGCTTGAAATTTTCTTCTTTTTTTATTTTTGCCATTTAATGTCTTCTCATCCTGCAGACCCCAGTTCCTCCATCCCACTCAGAAAAGCCTTCCTGGGATGCTCTCTGGTCAGATCCCCTCTTACAGTCTCTATTGGCCTTACTTTCTTTTCCTTTATGGCACCATCAAGGACAATTTTGCCTTCCATGCTTTGATGATTTGGTTACAATCTTACTGGACTGCAGGTGGACAGGGGGCAGAGACTGTATCTTATCTCATGTATCGCAAGAGAAAAGTAGTGTGCAGCACCAAGGAGGAGCTCAGGAATATTTGTTGAGGATTGTAGATGGATAGATGGATGGATGGATGGATGGATGGATGGATGGATGGATGGACAGCTTCTCCAAGTACCCATTTTTGTGCCAGTTACAACGGAGCGCAGGTTCATTTCCAAGATGTTGGAGGCTCAGCAAGGACCAAAACAACAGATGGAGGAGGAGATCTTCCACTCCTCAGAGAAAAGGGGGCAGATGCGTCCCTCCTGGCATAGATACGCCATCACCCAGGTCTCCATCCTAGGTCCATTGTCCTCTCCAGCTTTAACTGAGCACCCGCTCTGCCGGCTCTGTTCCGCCAAGCCCAGCAGGCTGCGGCCGTGTGCCACTCTCAGTGCACCCGGTGCCCCGAACACCTAGAAATTAAAGGAGCAATTTGGAGTGTCAGGACAAGAGTTTCAGTATAATTGTCCATCCGTCATTTGTCGGGACAAACGTTTTATAAGTACTATAATAGTTTCGCGCGTGGGCTGACGAGTCATTTCCTGAGCATCCCAGCGCAGGCACCTGTGCGATGTTGGGAGCATTGCCTACAGCAGGCGTCCTCAAACCGCGGCCCACGGGCCACATGCGGGTGTTTACTTCAAAATAAGATATGTGCAGTGTGCATAGGAATTTGTTCATAGTTTTTTTTTTAAACTATAGTCCGGCCCTCCAACGGTCTGAGGGATGGTGAACTGGCCCCCTGTTTAAAAAGTTTGAGGACCCCTGGCCTACAGTGTCTCAGTTTCCTCATCTATAAAATGGTGATCATAGCAGCACCTGCCACATGGGGTTGTTGAGGGACCCTTCAGATCAGCATTGTTCAAGAGTAATAGAGTGCAAGCCACATAGATAACTTAAGGGCTGCAGTAACTGTATTTAAAAAAGGGAAATGAGCCGAAACCGGTTTGGCTAGTGGATAGAGCGTCGGCCTGCGGACTCAAGGGTCCCGAGTTCGATTCCGGTCAAGGGCATGTACCTTGGTTGCGGCCACATCCCCAGTAGGGGGTGTGCAAGAGGCAGCTGATCGATGTTTCTCTCTCATCGATGTTTCTAACTCTCTATCCCTCTCTCTTCCTCTCTGTAAAAAATCAATAAAATATATTTTTTTAAAAAAAGGGAAATGAAACAAGTGAAATTAATTTTAATAATATATTTTGTTTCAGCCGATACATCAAAAGCTTTATCATTTCAACAGGGTAGTCAATAATAAAACAAGTATTGGTGAGATATTTTACGTTATTCTATTCACATTAAGACCCTAGCTCATCTCAGTTGGAACGAGCCACATGTCAGAGGCTCCGTAGCCGGTGGCTACTACATTAGGCAGAGCTGTTGCAGCTCATTCATAAGAAACACAGCGCCTAGTTCCTACTCGCATTCAACAAGTGCTGGCAAAATTATTGTTATTCCTTTTAAAACATCAAAACTCGGGTGGACAAACATTTGTGCTCGTGTTTGCATACATGGCCGTGTGGGAAGACGCGTCGGATCTGTCTTGCTGTTCCGCCGAAGGAGGAGCTGCCTGGAAGTGTTCTCAGCTGTTCCCTCCCTGTGCGCGGGCCTCCGGGCCTCCTAATGAGGTCAGCTGGGAGGTTTACGGTCCTCTTTTCTGCGAGAGGTGGGAAGGGGGACTCTGAGCGCCTCGGTGCTGCGTGCCTGTCTCTGTTTCCTGGCTCCTCTCTGTTTAATTACATGGAGCTGGAACAGCTTGATTCTAAAACAAAACACATGGGCTGAGAGTAAGCGGAGGACATTTGCGAGTGATGTAGCTGCGAAGGTATGTGCGTGAGGAGGCCCCGGCCCGCACCGCTCTCTTGCTTAGGTATTGAGTGCGATCCTTGTCTTTAAATCCAGGGTTTGTTCTCCAAGTTCTTAAACCTTCGTTTGGAAAGTCACGGTTAAAGCAGAACATATTGGCGCAAGATTATAAAGGAACAGTCTGTGAGTCTTCTTTTAAATCCTGAGGTTTTTTTTCCTCTTTTTTTTTTGTGGGAAACTATTGGTTTCCAATCCATGTATATGGTCTGTGAGAGCACAAGGGGTTTCCAAGTGGCAGGAAGAGAAAGGAGAACTTTATACAAAGAGGAGAACGCTGACCCCCTGTGGAATTTCTCGGTTTTCTGTTTCCCTCCATGGCGGGCCCCAGGGTGGGGCATTTCTGTTCTTCCGCCAGTTCTCAGGCGAAGGTGAGGTTTTCGTCTCTTTCTACCCCAACTTCCCTCTGCTCCCTGGAGAGGGAATGTGTCATGCCCCGTTCTGATTCCATAGGATTCTCACCTGAATGTCGCAGCTTTCTGTGCCGTGGGGGAATGGGGATTCATCAGGGCTGGAGAGGACGTGCACTTCGATGTTAGACTTCCCTGGGCTCCGATCTCGGCGTTTCCAGCTGTGTGCCCCTGGGAGCCTCACTAACCTGTGCCTGCACTTCAAAATAAACGTGTTGTGCTGCTAGAGAGAGAGACCGCCCACAAAGCACAGCGGCTGGTGAGGCAGCGAGGGAAATAAATGTTAGCGATTTGGCAGGGCCCTCAGAGAGGTGACATGTCCCACCTCGTCGGCAGCAAGAAGCACAGCTGACGGCAGTGTCCTCTGCCACATCCGCCCACCTCGTGGTGATGCTGTGATTAAACGCTGCCTCGGGGGAGACGGGAACATTTGTCCGCGAAGGGCTTTAGCGTTAGAGAGTCAGGCATCTCGTGGGAGGCATTTGATGTCCTATGTGTGGAGCCAAGCGCTCGGTGCCTTCTAGGTGTGATGGGATCCTGTGTGTACTCCTGTCCCCTGTTACCCAGTTGTTCCAGGACCTAGAAATGAGAGAGAGAGAGAGAGAGAGAGAGAGAGAGAGAGAGAAACATGCTGAGTGACTTTATTTTTGTACCACAGAGCCCCAAGTACCTTGGGGGATGGCATCTTTGTGGTTTGGGGTCAGAAACGTGAAGTGAAGTAGCAATCTGACCCGGGCAGTAGACAGGTTGACCATCGTTTTCCTGTTGGAATGTTGAAAACAAGAAATCTTGAGCAAACACTTCTCACATGTCTGAGAGCAAAAGAAGGAGGCAGGGGGTCCTCAGTTTTGGCCACGCCAAGGCCACGCCGGAGCTTTCCGTGCAGGAGCTCAGAACGTGTCGCGTAGCCTCGTGGTGAAGCGGGGTCATTGCAGGGAGACTGGGGAAGTCCTGCTTTTAAAAACACCGCCCCGTTTTCAGGGCGGTCCATGGTTTGTGTGTTTTGGGTTCCCTTCCCTCTGCCCCCGCTGCTCGCCCAGCCCCTGTCGGCTTGTTAGCTGAAGCCTGCGTGTGTCACCGCCGCAGCCAGTGGTGCAGGCCTCCCAGGTGGACAGCTCTCGGGTTTCCCTGGACCCGGGAGGAATGGCCACCCTCACTGTCCTTTTCCGCGCGCACTCCGCTCGGCGGACAGCTCTCCTGACGTTTAGCTTAATCCAGATGTCAGTAAAATAAACAGTGGCTGCCGCCATCAGCCTGCCTCCGCTCAGCCGCCCATTCTTTCCCCGTCAGTGTTTGGACAGGAAATTCTGAGTTGCTAATGAAGGTGAGGAATGAGTCTTTCCTCGTGGCCAGTTGCACCCAGTCTGATCACTGAGCACTTAGTGGGTGGACAGCACTGTATAGTGTGTCATCACACCTGTTAACACCCTGTTAACATATAAGCAACATTATTATATGTCACACCTGTTAACATGTAAGCGACATTATTGTTTTTGGTATAGTTAAGGCAAAAATACTATGAGGTACCATCGACTAAAAAAAAATCTTTGTACATACATTTTTTATATATGTGGATGTATCATTTAAAAATATTTATTATTATTATTATTATTATTGCTTTAGAGAGAGGGGAAGGAGCGGGAGAGACAGATGGAAACATTGATGAGAGAGAAACATCGATTGGTTGCCTCCTGCATGCCCCCTGTTGGGGATGGAGCCCACAACCCAGGCATGTGCCCTGACTGGGGATTGAACTAGTAACCTTTTGATGAATGGGATGACACTCAGTCCACTGAGCCACCCCAGCCTGGCAGAGGTACCATCGGTTTTAAGACACATCCCAATTTCACCTCACATGGTTACCTTTTGTGTGTGTGTGTGTGTGTGTGTGTGTGTGTGTGTGTGTGAACATTTACGTTCTATTCTTAGCAAATTTCAGTTATACAATACAGTGTTATGAACTGTAGTCACCACGTCAGACATCAGATTATCAGATCATATTCATCTTTTGACTGAAAGTTTGTACCCTTTTACCCATCTCTCCTATTTCCCCCACCCCTGGAAACCACTTTTCTCCTCCCGTCTCTATGAGTTTGACTTGCTCGTTTTTAGATTCCACATGTAAGTGATGCCATGTGGTCTTTGTCCTCCTGGCTTGTTTCATGTAGCATCATGTCCTTCAGGTGTATTCATGTGCTCCCACGTGGCAGGCTTTCCTCCTTTTTGAAGACTGAATAATATGTCATTGCATATATACACCCACTTTTTTTTTTTTACCCAACCCTTTTTAATGCTGTAATAACTTTAATCAAGGGGGATTCTGTTTTAGTTTTTGTTTTTTCTTTTCTTTTTTCTGTTAAAGACTGTTACTCAGATTTTTAGAATAAATCGGTTTTCAGCCAGGTAAAGTGGCAAAAGAATTGATTGAAAACTTTCTAATTTATATTAGTAAAAACATGGTGTTTACTCTTATATTTACACTGCTTTCTCTCTTTTTCAGTTTCTGGGAATAGCATTTCTTGGAATTGGACTGTGGGCGTGGAATGAAAAAGTAAGTTGAATATCATAAAAATCACACATCTGGGTTGTTAGAGGCTGCACATAATACTTTATGTTCTCTTTTTCCTCTTTGAAACCACAGAGTATAAACAAACATGGTTTGGGGGGCTGGGTGAAAAGGTGAAGGGATTAAGTAAAACAAACAAAGAAACAACCCCTAGACACAAACACCAGTATGGTGATTACCAGAGGGAAAGAGGTGTAGGGGAAGGTAGCAGAGGGTAAAGGGGGGATAAATGGTGATGGAAGGAAACTTGACTTTGGGTGGTGAAGACAGTGCAATATACAGATGATATATCATAGAATTGTACACCCGAAACGTATATAAGTTTATTAACCAGTGTCACCCCAATACATTCAATAAAAAAACACACACACAACAAAACAAACAAATATGGTTCTTTAAGGAACACGTTTTTGCAAGATAATGGCATATTTTAGGAATGGAGCCTAAACTGACCAGAATCCTATATAATAAAGAGGTAATATGCAAATTGACCATCACTCCAACACACAAGATGGCCTCCCCCATGTGGTCAAAGATGGCCACCACAAGGTGGCCTGCAGGGGAGGGCAGTTAGTGGTGACCAGGCCTGCAGGGGAGGGCAGTTAGGGGCAATCGGGCCGGCAGGGGAGCAGTTAGGTATCAATCAGGCTGGCAGGGGAGTGGTTAGGAGCCAGCAGTCCTGGATTGTGAGAGGGATGTCTGACTGCCCGTTTAGGCCCGATCCCACTGGAGTGGGACATCCCTCGAGGGGTCCCAGATTGGAGAGGGTGCAGGCTGAGGGACCCCCCCCCCCCCCCCCCGTGCACAATTTCATGCACCGGGCCTCTAGTATCAAAATAATTACAGAAGTAACAGTACACTCGCACAACAGAGACTGCACATTGGAATCGTATCAGTGAGCCAGAGGTACGTGCTCCATGGAAGGTTTCCTCCTGGCACAGGAATTTCAATTATGCTCATTAATATCACTAAACTACCTGCAGCCTTCTTTCTCTTTTATTTATTTTTTAACCTTTTGAAAGCTTACTCAAGCCATAAAGATTATTATTATTATTATTTTTAGTGTGAGTGTTATGTGATCAGCTGTTAGCATGTCCTGTGAAGGAAGCTGGATATCATTTGTGTTTGAATAGCAGATAAACTTATCATTAATGCTAAAGAATGTGAACACTTATCATTAGTGCTAAAGAATGAGAATACTGTCTGCTGATTGAAAGCATTTAGGAATATTCGAGACTTATGATCAAATACAGGAGAGTAAAGGGAAGAATCTGGAAGTAGGGAGTGGCATGTTCTAGGCTGCAGTGAGGACACAGCACCGGGCAGTGTGTGCTAAGCAGCACCCTCGTGGCACCACGTCCCAGGTCACCCCTCCACGTGCCTCCCCTCCCATCCGCACCCGGTAATTTTCCTGCGTGACCTTCCCTACGGAGGCCAAGCACTGGGACTCTCCTTCTCCCTTGTTTGGTAGAGGAATCCTTGGCAGCATGTATCCGTCCTGCTGCTTGGCCACACCGCACAGCTTCGTCATCTCCCACCTTGGAAGAAGGAGGGGTGGATGGGTTGGTTAAAAGTTGTAAACGAAGAGGTTGGCTTAAATTTCCCCAGAAGATTGTTCCCTTATCTCTGTGGTATGTCACCCTTTGAGCTAGACCAGAGCCCGAAGCCAAGAGTTCCGTTGAAGTGTTCTATGTGTTAAGGAGGGAGAGGAAAACTCAGCAAGTCCGGTAAACAAAAGCCCCTCCGATGCCAGTAGGGATTTCCACCACTAAAACAATGTTCAGATAGACAGCATCAAGGGGTTTTGAAATGAAAGACCTTCTGTTTATTTACAAAATACTCCTGCGAAATGTCAGGAGGTTTACGGAAAGTGAGCCACCTTCCAGGGCGGGGATTACTGATGAAGGGAGACGAGTTAAGTTCCCCAAACAGAGATGATTTTATCTCTAGAAACCTTTATGTTGAACACGGGCCTTCTCTTGGCTTAGGACTAGCTTCTGCCTCCATCCCCGGATTAGCTGGGAGATTTGTGTTGGTGGAAGCTCAGGAATTCTGCTTTTCGAAGCCCTCTGGTTGGCTCCGTGCTGGATCACACAGCTTTTTATAACTCTGCTTTAATGAGAGTCCAATTCCATCTGCTTTGAAAAGATGCTGGGAGGCATTAAATGAATGAATTGTCTAGTCTAGCAATAAACAGACAATTGGTTGTTTCGAAGGCTTTTTTCTCTCTTTGTGAAGTATAATTATCTTTTTGTTTCATCCGTTGCACCAAATGTCTCTTCTCTGATAAAAATCACAAAATTCTAAAACTAGCAAATATCAGAGCAAGGGGGTGATGCGGTCTTTGGGGGCGGCGGGGTGCAGTATCAGTCCCTTCTTTGTCAGGGCCACGGGCAGTAAATGGAAAGTTTCTCTGGAGAGCTGACGTTACTTGGCCAAGGTCACCAGCTGCTGTGTAGCAGGCCTCTGTGTGCTGGGACCAGATGGAGGCGGCAGAGGGCGAGGACAGACAGCAACCCAATTTGGTGGGCCCTGCTGCACGCGGGCCCTGGCCCTGGCCCTGGGGCGCGGCAGTGAGTGACGCAGAGCCCCCCCCTCTCCCCCCCCCAGCTTGCATTCCAGTGGGGGCGCTGTCAGGAAGCCGTCAACTAGCCGAGGATGTGTTCAGGCGCTGGTAAGTGCTGCGGAGAAATGTGAGCTGCAGGGTAAGGGCTGCTTAGAGAGTGGTGACGGAAGAGGCCTCTTTTTGACAGAGTCGCTGGGAATGGCCTCCTGAGGAGGTGGCATTGGAGCAGAGACCTGGAGGAAGGAGGGGGGGTCTGCAGAGGTCTGGGGGAATAGCATTCTGGGTAGAGGGCGGCCCTGAGTCAGACACTTGGTGATTCCTAAGAATAGGAGGAAGGCCAGGAGGCCTGGAAGGAGGGAACAAGGGCAAGAAGAATAGGGGGTGTGGCAAGAGAGGCAGGCAGAAGCCCAGCAGGCAGGGTCCTGCAGAAGTTTGGGTGAGAGGAAGTCACCAGGGCATATTGACAAGGGAGTGTCTAGAACTGGCTTTGATGTAAGATGGCTCTGCTTGCTGTGTGGGAAAATAGCACAGCTTTGGGGCTGAACAGACCCGAGTTCAACACTGGCTTCTCCATTTACCACCCGGGTGACTCCGGGCAGCTGTGTGAGCTTCTCTGAGATCCCCTTTCCTTGTTTGTGCAATGGGGATGCTAGCATCACCTCATAGGATCGCTGTGCGGGTTAAAGGAGATGGCCCCCAAGACAGCGCCCGCTGTACAGTAAATGCTTCTCGGCGACATGGCTCCCTCCCCTGGACGCATGACTGTAGCGTGTCCACTCCTACCCGGGGACTGGGGCGGGATGGGGGCTTTGGAAGCTGCCTCCAATTTTAGGAGAGTTCCAGGTTCTGATTCATGGACCCCAGAGAATTGGTTTGGTTTGGGGGGGCTCCTAAGGAGGATGTGATGTGCATCCATCACCTTGGTAACTGCAAAGGATGCTCTGTCAAAGCCCGTTGGGTTAACGTCTCAGCTGGACCAGGCCTCTGACAGGATGAGGTTGGAGGTGAAACACAGCCAGCCACGGGTGGTGGGCGGCCTGCACCTGCGGGCGGTAACTCCAGCCTGTGAGTCAGTAAGTAACCCCCCGCACCGTGGAGAGAGCAGGGACATTTACTTGAAAGGAGGCCTGGGGGCAAGTCTCTGAACTGGGTCACAGCTGGAAGGGTCAGATTTCATACACATTTCTATGTGGACTGCAGAAACATTGGAGGCACACATTATCATGCCTCATACTTACTTAATTCCAGGCCAAGTTTTAAACAAGGGGGCTAATATTACTATTGACTGTTACACGTAATAATTAAATAATTCATTTCTAAACTCCAAATCGCCTGTGACGATGCAGAGGTTGACTGCGTCTCCAGAGAACTGGTGCAGCTTTTCAGAAATAACAGGAGCTGCTGTGTCAGAAGGAACATTAGCAATTATGTCGCATGAGTTGCTGTTGCACAGCAGGCCCGGTGGCATCCAGCCAGGATCAGTTCTTTCATCGAAGTAACGTTTGTTGAGCACGTAGCATGGGGACGGGCTCGCGCTGGACTCCGGGATGCAATTCCTCTGGGAATTTCCAGTCCAGGAAGGGCGCACATCGATGTGTAAAATGTATCCATGTACGCATAAAATGTTGTAACAAGTGCTCACTTGAAGTGTAAGTTTAACAGTTCCTACGGCAGAGTACTCACCACTTCTGCCTCTTTGGGTTACCCTTACTGTTGCAAAGACCTTCCTGGCACCAAAGTAGACCCATGTTCTCGTAGTTTGCACTCAGGGGTTGTTGGATCCCACAGAATCGGTCCTTCTCCGGGTTGGCCCTTGAGGTGTTCAGGGTGGAGTCCTAGTTTCTTCTGAGTTTCTTGGCTAAACACCTGCTCCTCTTTGGGTGGAGTCCCTTCAACATCTTGGTTATGCTCCTCTGACCTCCGTCTCATGTGTCCTGTGAACCATGGAGAGAGAGCTTTAGGGGACATGGAGCACATGCTGGGTTATGTCCCCGGGGGTCGCGCTGTTGACCCCAGAGAGTTCAAGTGGGTCTCAGATTCAGCTAGGTTTACGCTCTCCAGAGTCAGTGCAGGGTTCCACATTCACCCAGCTGCCATCCAGCACATTCCCCATGCCACTTAGCGTGGTGTTAGCTGTATGTTTTGATCAACCTGCTCCCTCAATGCCTTCCTCTGTGCAGGCCTTCCTCTAGCGCTTCCTCCCCGTCCCCGCTGGGGACGTCCTGCAGGTCTGCGTGCACATGGATGCCCTGTGTCCCAAGCCTCCTAGATTATTCTGATTGCAGTCAAGCTTAGTTATCACTGATCAAAGCTGCGGTTGTGTTGAGCAGGCCAAGGACAGAGCCCGATGACATGTCACTAGACATTTCCTTTGGGGTTGACACTCATTCGCTTACATGTGCCCCTGGGTGTCATCAGTCAAGCAGTTTCTAATCCATCTACTTGTCATTACATCAGATTGTATTTCTGCATCTTGTCTTTATATAGATAGACCATAGCCTTCACTTGATCTCTGATTAACCAGCCTCGGGACTTAGTTGAACCTGCCACTTCCTTATTGAACCCATCTGGGTCACGGAGCATATCATTTTGTCATCCCGGTACTCAGCAACCCTTACAGGAAAGCAAGGACCAAGGCATGGTTTATCAGTCCTCCCTTCCTGAAACACTCTCCTCACTTGGCCTCCAAGATCTCCCACACTCCTCATGGGCAGTGCCTCCTCACGCTCCTTTGCTAATTCCAGCTCACCTCTTTGACCTCTACATTTTGCAGAGCCCCAGGCTCGGTCCTGGGACTTCTGCTCTAGGAGGTCGCATCCAGGCTTGGGGCTTTAAATGCCATCTAACACTGATGACTTTTAAATTGAGATTTTTGGTCCCGACCTCTGGACTTGGACTTGGATAGTCCGTAGCCTGCCTATCATCTCCACTTAAATGCCCAATGGGCTTCTGAAACTTAGCAACCCAAAGCAGCACTCCTGAAGTCCTCGCCTCCACCCCCACCCCTGCTCTTCTCAATCGCAAGTGTTCTTCCACTTGCTCAGATGTTTAGACACTTTTCTTTCTCTTCTCTTATGTCACGTCCAATCTGTTAGCAAATACTGTCAGCTCTACTTTGGAAGTATGTAGATAATCTGATTTCTTCTCACCATCTCTATCTACTGTTACCCCTGGATCTAAGCTGCCACCACATCTTGCTTGCATGGCTCAGGCCCATCTCTATGCAGCAGCCAGAGTGGTCCTTTTAAAATATAAGGCAGGTTCTATCACTTCTCCCCTCCAAACCCTCCAGTGAACTTATCATCTCACTCAAAGCAGTATGTGGTGCCCCATTACTTCTGGGCTCTTATTTCCCACACTGTGCCCTCCCCTGCTGCCCTCTAGCCCCACCCATCATCTTGCTGTTCCTCCAAAATCTCAAACATAACTCACCACCCCAGGGCCTTTGCACGTGCTCTTTACTCTCCGGTATGCTCTCCCCCAGAGATCCACTTTCCTTTACCTCCTGTCTGCCCAGATGTCACCTTTGTCCATAGGCCTTCCTGGCTTATTTAAAGCAGCCACTCTCACCCACCCTGGGCCTTCCTTCTTCCTGGTGTTTCTCCCCTTTTTCCACTAAGAAGTCAGCTCTGTGAGGGTGGAGGCTTTGTTTATGTCTATATTCCAGTACCTAGAACATTAACTGGCACAAAAAATATTGATTGCGAAAGAAAGATTGAGCAAAAGGATGATGAAAGCATTCTTTCCAACCCTGGCTATTTTGTGGCCTGTCTGGTTCATGTACAGAAGTCAGTATTTGCCTCAGATCTCTCGTCAGCACATTATATTAACAGCATGAAGGGAAGTAAAATGACATGTGGTTTCTGATGTGGGCTCTGATAGTGGTACAGTGGTAGGAACAACGAATCCACTAATTCTGGGTGTCAGGAAAGAAAAGAACCATGCGTTTCTGGCATTAAAATGAGAATCTGTACTTGGTTGTCGCAATTTGTGGAGAAATTAGAGGCACCTCTCCTTTCCCCTTTTGCCCAACGTTTTTGCGTATGACTTAATTTTTCGGTGGAGACGCGAGGCGGAGGGATGGATCACTGACAGCCTCGCAAGGGAGGTGCTGCCTGCAGAGGGGCTGCGGGCCAGGGGACACTCCGCTTTTCAGAGCAGGAAGAGTGCCCTTCACTGGCCTTCAGTGTGAGTTCGGGGTTCTACTGCTCCTCCTGGCCGCCCTCTGGCCCCCCTCCGCGCCCCCCCCCCCCCGCCGCCCCCACACACACAGCACAGGCCCACCAGGCGGATGGAGGGTATAAACTGGCCTGAAAACTCCTTGAGGGCAGGAGCCTGTGTTCCTTGCCCTTCTGTGCTCAGTTCCGGCGCCATGCCTCCCACACCGTGGATGCCCAGAGGGTGTGTGACTAAATGAGAGAATATGCAGAAAAACCTCACGTTGTAGAAGGCCACACACGATCAATAGCTCTTCACACAGGGGTTTCATTTTCACTTCTGGGATCTCTGCACGTAGGATTAAACTTGTAGAGAAGGATGCCGGCTGTTTCGGAGGCGAGGAGATCGAGCCCAGAGAAGCACCCTGGGAGTCTGACCCTCTTCCCCAGTCCCCTCTCCTGTCCCCATCAGCCTCCCTCGCATTCACCCAGCTGGGCTCCGTAGGGAACAGGGAGCCAGTGGCTGGAAGGAAAGGGCTGGCGTTTTCCTAACTCCAATGGGGGGTGGGGGGTGGGAGTCGGAAGAGCTGCAGCCCCATCTTGCTCTTCTCCATGGCTTTCCTGGGGCTACTACCCTCCAGGATCCACCCCCCCACCCACCCCCACCCGTCCCCACTGCCTGTAATTGTAGGTCTCACTTTGGAACCTTCTAGTTGCTTCCTGTCACCATCGTACAGCAGGCTCACTTTGGAAAAGCTCCCTGTTTTTCCAAGAAGGCCCATTAGAGAAATGAGGCTCAGTGACCCAGGCAGTTCCTCGAAGGAGGGGTCCCGTTCCCACAGCCTGCAGGAGGCGGTGGGTGGTAGTGCCTACTCGGTCACTGGAACAGAGAGATACATGCCTGGCTCTGAGGCTGCTTTACGGAGACATTCCTGAGATGCTGAAAATACTTCTTTGAAGCTTTTATTTTAGTGACTGAAATGGTGTAAGTTGGTCTGCATCTCTCTCTTCCTCAGTTATCCAAGTCATCCCCTCAAGTTCCCTGTTGTAGCCAAAAATCTAAAAACCAAACAGCCTTGCTCAGTACCTGGAAAGCTAGTGGATGACCTGGCATGCTGTCCCGGTTGGACAGTGAGAATTTACATGTTCTCTTTTTGTATGTCCCTCAGGGTTTTTTTTTTAGGAATGAAAATCAGGTGGGGTCAAAAGTTCAGCGACTTTGTGGTTCGTTCTCAGGTACCCCAGTCCTACTCTCGTGTGAAGGCACAGGTCCAGGCCCAGTTATTACACAGGGCTGGAGAAAAACCCCCAAACCTAACTTTGGGTTAAAACGTTCTCCCTTGGGCCCCTGACGAGGGGAGCAGGGCGAGGCCTCTTTCCCTGCTTCCTCCTGCCGCCCCGCCCCCCACACCAGATGCTCCTCTGCCCACTTCCTTCCAGGGCAGGGTGGGGGCGGGGCTCTGCCATCTGGCCTGGCAGATGGTAAAGGGGTGATGTCTGGTCTTCGTGGAGCTCCTGCAGGTCCTCTGCCCAGTGGTTCCCGGGAGCTCGGTGCGTGCCACTGTTCTCGCGGCCGCCTGCTGCCCCGCTCAGATCTGGCCTCCCCGCCAGGGCTCTGTGAGCTCCGTGAGCAGGACCAGCGACGGGACCTGGCGCCCGGGCCTCCCTGCAGCTGCTGGGTTGCCGGCTCTCGTGGAGGCCTGTGGGATGGCCGCCCTCCCCCAAGGCAGGCTGCAACCACTTGTGGCAGGAAAGGATGACTGTTAGTCTCACTGGTGACCTTTTATGAGGAGAGAAAACGGGAGACCACGTGTCTTCAGAGAGACTGGTCTTCCTCTCACCTCGCGTCTGGGCCAGCCCTGAGTGATGCTGCCCCCACGCCCTTGCACCCCCACCTCTTCCCCCCTCCGGCCCCCCCTCCCCCCGCCCCCCAGATGGCCAGGGTCTAGCGAGCTCCCTTTGGTTCATGTCCCAAGCCCTCCCTCTGGGCTCGGCAGCCATTCCTCAGCCAGGTGGGGGTTGTGGGTGTACAGGGTGGTTTGCCCTCTCGGGAGGTCTTCGATGAAGGTTTAGGGCAGGTTTTCCTGCGGTCTGTCTCAGGTTGGTCTTCCTGTGGACACGGTCACAAACCTCACCTCCAGCTCCAGGACCACTCCTCTCTGAGGAGCTCATTTTCTTCAAAATGTCCTATTTGTCATCCGTTGTCAAGTAGGGCGATACTTCTCTGCCTCTAGGAAAGCTGTTGCCTTTAGCCAGGGGGATCTGGGCGAGGAGGGTGGGAGAGCCAGGCCGCGGTCTCATCCATCTCAGGGGGCGCATCTGGCCTGGCGTGGGGCGCGCATTCCGCAGGCCTGTGTCTGCTTCTCATCCAGCAGCTGGAAGGAATGTGCTTGTCGAGGCCAAAGCAGAGGAGCCCCAGACCTGGGGGGCTAATTAGGGCTATTTTTGCATTTCTTTTCCGTGTGTGTGTGTGTGTGTGTGTGTGTGTGTGGAGAGAAGGAACTGAAGCTTGCCAGGTGGCACACGGAGGCGGCGCTGTGCTGGGTGGAACAAACCGCAGACACTCCCGAGGTTTATCGGTGCGACGATCTGCAGCTTCGCTTGCCTTCTCGTTGCTGCACGTGCACAGAAGCTCTCCCAAGGAGAAGAGTTATGCTCAGCACATGGTCCTTTCGTGTGGAGCCTGGGGAAGAGGCTGCTTGCATCCCCGAGGTCACTGACTGTCTGAGGGCTGTGGGGGAGACGCAGGTTGGCGGGAAGAGGGGATGATTTTTCATTCTTCCTGAAATATACAATGTTCATGAAACCATTGGACGGGGAGGTCTCCCAGGGACCGGGACACGGCTCAGCGACTCGGCAGCAGTGACTCTTCGGGGACCCGTGTGCCCAGTCGGGTCCTCCGCAGCGGAGGGTCGGCTCTTGGGTCAGGGTGCCACCGACCCGGTGATGTGGCTGCTCAGTGTGCTCACCACGGCTGGCTGACTTCTCGCTGCTCTTCCCGCCCCCCTGTGTGCTCCTGGCTTCCACCCCTCAGGGCTGTCTTCTTCTCTGGGCTTTTGCTCACTTGTGGGTTCTCCCTTCTGCCTTGACTCTGAGCGTCTGAGTGACTAAGTCAGTTCCTCCATCTCCGTTAGGCATGACATTGGGTGTGGCCAGGGCAAGTTGGGTGAGCACCTGCCGTGTGTTTCTATAGCAGCTTATGTCTTCCTCTTGGTCTAGTACCGTGGTCTGCAAACTGCGGCTCATGAGCCACATGCGGCTCTTTGGCCCTTTGAGTGTGACTCTTCCACAAAATACCACAGCCTGGGCGAGTCTTATTTTGAAGAAGTGGTATTAGAAGAAGTTTAAGTTTAAAAAATTTGGCTCTCAAAAGAAATTTCAGTCGTTGTACTGTTGATATTTGGCTCTGTTGACTAATGAGTTTGCCGACCACTGGTCTAGTAGAACAATGCAATGGGGATGAACTTGGATTGAATTCTTACCGTGTGCCAAGCACTTAGCATAGTATTTGTATTTACTTGCATATTTCCTCCATCCTCAGAATAAGCTTATGACATGGGGTGCCGTTTCACCCACGTGGAAATTGAGGCGTAGGCAGGTTTGGTAACTTGCCCAAGATCACACAGGTTGTAAGTAGCGGAACTGGGATTTGGCACAAGGTGTCTGTATTATAGTGCCCTGTCTGTCTCTGCCCCACATCCAGCCCTGACCAGGCGGCCCTGTGATGTGTTTCAGGAGACAGGGGAAGTGGTAGGAGCCAGGCGGGCTTGAGTGCTGTACAGGGTGGTTATTGCAGGACGCAGTGCTCTCAGCCACACCCAGAGCCAGCTTGTCGAAGGGGCTGCAGTATTAGTCCCCCTTCTACTGTGATGGACACACATCCACATGTTTGTTGGCTCCCTAAACTCTGTTATAATGATACTAGAGGCCCGGTGCACGCATTCGTGCACCAGTGGGGTCCCTCAGCCTGGCCTGCAGGATCGGGCCAAAACTGGCTCTGGGACATCCCCGAGGGGTCCCAGATTGCAAGAGGGCCAGGCTGAGGGACCCTACTGGTGTACAATTGGGGCCGGGGAGGGACACGGAAGGTTGGCCAGCCAGGGAGGGCCCGCAAAAAGACTCCAGGGCTTGTCTGGCCCATCTCGCTCAGTCCTGATTGGCTGGACCCCAGCAGCAAGCTAACCTACCAGTTGGAGTGTCTGCCCCCTCATGGTCAGTGCATGTCATAGCGACTGGTCGACTAGTCAGCTGTCTTGCCCCCTGGTGGTCAGTGCACGTCATAGCGAGCGGTTGAGTGGCCTTAGCATATCATTAGCATATTATACTTTGATTGGTTGAATGGACTACTGGATGACTGGACACTTAGCATATTAGGCTTTTATTATATAGGATGGCCTTAGGCATGTTCCCTTACTGTGTTCCTCTTTAGACACATGCTAAGTTCTGAGATCTGTCTAGTTCTGAATGGATAATGGAAACCACCTATTTTCACCAGAGGATCACTCTTCAAAGCAAGTTAGCCATTCCACAAAAGCCCATTTGTGGAATGGCTAATTTGCTGAATATATGTGTTTCTGTCAACTTTTAAAATGGGCTAGTAGTCATTTCATCTGTATAGCAGCACTCTCTGTTCTTTTGATTTGTTTTTGCCTCCGCTGCCTGGTGCAGCCACAGGTGTAGCCTTAGATGACTGTGGGGCAGAAGAATATGGATAGGGGAACATACGGAGTGGATACATGACTATAATCTTAATGTAGCAATGAAGAATCTATGTGCAGGAAGTCCTCCGGTGTTCTTGAGTCTGTAGTATTTGAATGAATTTTTCTTGTGACCTGCAGTCTTGGTCTCTGGCGCTCTCTCTCAGTCTTCCCCTTTCTGTCTCCGCGAGTGCTGTTCAGAATTCTGCTTTCACGTCAGCCAAAGGAAAAGGAGAAAGGAATCAGTACCCACAGCTAATTGCTCTGCTTCTCCTCCATTTATCCTCATTCCAATTCGATTCCACTTCATGGGATATGTGCAGACTTCCCACAAAGTCCCGCGTCCTCGCCCTCCCCGTCTCCCAGGGCTTAGCTGCAGGGTGCACGCCGAGAAGAGCCTCCCGCTGCGATACAGATGCCGGCTCCCTGTGCGCCCTGCTCCCTCACGCAGCAGGTCTGGGAACAGCAGGGAGTAGCCAAGGAACATTTTGCATTTCTTTATCTCCCAGCAAATTTGAGTTCTGGTAAGTTGGCATTTAAACCCAAGGACTGAACATTCAAGTTTAGATGGAGAGTTGGAGCTTAGATCATGCATTATTTGTCAGTGACATAGACAAAGCACCTCAAAGTTCCATCCGGAACTCATGTCCTTATTGATGCTGAATTGCTAGTGAGTCAACGTGCAGGAAAGCTGTTTACACCGGCTTACTGGTTATGTTGACTGGAAATATCAGCCAGCCGAGTAAAGGGAGCACCCCCTCCCCCCATACTTTATTTCCAGCATGAAGTGTGAGCTCCAGTTTTGGTCACAAGTGTGTGTGTGTGTGTGTGTGTGTGTGTGTGTGTGTGTGTACGCGTACCTGTGTAGGTGCACCCATGCAGCACTCACATGTAGTTTATCCAAAGTGGCGCTTGTATTGTGCAGGGCTCCCCGGGTGCAAAGACAGACCCAAAGGGAACCAGCTCATCCAGTCAAGGGGTTTTCACTTGTGGTCAGTCCAGGGGTTATAATACGGTTAGAATTTTCCCTTCCTCCCAATTTTTTGTTTCTTTGTAAGTCCTGGCTTTCTATATCTCACTACAGACTGACTTTTTCCACGTGATGAAGTGCATACTGGAGGTGGCTCCAGAATTTGACATTTCACAATCTCGGCCACGGGAGAGGGATGTCTGTTCTAACCCTGTTTTCCAAGGAAGGGCATGCAGGCTGCCTGCTCTCACAGAGGCACGGGGTCATGTGAGAGCGGGCGCTTAAGGGCTCATGGAGTGGATGTGGGGGAGAAGGAATTCTTACAAGAAGGGGGAATGTGGTTCCCCAAAGGAGCGGGTGGTGCCCACAGGTTCCCAGCAGACAAGGTGTCTGTCTGCTGGTGGTGGTCTTACACATTCCTGAGGACTTACCTCGAATGCGTGTCTATGTTAAATCACTTGGCAGACTTACCTGTAATCTTAGATTTTTTTTTTCCTTCCGGCTTCTTGTCAACTACAAGCTTTAATTATAATTACTCTTCGGTAGGCATGTTCTAGCACTTCTGATTCATTTGTCAAATTGAGCTTAACACAATTACAAAGTCTAGGGAGAGCCCATCTTGAAGGCCACAGAAGGCTCAGCTGTCATTTTGGTAATCCAGTCTCTGTGGCCAGGATTCTGTCCAGCTCCCCCTTCATCCACCTGTGTTGTCAGAAACAGTGAGACTGCCTGCCCTTCAGTAAATAGTTGGGAAACACTGCACAGGTGAGAGAGTCCAGCTTTCTCATCTCCATCTGGGCAAGTGGTCCTAACCACGAGCACATTTGGGCATTGGGCGTTGACTTCCATACTTGGTGTTTTAAGATTTGAGTTAGTTTTCAGCTGATCCAGTAAAAACAAAGTTCTTGGCCGTCCTGTGCTTTGCACAGTGTCATTGCCCACACCCGCTCCGTATCCGTCTCCAGCCCTGCCTTTTGCCAGAATTTAGGATTAAGTGAGGAGAATCTGCAGTCCAGACAGGCCCCCCAAGGATTGTCATTTCCATGGAAACAGCGGAAGGCCTGGCAATTAAAACTGAACGTGCAGGCTGGGGAGAGTTGAAGTACGAAAATGAGTTCATGTGAGAAGCCAAATTCTCATCCTCCAGATGAAACCCGGAGAGGACAGGTGACCCCGGAGTCCGCTGCCCGCTGGGATCCGACCGTCTTGCCTGTGGGGCGGGCGTGTCTTGGCGTTTTGGGCACAGGTGTGTTTGCCAGCTTGCTTGGTTTGCCAGAGGTGCCCGGATAACTGTCCTTGTGATTCAGAGAGCTCTGTGTGTGCAGCTGTGGGTCACGGAGGAGTGGGGACAATCTGATCTTTTTTTATTTTATTTTAAATTTTTTTATTGATTTTAGAGAGAAAGGGAGAGAGAGATAGAAACATCAACAATGAGAGAGAATCATTGATTGCTGCCTCCTGCATGTCCCGCACTAGGGTTTGAGCCCGCAACCCAGGCATGTGCCCTGATCGGGAATTGAACCGTGACCTCCTGGTTCATAGGTCGACGCTCAACCCCCTTGCCACGCTGTCCGGGTGAACAATCTGATCTTTGTGCACACTTGAGTGTGAATCCCAACTTAAAAGCCTATTAAAAATGGATGAAATCATAGAATAGTCTTAAAGTTGGAAGGAACCTAGGAGTCAGTAAGTCCCAGCTTCCGATCCAGGGTGGGAACCGGTCCTGGAGCCCCTCCGACAGAGGTTCCCAGCTCGGTCCCGAGGGGAAGCCGTGGCTCGCAGGCGGCCTCCCTCACCGTGGCTGGGACGTGCTGGCATTTCTAGCCTCTGGTGGTGGAACTTCTCCCTGTCTCTCCACCTCTGCTGCCTCTTCGTTTTGGTGCCAAGGAAATTGAACCTACTTTTCCCATGATGAAGTTGACTTTTTAAAATTTAAGACGGTTATCTTGTACCCGCAAAGGCCTCTGTGCCCTGGCTAGGGAGGTCTAAAACCCAATGCCTGTGTTTAAAGAAAGGCATTCTGACAGGCGAGGTTGATTTATTTCCAGCATTGGGTCCTCACCACGGTCGCTTAAATTTTGTGTGACTTTTCTTAGCACAGTGGTCGGCAAACCGTGGCTCTCGAGCCTCATGCGGCTCTTTGGCCCCTTGAGTGTTCTAACGCCACTTCTTCAAAATAGACTCGCCCAGGCCGAAAACCGACTTCTGCGCATGAGCCACAAAGTTTCAATCGCACTGTACGTGTGCGCCCACACATGGTATTTTGTGGAAGAGCCACACTCAAGGGGCCAAAGAGCCGCGTGTGGCTCGGGAGCCGCGGTTTGCCGACCACTGTCTTAGCATCATTTGTGTGGTGAAGAATCGGTCACTGTATTTTTGTATCTTACCACCCCCACCACCAGTATTCAGAGCTCAAAACTAGGAAATTCTAAGAACACAAGATTGTATTAAAACACTGGTCTCTGCATCCTGGTGAAGGGTGTGGTTGTCTTTTGTGATGTCATCCCAGAAGTTAGTGAATCCGCCCTACATTCCTGTGTGCTTTCATAATCTCTCAACCCTTCATCTGTGATTTATTTAAAGCGTTGGCCTTTGTCATAAGGTTTAAGTTGTACATTCTAAGACTTCTTAATTCCTCATCTGCTCTAGATTAATAGCCTATTATTGTTCTTAAGGTGTTGCTCCCCTTACCCCTAACACACACCATACCCTTGTCCAAATGTTCCTACTACCTTAAGAGGGGCTAACACGGCTCCCAGAGTCGGGCATTGGTCAGTGCTGACTGGGACGTGCTTGGATGCAAGTACCTGGCTCCCACTTGATAGAATAAGAGCAGTGAAGTAGACAGTCTTTTCCGGGTCCAAAACAATAGCTGTATGACCTTAGCTGTATGGTCGCCAAACCTCTCTAGGTTCCATTTTCCTCAAAGTTATAAAATCAGATGAATACTTTGTATTCTTCCGGGTTATTGCGAACGCTGTGAAAACAAGTTATTTAATATTAAGACTGTATAGCAAACTATACCATGACATACTGTGGGGATTTTGAGAGTTCAAAAATAACTTAAAAGAAAATATGGATGATGATACTGGGTATTTAGCACTCACATACATCCAGTTTCAAAATAACAGTAGATGGTGTCTATAAGGAGGAATAGTACATTTGTACCTTGTATTTTAGAGGAAAAATAATCTCCTAATTCCTAACACAGGTTTGGGTGACATGTGACGTGGTCCCATTAAGGGAGAAAGGCTTTTCAGGAAGGAAGTGGCATTGTTTGGGGAGAAATGAAATCACTCGGGGTTCCTGTGATCGGAGAATGAAAGGGTTGAAACCCAGGGAGTGGCTGTTGATTTGTAAATCGTTTAAATCCCAATTCTCAGCTCTGAGGGTCTGAGCCTGACGGGGTCTCCTGTGAAGCTCCAGGGCGGATCCTGAGGTGCAGAGTTTCCCTGGGAAACTTCTAGGGGCTCGTGTCTGGGCCTGGCCACGGTGTGAGCGTGAAGAGTCCCTGTTTCCTGAGAAATGCCAAGGGCTCAAAGCAGGCACTTGTCCGATCCGCATGTCCTGGGACTTAAGGACGGCTCCGCTTCCTGGGTATTAGGAGGTGTTTTTCTTTTTCCTCCCCCTTTAAAAAGTGTTATCTTTAAATCATAGTTTACATTCAGTATTATTTTGTATTAGTTTCAGGTGTGCAGGGGGCGTGTTTTTCTCACACACCTGTTTTTTACCACAGACCACTGATGTGTGGGGCCAGCGAAAGCAGAGGTAATTTCCACATCTCCACGCACGGTCTAACAGTGGTATCTTGGGGTCATTTCTTCGCTTCCTATAGTTTTACTTACAATATGAACCCGTCTAGACTTGGAAAGAAAGTAGTTTTCTGTGTGGCCGCGGCCGTTTTTCTTCGGAGGGGGGAAAAGGCAGTTGCGGTAACCTTTTCACGGTGGAGAACTAACCCCGCACCCGGGGCCCTGTTGTGTGTTCTTCTCTGCCCCCAGGGAGTCCTGTCCAACATCTCTTCCATCACCGACCTCGGCGGCTTCGACCCTGTCTGGCTCTTCCTGGTGGTGGGAGGAGTGATGTTCATTTTGGGATTTGCAGGGTGCATTGGAGCTCTTCGGGAAAACACTTTCCTCCTCAAGTTTGTAAGTATCCCACTCTGCTCGCGGGGGAAAGCCACGCCCGCCCCCATCAGGAGGGCGCTGTCTGTAGGCGAGAGGGCGCCGTCCCCAAAGCCCTGGCAGAAATACGGCCTGGGCCATGCTTCTCTTTAGGAGAGCCCTCCGTTCTGCCCCTGCCCGGGCCTCCTTAATTATATATATACCACCCCCACCCAAGGGCATCCCCGGGGGGTTTGCACACGTAGTCACGACTGCATTCCAATCCCTAAATTACCTTTGGGACTGAGGTGGTTCTGTAGACACAGTTTTCTTCTTTTAAGTGATTCGTGCTTTCTCTTTTAAGCACATAGTCAGAGGGAAGCTGTTCAGCGGGTTGGTTTAGAGAAATCAGACATAAGCCCGGTGGCTGTGGCCTGTGCAGATGAAATCTGCTAAGCAGTAGGTTTTGGTGAATATGGAGAAACAGCGAAAGGCAACGTCTTCCCTTTTTTGCGCAGCACACTTTTCAGGTCCCGTGCACGGTGTTGTGATCGCTGTTAGCCTGAGTGCACTTGGGAGAGGAGTTTCTCCCCAGGGGCAGGTAGGTATTAAAAGGAGAGCGTGCACAGCGGACGCCTTCCTTTGGAGATGCCTCCCCGAGGAGAACAGGATGGCTTATGTGCACACGTGTGTGTGTGTGTGTGTGTGTGTGTGTGTGTGTGTGTGTGTGAGAGAGAGAGAGAGAGAGAGAGATAGGGTCGGTGAGTGTAGCCAAAGCTCCCTGAACGTGCCTGTTGTCTGGATGTGGGCATTTGGTGGCGGCCGAATCACAGCCCTCCACACGGCAGTATCCACTCCACTCGCCTTTCCAAAAATACTTACATCCACCCACCCACACACCATTCCTCACCTAGTCAAAGACCTACAGAGGCCCCAGGAAAATTTTGTCCCTGATAGCAACCTGCCAGTCCGCTTGGCGTGGGGTATTTCTAAAGCTTGAGCTCACCTCCCTCAGCTTTTCTGTAACCTGTTTTGGGCCTCATCATACTTACTGATTGCCACTATTTTATCATTTTTAGCCTCCATGCCCCCAAATGATTCATTTTAACCATATCAGTTTAGAAGGGTAGTCCCTTTATCACTTTTATAGATGAAGATACTAGAGTTAACTTGAATAGGCAGAGAATTACACATTTCTCTAAGTTATCACCTTAACTTATAAAGTTCCATGTTGCAAATAAAGAGAATTGTGTTGTTTCCTGGCTTTCTTAAGTTTTGGGGAATATTTTAAATGGTCCCTTTCTCCATTTAGTACATGCAGTAAAAACTGGCCTAGAATAGTCTTTGAAATAAGTAGGAAGTCAATGGCATCATCATTCCAAACAGCCTCAACCATCTGATGCTGTAAGGCCAGGAGAATTGCTGAGTTCCAAGAGCTGAGTTACCGTGACATAGAAATGGAGCTTTCTCGTGGACTGAGGCCCTAGAACGAAGCCTGTGAGTCCGTCTCTTCCCCTTAGGAAATGGGGAAATTTGCTCACAGGGCCCCGGGCATGCATGTTTCTGCCAAATATTTGATAAGAATTTAATTTGGACTCAATTTTTGGTATGCATATTGTATGTTATTATGTGAAAATTTACCAGGGTAACAAGAAAATGAACTGGCCTAGCCTTTGTAAAGGTGAAGACGAAAATCTAATTATAACGTTTGCATGACTTACGTCTTATTGTTTGCGTGTGCACACACATGAGGTAGCTATGATGTTCTCATTTCTGTAGTGTTATGACTGTCATGTAGAGAGGTACCAATAAAGGGAGGGGAGTTGTTTTATGCTAAGCCAGTGGTCGGCAAACCGCGGCTCATGAGCCACATGCGGCTCTTTGGCCCCTTGAGTGTTTTAATGCCACTTCTTCAAAATAGACTCTCCCAGGCCGAAAACCAACTTCTGTGCATGGGCCACGAAGTTTCAATCACACTGTACGTCCGCGCCCGCACGTGGTATTTTGTGGAAGAGCCACACTCAAGGGGCCAAAGAGCCGCATGTGGCTTGAGGGCCGCGGTTTGCCGACCACTGTGCTAAGCTATAGGGTGGCCATTGCGTAAAAGTGATAGGATTCCCGCCCCCCCCCCCCGCACGTGTGAGCATTTAATGAACTTCCTCTGTGTGGCTTCAAGCCACCAGGACACAGACCCCTCTCTCCCCCAACACCCTTCATCTTCTCCTCAGCTCTTCTGCTGATGAACTTGGCCTTCATGATGATAGGCTGTCTGGGGAGCTTTCCCTGCCCTAGAACTTTGTAGCGGCCCGATCGCACCACGTCAGAGATAGGACTGTCCGCTGACCCAAGTCCACAGTTCATCATGGTCAGCAGTTGGGCCGGGCTCTGGTTCCCCTTTAAGTGGTAACCCTCATACCACCTTTCCCTGAGGGCCCTGGGCCATAGTTGTTGAAGCTGATCCTGTGATGATGCAGGCCACCATCACTCGAGCCCGCCCCCTTCCCCCCCCCCCCCCCACTCCCTCCGAGCTTCCTGTGCTTGCCGATGCGGCCGTGGCCCTGAAGCTTCCGGGTCTTCCTCAGTCATGATGGCAGCCGGTGCCTGAGATGCAAGAGCAAAAGTGACCATCTTCTTGTCCTTTGTCTAGATGGAGGAAAGCTCCCTTTGAAATTACCGGTACCAGTGATGATAATGAACTCTTCAGATTCTATTGCTAGTGAGCTCAAGGGCAGATAAGCAGGAGCTCTGACCCTGAGGGCTGAGCTGGCGGGCCTAGAATAGGGGCCTGAACCTTGGGATCCTAGACTTTGCCAGGCGCTTATTTCTTCCTCCCCCCCTCCCCTTATGCCCACCCTCTCAGAGCAGCACCTGGCACCCTGGGCAAACACTGTCCGACACATACTGTGATATGGCCCCCCTCACAGCTCCTCCCCCTCTCCCCCACCGGCCCTTACTGTAAGAGGCTCTTTGGAGACAGGGTATGGGCCCACTCATCTTTGCTTCTGCAAAGCCCACCCAGCTCAGGGCCTGACCTCTTCCAGGTCATTCAGATGTTTCTTGAATGAATACACATTTTTAGTCTTTTTGTTTCTTTGGTTTTTGTTAATTTTCACCAGAGGATATTTTTTCCATTGATTTTTTCTTTTTAGAGAGAGTAAAAAGGAGGGGGGTGGTGAGAGAACCATCTCTGTGAGACAGATACATCTGTTGGTTGCCTCCCGCACAAGCCCCGATCACTGGGGCCTGGGATCGAACCCGAAACCCTGGTACATGCCCTTGACTGGGAATGGAACCCAAGACCCTTCGGGGCTCGGGCCGACGCTCCAAGCACTGAGCCACCCAGGCCAGGGCCGTTTTTAGTCTCGTTCAATTTTAAGTAACCGTGCCGTTTCCTCCGTGCCCGCCCCCACGCGTGCGCTCCTGGTTGGCCGCTGGAGGGCTGCCTGCGGGATGGAGACACAGCAGCTGCTTTGGCCCCTCTGCCTCCTCCCTCGGCCTCCCCTGCCCCGCGGCCTCCGGAGCTCGGCTGACGGGGGTGTCGCCTTTCTGTCCCCGTCACCAGAAGTTTGCTTGCAGTTCATACGCCGCTCCTTCGCAGCCTCATTTCTCAGAAACTCTTTGAACAAATTAAAATGGAAAAGGGTAAGAATGTGGAGGTTGGAGGAAGTGGAAAGAGCTGGAGGTGTGAAGGTACGTGATATGACTAAGGCGAGGCTCTGCTGAGTGTTCTAGACGGAAGGGAATTTTCTCCAGTGCATGGGCCATCCCCACGTTACCCGTGGCCTCTCACCTGCCTTCTTCAACTCCTGTCGTCTGCATGAGCCAGGGGTCTCGCAGCGGCGGCACGTTGATGTTATTTAAAACATTCTGAGGCTGGTGCTTCACAAACAAAAGTGGTTTCGTTTTATTTTCTTGGTGGGAAATTATTTTCATGTCACAGTCACCCCCCACTTCCCCTCTGTTCTCTTCATCTAAGATACACATGTGTGCTGTCTTACCCCGTGGAGCAGGTGCAAAGGGGAATTAGGGCAGTGTCTGAATCCATAAAAGGAATATATTGCCTACAGGATCCAGGCCACAGTAACAAATGACAGGTGATCTTAAAATATTGGGGTGATTTATTTCTCAGTGTTGCAAACGCTTACTAGAGGTAGGGCCGGGCCATTGTTCAGCGCCTGGCAGGCAGCACATTAATCAGGAGAAATTCGTTAGGCCTTAATGTGACGCTAATGAGACATTCCTATTATCTGTGTTTGCTTATGAGCTTTGTTGGTCAATTGCCAAATGGAGCCACCAGAGCCCCAAAATGTGATTACGAAATGATTTTTTTGGAAGTCCTTTCTTGGAGTGTAATATTTTATTAATGAATCTTAAGACACGGAAGGTTCTCTGCTTTGGACATGTGTCACAGCCCAGTGTAATGACAAACCTTTTTTAGAAGGAACCATCGAACTGCATCTGATCGAAACAGCCCGTGTAACCGTTCTCCATGTCTGTGTCTTTTGCCTTAGTTTTCTGTGTTCCTGGGCATCATTTTCTTCCTGGAGCTCACGGCCGGGGTTCTGGCATTTGTTTTCAAAGACTGGATCAAAGACCAGCTGTATTTCTTTATAAACAACAACATCAGAGCGTACAGGGATGACATTGATTTGCAAAACCTCATAGACTTCACCCAGGAATATGTAAGTGTAAATTTGGTTTCTTTTCAAGTTGAAAGCCGTCTGGGAAGGATGGCCCCAGAGAGCATCCTCCTGGCTCCGCATCTGCCAGCTGGGGCGGCCCCTCTGACTGGTCTGCACGGCTTTTGGTTTGTTTGCTTGTCTGTTCATTCTTTTCTGACTTGTTCTGGGACCTACACGATCTGTGCTCTACGTGGAAATGCCCTGTTTTTACTTAATCTTCATTGCTGCCCAGAGCAACAAAGAAGAAAACGCTTGAGCAAGAAGGTTCTAACCACAGTTGCCCTTTGCTGCCGACATTGGAAGAAGGTGGCTTTGCTATAGGTTTAACGTTTTATTTGGCGTGAAATGTGGATTCTGTCTTGTTCCTTGCCCACGCTTCACGGCTCAGAATAATATCCTCATCAGGAGGGCATTTGTTCAAAACTCCCTGGCGTACACCCATTCCGTATTATGACAGCACGCGCGGGGTAAACCGAAAGCGGAGCAAGTTTTACCCCCTCGTGGCCTCTACCGAGTGGAGGACGGGTGCGGAGAGCCCCTGCCACCCCGTTTCCGAACATTTCTCTGTGGCGGCCCCTGCAAGGCAAACGAAGCAGCGGAACCCCCGTTCCACTCAGAATGCAAAATGGCGTATGAACAGGGCTCAGAACATACAGATCTGGTGCCCACACCTGGTCAGCTCAGCGACTTTGGGTCCTGGGACCTTGGCCTGTTTCCCCAGCAGTGACGTGGGAATAATAAAAGCTACAGTTTAGCTCATGGGGGTTTGGTGACACTCGAGTGAGATGTGCTTGGCGGTTTCACGGCAGGCTTCCGGTGCTGTGGTCCTGCACGCTGGAAGGTGCTTGTTTGCAGACACTCAAACAACCGGATAAGCCGCGCAGACCTGGACAGTGGTGTCCATGATGCTAATGTATATGGCAGGAGGAGCTGGGGTCCCTCTGAGAGAGGGAGGAGAGGGCTGCTCAGCACTCGTCCTGGGGGTGTAGGTCGCCCCTGCCACCCCCCCCCCCCCCCCCCAACACACACACATCAGGCCCTCAGAACGGAGCAAGCTGTGTTGATTTTGTTCGGAGGCAGCAAGGACTGCCCTGGAGTGAGCTGCACTGGGGTGTGAAATTAAGCCCCCTTTCATCTCCTCAGCAGACTTCACTGTTTTGTTAGGTCATAATGGATGCAAGCTCACGCCTTGCCAAGTATCATTGCTGCCTCGTTTGCATGACAAATCTGATGGAGCTTTGCAGCAAACTTTGGGATGCGCAGCTCAAGCCCTCAGAGAACCCGATGAGGCAGACGGACATGCGTATACACGTTCTCTTGAAATGCTGTCTGCTTTACGGGGAAATGCTGTCGTTTCATGTGATTTTTCTTTTTCTGTCGTGGAGCTGAATGTTCTGAAGGAGCTGCTGGTCTGGAAAGCCGTCCAGTGGTCACGGCTGGATGTTCATTTAACTGGGAGAAGTGGAGCTAGTCCGGGGGAGGGGGGGGGGAGAGAAGGGGAGGAGGGGGGAAGGGGGAAAGTGGGGGGAGCCAAGGGGCCCAGCCTCTGAGTCAGGCCCCTCGGAAGACCCACAGAATTTAACATGATTATATTTTAATTAGACGACCGCATTCTTAAGTAATTTTCTGAAAATGTAAATACCTGCTCTTGTTTAAACAGATTCCGAGCACTAACAGATATGTAATGAAAAGTCAGCCTCTAAAACTTCGGGGGGTAATGGGTGTGCTCACGATTTTGATTGTGGTGATGGTTTCATGATGTTTACATATGTCAAAAATGACCAAATTGTACACTTTATGTGCAGTTGATTGCATGTTAGTGAGACAGCAATAAAACAGATTTTTAAAAAACCATTAAGGTGTAGAGATCAAGATTATAAAAAAAGGAAATCTCTAGATATCCCACCCACGGCCCCAGTCTCCTCCTTCAGACACTGCTGTTCAGTGTCTTGTTTATCCTTCTAGAATGTTCCCACATGCACCAAACTAAACCCATCCTGTTCTAAGGGAGCCCTGCTATAACCTCCTGCCCCCCCCCCCTTCCCCACCTAACACCATGGGTCTCATCGACCTGCCCAATCACATGCCCACGCATCCTTACAGACCTTCCGCCTGCGTTATTTGGGAGGCTTTGCGGGGGCTGTTAGGTTCAGTCTGGTATAAAAATAAGTTCTGAGACGGAAGGGAGGGTTGGAGCCGGCAGGACTGGGGGTGGCCGTGGGGGCGGGTGTGGGGGCAGCGCCCGGTGGCCTCCAGGTCGAGGTGTTCTAATTCTCTCCTGTTTGCTCTAGTGGCAGTGCTGTGGGGCTTTTGGAGCTGATGATTGGAACCTAAATATTTACTTCAATTGCACAGATTCCAATGCAAGTCGGGAGAGGTGCGGCGTGCCATTCTCCTGCTGTACTAAAGACCCCGCGGTAAGTGGAGGCCGCCACTCGCCCGCCTGCGCCCGCATCGCCCGGACGGACGGTGTGTGGGACGGGCAGAGTGGTGTTCTTCTCGGACCCTCCTCCTGCTGAGTCCTGATTGTCCCGCACGGGCTGTAGGGCCAGTTCTTCCCAGTAGGAGGGGTCGTCGCGGCCGCTAATTCACCAGTGCACGCCGGCTCCTGTCCTGAGCCTTGGTGTGCCTTGGCTCCTTTAAGTCCGGAACGTTCCTGCCAGCAGATGCCAACATTGTCTTCCCTTTTTGGGTGAAACCGAGGCCCCTGGATTTTAAGTCCCTGCCCAAGCTCACATCGCCAGCAAGTGTTGGCGCTGAGCGTCAGACCCAGGCAGCCTGCTGCTGCTTCTCTCAGGGCTCACCTGGGAGCGCTCTCATTGGGCTGCGGTCAGTCCCCCTTTCCTTCCCGACGTAGTTGTGGGGGACACACCGGAGTAGAAGAGTCTGAGACAAGAATGCTCTGCGGGAAGACCATAGCTGCCCAGACTCGTCCGTAGCCTGCCAGTCCCCAAGTGTGCACCCCCAGGGCTGCCCTTGCCCCCATCAAGCAGCTCCGAGTGGGCACCGACGAGTTCATGGCCATTTCCCCCTGGAAGGTAGGGGGTGTGCAGCTCTTCACAAGGGGCGTGGCCCTGGGGTGGGGAAGCAGAAGTTCCCTGCAGCCTGCCCATCGCCCATCGCCCATCGCCCATCGCCCATCGCCCATGGTGGGGGTCAGCCTGGGCAGTTACTCTTGGTCTGAAGAGACTGAGAATCAGGAAGGCCTGAGCTCGCTGCTCTGGGGTCTCGCCAGGACAGCTGACCTTCCCCACTGCTTTGTTTCTCCCTTTCCTCTGAGGAGGCCCAAAGGCAAGCGTGCCCGGCAGAGCCCAGGGTGCGCGCGCAGGCAGCCTCGCGCTGGCCGGCAGATGCCAGCTGCTCTGTCTCCAGTTCTGCCCTGTGGTAACACCCCATCAGACGAACTCGAGGTTCTCAGAAGGCATTATGTCTCCCCTTTCGGCGACAGATCCTCTGGGTAGAGGTATCTCATTCCATAAACGCCAAGCTAACAAATTCCGCCCACCCCCTGCAGAGGGGAAAAAAGAAACAGGCCTAAAAGAGGGGAACCCGCATTTCCGATCAGGACTGTCATATGTCAGAACATGTGATATGTGACTAGGGTGTTGTTTTGTTTTTAATGAAGTCACGTGTTCTCATGGAAAACTCATTTAAATAATACAGAAATATACACATTCAAAAGCAGAAGTCCCCCCCCCCCCACCAAAGAGAGCAAATATGAAGCTAGTCATTGTGCCCATTCAGCATGTTTTTGGTTTTTTAAAAAATATATATTTTATTGATTTTTTACAGAGAGGAAGGGAGAGGGATAGAGAGTTAGAAACATTGATCAGCTGCCTCCTGCACAGCCCCCTACTGGGGATGTGCCTGCAACCAAGGTACATGCTCTTGACCGGAATCGAACCTGGGACCCTTCAGTCTGCAGGCCGACGCTCTATCCACTGAGCCAAACCGGTTAGGGCCGTGGTTGGCAAACTGCGGCTCGCGAGCCCCATGCGGCTCTTTGGCCCCTTGAGTGTGGCTCTTCCACAAAATACCACGGCCTGGGCGAGTCTATTTTGAAGAAGTGGCGTTAGAAGAAGTTTAAGTTTAAAAAATTTGGCTCTCAAAAGAAATTTCAGTCGTTGTACTGTTGATATTTGGCTCTGTTGACTAATGAGTTTGCCGACCCCTGGGGTTAGGGCAAGCATGGTTTTTATCTGTCTCCAGTTCCCTAAACACCTTAAACTTATTGAGGCTGCCAGCTCTGAATCCTGTACTTCCCACATAATGGGCTTGCTCTCCTTCCTGGTATTTCCTGAGCCTCTGTTTTCCTCATTGGAAAAGGGCATATTTTAATGCCTGCTTCTGAGGATTGTTACAATGATTACATGGGATAACATATCAAAGGGCTCACCGAGGCGCCGGTCCACCTGCGTGCCCCGGTGCACATTTATCCCTCTGAGGGGGCCTCTTCTGCTGATTCCTCCGGGGCTTTCCACCCGGCGTGACTGTCGCTCTCCTCTCTTCTTCCCCCAGGAGGATGTCATCAACACTCAGTGTGGCTACGATGCCAGGCAGAAACCAGTAAGTGGAACCTCATCTTGTCGCTTAGCGCCCAGGGTGCTGGAGGAGCTTATGAACCTCCGTGGTGACGCTGTGTTCTCCTCTTCCCTTGTGAAGGAGGTCGACCAGCAGATCGTAATCTACACGAAAGGCTGCGTGCCCCAGTTTGAGAAGTGGCTGCAGGACAATTTAACCATCGTGGCCGGTGTGTTCATAGGCATTGCATTGCTACAGGTAAGGCCGGGCTCCTTCCTGGACGGCACAGGGAAGCGATGCCCGGGAGAATCCTCACCGGGCCGGGCACTTTGCCCGATCACTTGAACGGCCCAGTATTTAAGACACAAGTGGAGGGGCTGGGAAACAGACCCAAATTATGTGATTTTTATTAAAGCTCTGGTTTTAGATGCAACTCTATCCTAAAATACACTAGGAAACTGTTTTTTTCCTTCTGAAGATGGAGACGTTGGTTGGGTCCGTGCATTTCCATGGGCTCACTAATTCCGTGTGTGCCAGCTGGGCAGATAGGCATGGTCAAACGCAGATCCAAGTGGTGAGGTTAAGGTTTTTTTTGGATTTTTACAAACATGCTGTGTCCCTTTCTGTCTCCGGCCCGCCTTCCCAAAGTGCTAGTGAGGGATAGGAGTGCCCACTTTTCCTCCTGGGCAGTCCCGAGTGTAGCTTTTTGCATCCTGTGGAGATGGAGATGTGATACTTTTCTTGGAGCCCAAATGCGGCGCGGTGGTCGAAAGAAGACCTAAATAACGGAAAGCCTTCCCATACTCATGGGTTGAAAGGCTTACTATCGCTAATGTGGCAGTACTCCTCAAATCCATCTACAGATTCAGTGCAATCTCTGAATTCAAACTGCATTTTTTATTTTATTTTTTCCAAAAATGGACACGTTGATCCTAAAATTCATATGGAAATGCAAGGGACCCAGAATAGCAAAACAAACTTGAAAAAGAACGAATTTGGAGAATTCACACTTCCCAATTCCAGACTTACTTCAAAGGTGCAGTCATCAAGATGGTGCCTCCTGGCATAAGGTCGGCATATAGGTCGGTGGAACAGAATAGGAAGTCCAGAAGTAAACCCATGCATCGATGGTCAGCAGATTTTTGACAAGGGAACCAAGACCGTTCACTGGGGCAAAAGTAGTCTCTTCAATAAATGGTGCCAGACCAACTGACTATCCATATGCAAAAGAATAAATTTGAACTCCTATCTCACACCATACATGAAAATTCACTCAAACTAGACCAAAGACCAAAATAAAGAGCTAAAACTATAACACTCTTAGGAGAAAGTACAGGTGTAGCTCTTTGCGACCCAGGAGTAGGCGGTTTTCTTAGATGCGACACAGCAAGCACAAGCAACCAAAGAAATAGTAGATCAATTGGACTTTGCCAAAATTAAAAACTAAGAAAATGGAATTACAATCCACAAAATGGAAGAAAATATTTGCAGAGCATTATATCTGATAAGGACTATACAAAGAACAACTCAACAGTTAAAAAGACAAACCCAATTTAAAGATGGGCAAAGAATTTGAATAGCCATGTCTCCAGAGAAGACACAAATAGCTAGTAAGCTCGTGAAGAGATGCCCGTCACCGTTATTGTTAGGGAAACGCGAATAAAAACCACAGTGAGATACCCACCACTTCACACACAGTAGGATGGACATACAGTTGACCCTGGAGCAACATGGGTTTCAGCTGTGTGGGTCCACTCATAAGCACTTTTTTTTTTTTCAACTGACCACAGTTCAGTTGATCTATGTAGTTCAACTGATGTAGGTTGGGAATCTGAGTATGAGGAAAACTGACTAGTTATGTGCGGATTTTCAACTGCACCCGTAACCCCCATGTTGCTCAGGGGTGAACTGTAATGATAAAGGAAGATAATAACGAGTTGTCGAGGATGTGAAGAAATTGGAACCCTCACACATCACTGAAGGGAATGAAAATGATGCCGCCTCTATGGGAAACAATTGGCAATTCCTCAGAAAATTACAGTTACCATATGACCCCGCAATTCTATTCTGAGGTATGTACCCAAGAAAATTAAAAACATGCATTCACCCTAAAACGTATATACAGATGTTCATAGTGAAATTATTCATAAGAGCCCAAAAAAGGAAACACTGCAGATGCCCATCCCCTGATGAATGGAAAATCAAAATATGGTTTATTCATATAATGGAATATTATCCAAACCATCAAAAGGATTAACTACTGGTACATGCTACAACATGGGTGGACCTTGAATACACTTTGCTGTGTGAAAGCGGACTGACACAAAAGGCCAGATGTTATATGATTCCATTTATATGAAATGTCCAGAATGAGCAATTTCAAAGAAAGTAGATTAGTGGTTGGCAGGACTGTGGAGGTGGGGGGCATGGGAATGACTGCTAATGGGTACAGTTTCTTTTTGGGGTGATGAAATGTGTTGGAAACAGATAGTGGTCATAGATGCATATCCCTGTGAATACACTAAAAACCACTGAATTATGCACTTTAAAGGAATGGATTTTACAGTATATGAGTTACATCTCAATTTAAAAGATCAAAGATAAGAAAAATTGCATTCAGCCCGGCCAGCGTGGCTCAGTGGTTGAGCATTGACCCATGAACCAGAAGGGTGAGGTTTGATTCCCAGTCAGGGCACATGCCCGGGTTGTGGGCTCGATCTCCAGTAGGGGGCGTGCAGGAGGCAGCTGATCAATGATTCTCTCTCATCATTGATGTTTCTATTTCCCTCTCCTCTCCCTTCCTCTCTCTGAAATCCATAAAAATATATTTAAAAAAGAAAAATAGGATTCATTGGCCAAGGAAAAGCCTAATGATGTTCAGAGTTTCGCTGTTTGACTCTTTTTCTTCCTTCCTCAGATTTTTGGGATATGCCTGGCCCAGAACTTGGTTAGCGACATCGAAGCTGTCAGGGCTAGCTGGTAGAGCAGGGCGCCTGCCACCGCTGCAGAACACTGGACACCCAGCCTTCCGCACCCTCCAGCGGCCCGACCGCGTCCACGCCGCGCGGACCGTCACCGGGGCCTCCTGCAATCCCACCTGACGGAGCTGCCAAGAACTTGTTTCGAGGGGGAAAACTGAGAAATGCTGCTTACCGACAGAATTAAAGAAAAAATACCCAGTATGAAAGTCGTTGCGCCGTGAATCTCTACTGTAGCCATGAATTTATGGATGGTTGGATACTTAACCAAAAAAAGAAAGAAAGGGAGGGCGGGGAACCCGTAGGTGCTTGAAGGTGTGGGAAAAGCCTTGTTGTCCCCGGGAGTGATCGGAGGGCTGGGGGAGGAAGCCTTGCCCTTCCTCACGCCATGGCCTGAAGACGTGCATCTTCCCTAAAACCCAGCCCCTTCCCTGTGAGGGCTGGGCCATTGGCGTCCCTTCACTGGACACTCCAAGGAGCTGCGACAGCTCGCGTCCCACGGAGAAAACAGCGTGTCCTGGGGGTCAGATTTTCAGATGGCATTCAGCAAGTGATGCGCCCGGCCCATTGGGCCTCCTGACAGGAGAAGTTGTGTATTTCGCGTGCACTGAGCAAGCCCATGGGAGCACTCCGTGATGCTGGATTTCAGCAGGACAGACCTTTTTTCTCAGCGGGCCTGCGCTTTATTTACCAGTGACATCCAAGGAGGAAATGAGGCTCGTGACGAGGTATTAGTTGAAGACACCCTCACCCCAGCCACTCAAGTCGGTGTCGGATTCTTCAGAAACTCTGGGGCTTTGGCTTTTTTTTTTGTTGTTGTTGCCATTTTGGTTTTAGTCTCCCCAAAAGCTTCCGTTTCTGTTAAGTTTTAAAGTGTTTTCTTACAAACTTGAATATTAATTTTGTGTGTGTAATCTCCCCGCATGACCTATGAATCTGAACCCACCAGTTTCTCTTCCCGCCCTCTTTCCGACAACGCTGATAGGTGTGGTGTGGTGTGGTCAGCACCGGATGGCGGGAGAGGTGTGGCGAGGGCGCCTGGCCAGGAAGGGACCCGCTGGGCCCGCGCAGATGCGGCCATGGACTCAACAATCCCTCAGCCATATGGGTCGTCATGGTCTCTGCTGCAGCCTGCCCCTCTCTCTCCTGGAATGGAAGTAAAGCCCTTTCCAAAACAACGTTGACACAATCAAAAAGCTTCTGGTGGGGTTTTCCCCTCATCTGTTTTTTTAATTTTTTTTTTTTTTTAAAGAGAAGAGTGCATGGGCAGAGCTCTTTCTGTTCTCATAGTGCAGATTAACCATCAGGATGGCGACAAAGCACAAATACTCCGAGGGGGGCCATTGACGGGCAGGTGTTCCGAGTCTGAGGTGGAAAACCACCTCCAGGTGCTGCCACCCACCTCTGGCCTGCCTCCAGGTGGGAGGGACCCATTTTGCCCCCAGATTTTAATCCAGCCTCATCTGCCGGGATATTACTCTCCTGGGGGAGCAGGGGTTAGTCTGTGGAACGCTGGGGAAACCACAGGCGTGTTTCACGGTGATGACACATTTGCCAACGCATCGCTGGGCCGCTGGCGAGCATAATTGGTGAAACTTGAGCAAGGCTTTCCGCCTCCGCCCCCGGTGCATCACTGCGGCCGACGGATGTGTCGGTCTGCCCCGAGAAAGGACAGCAGTTCTCTGAAAAAATCTGGTCTCTGGGGTTTGGGTGTGTCTGATCTGCATGTGTGTGTGTGTCTGTCGTTAGCGATGTCCATCCCATGCTCCAGCTGTGAGATGATTTTATCCCGCCTCGGCCCCACCACGGTTGTCCTCCTGACGTCATTCCCACCCGGAGGCTCGGCTCCCCGGCTGGCGCGCTTGTCTTTTCTGTTCATTACCTCATCCTCCAGTGAACTCCCTCTGACCAGTTGACTCCGAACCGGGCAAGAGTCCCACCCTTCGGCACATCCAGTGAAAGGCCAAACGGAAGTCCAAGTGAGTTTTAAATTTTAACGAATCGCCCTTTATTTTTTACACTTGAGAGTGGTTGTAATAAAGGCTGTCATTAATAAACTTGGTTCTACCTTACGTGGAGTTATGTCTGTCTTCGTTGCTTCGCTCTTGAAATGGCACCAGTCTCGAACGCAGCGATTCCCAAACTTCAGCAGCCAGGGTCAGGATCCCCGGATGGCTTGTTGAAACACAGATGACTGTGCCTGCCCCGTTCCCAGAATTCCTGACTCAGTCATCCTGGGGAGGTGGGGGTGGGGAGGTGCGGGTTTGAGAAGGTGCTGTTCTGACTGGTTCTCGGGTGATGGTTTGCTGGTGACGCTGTTGCCATGTATTTTGAAAGCACAAGGTGAGAACCCCCGCCCGGGTCAGGTTCTTTCAGGGGAAGGGACAGGGAACATGTTGTGATGGGGAGGGAAAGGTCTAGGTGCTACCGGCTGCCGTCTGATGGGAGACGGGCCGAGCGGGGTGTAGGAAATCTCTGTTCCTAAGGCCATTGCTGGTCAGTCTCCCAGAGACCACGTGGTATGCAGATCATCAGGCCTTGCCCCCAGCACTCCTGTGGTGGGGGAGCCAGAGCCTATATATAGTTTATTTTTCTTTCTTTCTTTCTTTCTTTTCATAGAGCCTATATTTTTAAGAAAGTCCCATTGAAAGTGTAATGCACAGTGAGAATTAGGACTCACGTGGGCCTAGGTAAATCTTGATAATATCCACAACCTTTTTCTAAGAAAATAATTTCTAGTAGTCTCTTAGAGCAGGAATCTTAGCCCATTGGAGAAATGCTGACATCTTTTATTTTGAATTATTACTGCAGAAGGAGACTCCTGTCTTTAGAACAGTCAGGTATTTTCTTCAAAGATTAAATGAAAACAAAATTTTAAGGTTCGCACAGTATTTTCAGACCCTGACACTGTGCCAAGACTGGTTTGGGAAACGTTTTGCTTCATACCCCTGGATACTTGAGAGCACACATGTTATTTTGACTTTAGGGGAGTGTATCCGTGGTAATGGGAGGTCACCAATCCCGATTTCTTGAGTTTTCTTAGCTGTGCAGGAGAGATCTCTTATGTACGGGAGGCTGTTTGTCCTCCTTGCTCTCGGCAAACCCTAGGCCCAGAAAGGAGAAATATTACAGCTCAGAAGTAAAGGGAATCAGCCCGGCTGGTGTGGCTCTGTGGTTGAGCGTCGACCTATGAACCAGGAGGTCATGGTTCGATTCCCTGTCAGGGCATATGCCCCAGTTGCAGGCTCGATCCCCAGTGTGGGGCGTGCAGGAGGCAGCCGATCAGTGGTTCTCTCCTCATTGATGTTTCTGCCTCTCTCTTCCTCTCTGAAATCAATAGAAATATATTTTGAGCAAAAAGAAGTAAAGGGATGCTTTGTCTCCGAAGCTCAGAACTTATAGGAAGTTTCCTCTGCGTAGGCAGGCTTGGAGGAGGATTATTCAGTTTCTATCTCTGTTGTTTGACCAGCTACCACAAACATCATTGCTTCCATGATTTAAAAATATCTAATAGTGTTTTAAAAAATGAACACAGGAATTAAAAAGTAGAATTTTGCATCATGAAACACTTGGGGGAAAAAAAATCTGTGTTTTCTTCTCTCTGCCCAGGAATTAACCTCTAACTTGTGTTTCGGCTTTCTTCCCGCCGCAGGCCCCTCCTTCTCTCGGGGGTTCTGAGAAGTGTCTCTGGGCTCTTTCTTATTCTCGCCGTGCCCTGTGCGGGGGTTCTCAAATTGTGCTTTCAAAATGCATGGCTCTGCAGAGTTTCTGGAGCTCCTCTCAGGTCTGCTTCCCACCACTGGGACGGGAGCCCTGGGAAGTGGCTGGACCAGGCGTCCTCAAACTACGGCCCGCGGGCCACATGCGGGTGTTTTTGCCATTTTGTTTTTTTACTTCAAAATAAGATATGTGCAGTGTGCATAGGAATTTGTTCATAGTTTTTTTTAAACTATAGTCCGGCCCTCCAACGGTCTGAGGGACAGTGAACTGGCCCCCTGTTTAAAAAGTTTGAGGACCCCTGGGTTGGACCATGAGGAGCTAGAGCCGGGACCTGGCTGGCCCTCCCGGCTCTCTTGGTCCTTGATTCCACGAAGCCCCGCGTCTCTGGGGAACCCCTGTTCCGACTCCGGGGAAGAGGGGGAAGCTCTCCATGAGAGCTAACCATCTAGGTGCTGCCCTCTCAGGGTGGGAAGCCTGGTCTTGGAGTGAGAAGGAGGGTGAGAAGGAGGATGTAGGGTTTGCCTGGAAGTAGGGCCCCGCTAGGCCCCTTCGTGGTGACATAAAATCTACAGGAATCTGTATGTGACAGCAGACAGGGCAGAGGTACCTGGGTGGGGGTAGAGGGCAGAGAAGAGAAGCCGAACTCGGAGGAGAAGGACAAAGCCATCTTCAGGCTGACTTGAGCCTTTCTTTTTGGAAGAGTTGGTGATGAAGTAAAGTTTACCAGATTGCAGTTTTTGAGGACTTCTTTAATTGGAGGGATTAAAGACGCTTCCTTTGGCCTGTTCCTGCTGAGGAGTTCTCCCTGAGAGGATGCCTGGGTTAGCCCACCCCTGGGATCCATGAACCCAAAGCAAACGCCTCAGGACCTGCACGGGCTGGTGCAGCTGATGACTCCGCAGCCAGGAACCCTCCGGCGGGGGAACGCCTGTGGGAAGAGAGGGTGAGCTCCTGGGCTTTACACTTGGTTCACGTAGCGGGACACAGCAGTGTGCACACAGGACAGCGCTTCTCAGGTTGTTGCCCTGTATTTAGTGTGGAGTGGCGTCATATGTGGGAGAAAGACAACCCTTTAAATCGGGAGTTTATCATGTATTCTATTTTGCTTTTGCAGAACTGGTTTGAACAGGAACGTTTTAATGGCCTGCCCTCTAGTGGTGATCCCGTAGAACACCGGGCGAGCTGGAAGAGTTGCTGCAGGGCTGAAACCGGTCCATAGAGAGGTGCTCACACTTTGCAGGAACTCGAAGGCTAAGTGGCCTAGTCTGCCTTAGTTAGGGAGCTGGGCGTTTAACCCCCTTCACATCTACATCCTGATCTCGCCGCTAGGACTTTAAAGGGCACGGCCCTCCAGCTGAGACGCACCGTTTATGGAAGAGGCAGGGATGACCTAAAACGGCTCATTTGCCAAGCAGATAACCCTTTGGAAACAATGCATAGAACATTCCATCTAGTTCCTCTCAAAGCACCCGTGCCGATCACCTGGAGTTTGCTTCTATCTGAGAAGTTGCAATCTTGGTTGTGACGGTGGTGAGGACGGGGAGGGTGTTGGGCTGGTCTGGATCACTGACCGTAACTTGTGTTTAGGATTGCATCTTCCAAAGATCTATGTGTTGAAGTCCTAACCCAGATACCTCAGAATGTGACTGTATTTGGAAATAGGGTTGTTGCACATGAAATTAGGTAAGATGAAGTGATATCCTGTCTAACCAGCATTCCTGTATAAAGGGAAACGTGGGCTCAGAGGCACACACAGGGAGATCGCCAGGTGAACACACAGGCAGAGATCGAGGGATATGTCCGTAAGCCATGGACCACTAAGATCACCAGCGAGCCTTGGAGCCTGTTCTGCCTCTGCCTGCGGGAGCCAACCCTCTGACACCTGGACTTTGGCCTTCACCCTCCGACTGTGAGACAATCCATGCCTGAGGTTTCAGCCTCCCTCCCGCTCTGTGGTACTGCCATGGCATCCGAGGAAGCCGAGACAGGGTCTGGTGCCCTGTTGCAAATTTTCAGGCTGGAGATGGGAGGGCCGCTCAGAGCTACTTTTTCACTAGAAGGATGCTGAGTGTGCCTGTGCTCCTTATTACCCAAATGGGTGCAGCGGAACATGGCGTGGGGCGCACTCTCCGCTTCTGCCCTGAGCTCCTGGAAACAGTCTTAACACCTTTTGTGGGACATTTTAAACATAAGCAGTGCTTTGTTCCATCTGGTGTAATATGGTGGTGCTGCAGACTGTGTTTATTGGGACTCAGTGGTCTTAAATGCAAGTTGCTGGAGTGATTAAAGTCTAATAAATAAAAGAGCTATTTTCCCAGGATGTGTGCTTCCTTCAGCCTTGTTACTACATGACCCAATCAGCCCACTAGTTCCCTGACGCCCTGCTGTACTCCAGCTAGCAGGGGTGAATCCTAACTGCTAACCACAAACAAACCCTAACCTAACCCGAACATAACCATACCCCAACCCGAACCATGACCCTAATGCTAACAAAACCCTAACTCTAATCCAACCCTAACCATAACTATAACCCTAATCCTTACACTAACCCTAACCCTAAACCCTAAACCTAACCTAACGCAAACCTAACCATAACCATAACGCGAACTGCAACCCTAAGCCTAACACTAACCTTAACCCCAACCCGAACTATAACCCTAATGCTAACAAAACTCTAACCCTAAACCCTAACCATAAGCCTAACCCTAGCCCTAAACCCTAACCCTAAAACCTAACCCTAACCCTAACCCTGCTGACATGCTAGAATTGGATTCCGGCACTAAACCCTAATCGTAATCCTAACACTAACCCTAACCCTAACCTTAACCCTAACCCTACACTAACCCTAAACACTAGCCCTAAACACTAACTCTAACCCTAAACCCTAACCATAACCTAACCCTACCCCTAAATCCTAACCCTAACTCAAAACATAAACCCTAACTCTAACCCTAGCCCTAACCCTGACCCTAAACCTAAACCAAACCCTAACCATAAACCGTAATCCTAACCCTACCCCTTAACCCTAACACTAACCCTAACCAGAACCACTAAAACCTAACTCTAACCCTAAAGCCTAACCCAACCCCTAACTTTAACCCGAAACCCTAACCTTAAACCAAACCCTAACCTTAAACCCAAATGTTAACCACTAAACCTAACCCTAACCCTAACCCTATACTGTAATCCTAACCCCAACCCTAACCCAACACTAACCCTAACCCAACCCTAACCCTAAACTAACCCTAACCCAACCCTAACCCAGCCCTAACCCTAACCCCAACCCCAACCCTAACCCTATTCTAACAGGTCACATTTACTGAAAGTTGGCTGTGTTCCAGAGTCTGGCTGTAAGCACGCTGCATAAGCGTTTGAGGAAATGTAAACTGAAGGAGTAGCCCAAGTGGGAAATTGACTTCATCAAGAGCTACACTGACATCCTCCAGGTGGCGCTGAGGGAGATGGAGGGACATGGGCACTGGAAGAAGGCCTCCGCTCTGTCCCTCCCTCCCTTCCGAATGCAGATGAAGTCGTTCCAGGGCGAGAGTGAATGGGTGAGTGCTCTGGGGAGGGGGAGCCCCAGGACTCCCAGGCTGTGGGAGTGCAGAAAAGTGCTGAGCAGCAGTGAGGAGGGCAAGGACAGAAAGCCCTGGAATTGCCGCCCAGTGCCTAGACCTATGCCAGGCCCTCAAAAACCTGCTGGGTGATAAGGGCTAGTAATGGAGGTGAATGAGAGCCACCTCATTCTGGAATGAAGAGGTGACTGATGCAAAGTAGAATTTTGGGTAAAGCAGGACACTATCTGCAGGTACAACCCTGCCATTGGATGGGGATATTTTTTAGAAAGTCATTTCAGAAAGCATTTTGTGGAAGGCAAATAAAGGAACAGTTGCAACGCTCCCTCCTCTCAAGAAGTCACTGTAACTTCACAAACTTGCAAACCACATGGCCTTACAGCTCTGCAGGGCAGCGGCAACTGTTCTCTTCTTGTTCTGGACACAGCTTCCTCCCCGCAGTGCCACAGTCCCTAGGGCACCGGGGAGCTGGCAGGGAGAGCCCCAACATGTCACAGCAGGGGACGTCGCATTGAAGCAGGCGGAGGTCAGAGGGGACCCTCTTGTTCTTCCTCCGGTTGAAGACAGGCCCCCACAGTAGAGCAGCATCCTCAGCAATAGTAGAGGCACATCAGAACCACCCAGGAGCATCAAAGCAAAGCAGAACACCCACACGCAGCCCTTCCTCACCCCCTTTTAGAGTGCCCAGATCATTCTAATGCCACCACGGTTTCAGACTTTAAATGTTCATGAATCCTGGGTCACCTTCACTCACTATAAATCACCGAGGTCTGGCTTAGCAGGTCCGGAGTGGGGCTGGCAGGCTCCCAGGTGACACTGTGCCATCTGCAGACCACACTGTGAAAGGCAAGGGCAGTCCACAGGGAGCTGCCCTCCCCTCCATCACTGAGGGTGAGAGCAGGAGTAAGAAACTGGCGCTTAAGGGCATGCCCCGCCCCTTTTAGGAAGGAGCATCTCAGGACTCTGGCCTCAAGTCCTAACTTCTCCTGATGCCGTCACTACACGGCTTCCTCCAACAAGTGCTGTGCTGACTCTCTCAACACACGGTTTTCAAGTCTCGTGTATTTCACACATTCTACTCAGGAACAGGGTGAGAGGGCAGTATGAAGGCTGCCCTCTCACCCTGCCCTCTCCAACGCTTATGCCCTTCAGATACAAAGGAGAAGGCCGGGCTTAGTCCACCAGGAGCAGAGGAGAGTCTTGAGGTCAAGGATGGACAGTCATGGAAAGAAGTGGCATCAAACTGGACAGCGGAGCCCATGCCTCAATGACTCGGTCTCTAGGGAGACTCTAGGAGGCGGGTCACTTGCTAAGCCTGAAGGATATTGTTGTTAAAAATACAAAATTCAGCGGAGTCCATTTTAAAGATCTTATTGGCTTGTTTCAACAATTCATGAATCGCAGAGCATCCCGTCGGGCAGATGACAGGAGCTCTGAGTAGCTGTACGGCGTGAGACTCGTGCCCCCATCTTACAGGCAGGAGGGAACAAACAAGGAAGTCATTCTGGGCAAAAAGTGGATTTGTAGTGTCAGGATCGCTTTCCTTTCGGGGGTGGCAGGGGTCTAGGGGCAGATCAGCTCCCTGGTGCTGAGCAGGAGACGCCTGCCTGGCTGGTTTGGTGATATGGGCCTTCGCGTAAGTGACTCCATTGTGGGTCTGCTGTCATGTTTTTAACACTGAGCAATCTATACACTGTGAAAAAGCTCTTCGGGTTCCTTCTGGAAGAAAGGACACCCATTTGTGGTAAAGGAAGAAAGCCATGGATGGTGACTGTGCCCATTAGACCCAAGTGCCGCTTAGAGCGTGGCCACTGCTCACGGCGTGGCCTTGCACACATCACCCTCTCTCCCATCTTCAGTGTCCCCTTACAAAATGGAGACAGTAATGGATGAAAAGGGTCGAAGTGCTCCTTCCCCAAACCCTGCTCATGCCTCAGACCTCACCTAAGCCGGCTTTCCCAGGGAGGGCCCGTTGGGACTCCCTTGGAGGAACTTGTACTTGAACTACCTTAAGCAGCATCTTTGCTCCACGGAATTGGCCTGTATTGTCAACCTCTATGTCTGTAGAGCCCAGACGTTTGCCAGGCCGCTGCTCTGAGACTGTCACAGAGGATGAGGGGAACTTTGTTTCTGGGTAGAGAGCATACATTCACCCAAAGGATGGACTTTTATTCTGAAAAATGGATCTATCTCTACTTTCTTGTAAGATTTTTTTTTTTTTTTTTAATGAACTGATCCTGGCAACTGTCTGCCAGCCAGGGGTGAGCTCAGCCTGAGTCTTTTTTTTTTTTTAATATATTTTATTGATTTTTTACAGAGAGGAAGAGAGAGGGATAGAGAGCTAGAAACATCGATCAGCTGCCTCTTGCACACCCCCTACTGGGGATGTGCCCGCAACCAAGGTACATGCCCTTGACCGGAATCGAACCTGGGACCCTTGAGTCCGCAGGCCGACGCTCTATCCACTGAGCCAAACCGGTTTCGGCTCAGCCTGAGTCTTGACAGCAGGTGCCTAACCCCCCAAGGGCATCTCCCTCTGGCCCCCAGTTCTGGTTAAGCATCCAACTGGGAGGGCAAATGGGGGTGCGGATTAAGCCTTGGAAGAAATTATTTTGCTAAGAAATTCTGAGTTTCTCCCAGGCTTGAAGGATTTCTGAGACAGTTATTTTTTTGAAATAGCTGTTGGCAGGAGGTAGGATAGAGTTAAACTGAGAAAAACTTGTGGGATTGCAAGATAACATTGAAATTCTCATATCATGAGTTTAGTTTCAAAGAGTAGTAAGAGGATACTTTCTGGACTAGATGGCCTCCCTTCAGCTGTCCTGAAGGGGAGAGGGAGACGAACCTTCCTCAAATCAGAGGAAGTGCTGAGGCACCCCATGGCAAGGCTGTAAGGCACACACGGACACAGGGAAAGCTGAAGAGGAAGGAAGGCTCTGTGCTTACGAGGGCACAGCCACTCCCTTTGCCGTCTCCGGAAGCTCAGAGCCCAGGGTGATGAGGACAGGATGCGCAGAGGGGCGGCTGTGTCTGGGGCTGTGCCCAGTCGGACCGGGCAAGCATGGGGCTCTCCAGATGACTTCTGCGGAGGTTCTGACAAGCTGAGTCATTAGTCCAAGCAGTTTAGGGAGTCAGAAAGGTCGACGGCTCTGGGAGATGTCTGCCTTAGACCGTGGTGGTTGAGCAGCTCAGGAGTCTGCCTGCTCCATCCAAGTGCAGTGATGATGGTCCCTGGGTCGGAAATCAGTGGCCTCAGAAAGGATGAATCATCACACCCTGGGTGACAGGTGCAGGAAGTGGCCACCTTCTTGTGCAAATAGGCACTCGGGACTTAAGGAAAGTGTGATTGCCTTGGTCCCAACAGGCCAACACTTCCCACTCTGGCTGCAGATCCGAATCACCGATGGAGCTTCAATTCAGATACCCAGGCCCCAGCGCCAGAGATTTGATGCCCTAAGTTTTGGGTAAAGCACACCTTTTATCTTTTTTTTTTTTTTTTTTAAGGGATCTGTTTTGGTGTCTCCTGAGGACCCTGAGGTGACACAATGAGCAGAATTCGGGGAGCACTGCAGGTGGCGGGGCTCCAGCTGTTTAGGGAGCACTTCCTGTCGTCAAGGCTCCACTGGAACGAGGACCTGCCCGTGGGACGTCTCCGCCTCCAGATCCCCTCAGCACCGCAACTCCAACACACCCAAGCCAGCTACTGTTTTTACAGGAACCCCCTGTGCTCCTCCTCTCAGTTCACCCCACTGCTGTCCTCTGCCCTGTCACTGACCCGGGCACTCCAGCTCATCTTGGCTTCCAGTCTCCACCTTTCCCTGTGTGTCTAAGCCTAGTTGAAGCATGAAGAGCCTTGGGGCTCCGAGGCCTTCCCCTTCCTCCAAGCTAACGAATTCCCTGCCTGTTTCACCAGTGCCGAGAGGAGGCATGAGACTCAGAGGACTTTATTACTCACACCCTGCAGGGCACGAGTTCCATGTTTGCAGTAGTTCCTCGTGTCCGCTGGCCCCACAGGAACAGTAATTCGGGCAGCTGCTGCACATACAGCGGGTTTGCACCCCCACGAGGGTCACTCAGCTTAGGAAACTCCGATCTTATAAAGGGATGTGTATGTAATCCTGGCCCACCTTGGCTTTATCCTCTGCCCACAAGGGCATTTGTTATATAAACGTCCCGGGAGAGATGGTGTGAGACAAAAGGGGTCTCTTCACAGAAATGTAACAACACGACACTCATGGAGAATTGTCTCCCAACAATAGGAACTCATCGCACTGAGCTTTTAATCTCTCTGCTGTCCGTCTCTCCCTGTCTTTCTCTCTTCTGTTAGCAGTAGTTCTGGTTCCAGAACAAAACATAAAGCAAACATTCCAACCCTCGGCTTGCAAACTTTTGTTTTCCATTGCATAATAAAAAGTTGAAATGTCTAAGGCCTACCCTCCATCTGGTCTGCTTTATATTTCCCACCTTCTTGCTTCCACCCTCTCTTGTATGTGCCCTCTGCCCCCTGGAGAGCTGAGTCCTCTCTCTACAGAACCCCTTTAGCTCTGTTTATACCTCTGTTAACTTGTTTGCTTAATATACTAGTAAGATGAATGTGTTTCTCATCCCCTCCCTCAAGGGACCATGTCTACCCTCTCTTCTATCCATGGTGTGCGATGTACACAGTAAGTGCTCAGTTCATCTCTCTGTGGTGAGGAAGTCTGCTGGGCCAGCGAGTTGGGCTGTTTGGGGTTTTTCTTAAGTTTGAGGATGAAAGCTGGTGGCCCCAATTGTTTTAGTCCTTTGGGCTTTGTTTTCATGCGTTCTGTTTCCCAGGCTCATAAGCAGAACAAGTTGTCCTAGGACCGTGGTCAGTAAACTGCGGCTCGCGAGCCACATGTGGCTCTTTGGCCTCTTGGGTGTGGCTCTTCCACAAAATACCACGGCCTGGGTGAGTCTATTTTGAAGAAGTGGCGTTAGAAGAAGTTTAAGTTTAAAAAATTTGGCTCTCAAAAGAAATTTCAGTCGTTGTACTGTTGATATTTGGCTCTGTTGACTAATGAATTTGCCGACTACTGTCCTAGGAGATGTTGGTGCTGTCATGACTAGCTTTGTGAATCAAGATTTTATTCTGCTCCAAATAACAGGAAACCTTGCTCTGGGGCTTTGAACAGCACGTGTGTGTCTTATGTGTCAAGTCTGAGGGTCCTCAATACAAGGCTGGTTCTCAAGTTCACGGATGCTACTGACGGACAGGCTCTCCTCACCTTTCTGCCCCCCCGTCCCTAAGGTGTAGGCTCTTATCCTCAGGTTTGCACTTCATGGTTGCAAGAGGGCTGCTGTACTTCTGGGGCCCATGTCAACAGTTGGGGGAGGAAAAAGAAAGGCAAGGAAGAGGTGAAGGGGCCAAGGCCTTTGTGTAGGTCTTTGCCCTTTTATTCCCTAAGGATGCTCTTTGCAGGGACTTCCACAGAACCGTCACGCCAGCCTAGAAAGCTCGGGAATTGGAGCATCTTAAGCTCTGTTAATTAGAAAAGTTTTCTATCAATAAGTGGGAGCAGGGTAATCGACAACTAACTCGTATATCTGTCACAAATGCCTTTTTAAATGTTTTTATCTTTTTATTATTCTTTATTTATTGACCCACAGTTCCCATGTGCACTGGCTTTGTAGACATTTGTGCCAAATGTCTGTGTCCGAGTTCTCCTTCCTGTTCCATGCTCTGCCTCATTTTCTCAGAAATTGGTGTGTTTATTTGCTCAGGTCTTTTGCTGATACTATATTCCTCTTCAAATATGGCAAAGATGTGGGGAGCTGTGGCATTTCTGGGGTCCTGGTTAGGGACATTTAGAGAAAACAAGGTTTGACAGCTGTTTCTGAGCTGTTGCCACATTTTAGCTTGTGGTCGGTGCCATTCTTGTGGCCCGAGGCCTGGAGCATCAGCTGTCCCAGAGGCTTACCACAAGGGTACCACACTCCCAATGAAACATTTAGGGGCAGGCTGTTTCTCTCCCCACGGGTCTTGGTGGAGTGTGGATGGAAACTTCTACTTGTATGGGCCTTTTTAAGTGGGGGGTTGGATATCCTCGGACATTGGCAGGTGTTGGAATTCTCCAAAGGGACACCTTCTCAAAGAGCCTAGTGTAATCAGCTCGAGTTAGCAGGGCCCCTATTGCATAAGTGCTCCTGACTCATGGGATGCAGGGGATGTGAGGACACTTCTGGCCTCAGGAGAAGGCCTGACTCAGCTAAGCAAGGGCTTGCTAAATTCCCACAGTCACCACAGGGGCTGCCAGCCCTGTGAGGGCACAGGCAGGTCAGCACCAGCTCCCTCCTACTAGCAGGACGGGGTGGGTGCAGGCTTGGGCATGGCTTGCAGCTGTCTGTGCTCCTGACACTGGCCAGACTGCAGCTGTCACCGGCCCTCGGAACATGACGTCTTTCCTCGGAGGGGTAAAGCCATGCAAGCTCGCACAAGTCATAACAATGCTCTTGGGTCAAATATTTGGACCGCTGTGAGCCACGGGCTTTCCCGTAGGGCTGCGTCTCTCCCCTAAGGACCCGTGCCCCTGCCTGCTGCCTGCACAGGAGCTCTCTACAGGGTCACAGACACAGGCTTCTGGTGGCCATAGAGTTAAAGGGACTGGGGAAGGTGGGCCAGGGGGGATTCTAACAGGCTAGAGGCATAGGCCCTGTCCAAAGGCGGCCACAGCCACAGCCACAGGCTGCTCTCCTGAAATATAGCACCCCAGGTTGCCAGGCCTCACCATTTTAAAAGTCAGAAAAATAGAGTTTTATGCAAAATCATCCCAATTTTAATTTATTTTATTTATATAAATTTCTAAAAATTTGTTTTAGAGGAAGGGGGAGAAAAAGAGAAGGGAGGGAGAAAGGGGGGGAGGGGAGAGAGAGAGAGAGGTATCAATCCGTTGCTGCACGCATGTGCCCTAACTGGGACTCAAACCCTCCACCTTTTGGTGCATGGGACGATGCTCCAACCCAACTGAGTAACAGCTGACAGGGCCATCCAAATTTTAAATGTTGACAGCTGTTCATTTTCCTCCACTTCTTTTTTTCACAATACCAAAGATGTATGTGCCCCTGCCCGTTCGCTGTCTGGGGTCTGTAGGAAGAAATGGGTTAGCTGGGCCTAGCATCCTGGGAGTGCTACAGGAGGATTCTCCTGGAAGAGGCGGCTCTCACCCCGTGCCTCCCCTCCCCCTGCTCGTGGTGCTGGGAGACAGTTACAGATCAGAGCGGTGGCCCGCGGGCTTGTAAGAGCTGCACGGGTGCGGGCTGTGGTTGATGACAGTGTTGGCAGGCAATTAGGCTCCAATGAGCTGAACACCAGCTCCAGTGGGTGCCTGGAGGTGGGGTCTGTGCCTCCTCCTCTTAGGAGGCCACTCTGACACACTGTAAGGGGGTGGTGAACGGTGAGTGGGTGCAATGCCTAGATGCCCAGCAGGAAAGTGCTGCCACTCTGCCCTTATGCCCCTCCTCCCTTGTGGTGGGTCCCTTAGGACAGCCATTCTTAGCCGGTGTGCCTCGAGAATTTTTAAAACATGCAACACTTCACTACCTAGTCAGGGGCTCTGACCTCTTTTCCCTTAGATTGGATTGTCAACATGTGAATGAATCAAAATTACACCTTTTTTTTTTTTTGCCAGCTCGGCAAAAAATATATTTTTGGGTGTGGTGCAGAATTTTAGTGATTGGTTTATGTGTGCCAGATATGACAAAGGTTGAAAATCGTTACCTTAAGACAGTGGTCGGCAATCTGCCGCGGTTTGCCGCTCTGTTGACTAATAAGTTTGCCAACCACTGCCTTAGGGAAAAACACTTAACAAACATTTTAATAATGTACTAATTAATGTCTTTAACCTGAAGCCAAAACTTCTGGGTAAGGGTAATACTTCGCAGTGGTCGGCAAACTCATTAGTCAACAGAGCGGCAAACCGCGGCTTGTGAGTACTTAAGGCTTAGGAGACTAGGGAGGGCTTGGCAGGAGCACTGAGTGTCCAGGAGGTGACAAAGGGACCAGTGGATCTGGCAGGTGCAAAGAGGGGTCCTGACAAAGAAAGGAATGTGGCTGCTGATTTAGGGTTAGGGTCAGGAAGTGGAGGCACTGACAGTTTTCAGTCTAGGAACTACCCTCGCATCGGCACTAAATGCTCACAACTTAGTACTTGAGGCTTGTTTTTCAAAACTGGAAACATGTCTTAATGTCCATATGTGGGAAAATGGCCAAGTAAATTATAGAACATCCATATACTTGAAGAATATGTGACTAATAAAAGGGGGGGTTGTGAAATAGAGTTTTGGGTAATGTGGAAAAAATGCTTGTTTTAAGTGTGTGTGTGTGTGTGTGTGTGTGTGTGTGTGTGTGTGAAGGATGTAGCTACATGTGGCATAATACTTCAACCCCTAAAACACGCACACACAGGGCAGCAGCCTTGGGGAGCCCGCCAGGACAGCATTCTGAAACCCTGCATCACACGTCACCCCCAGGCTTACCAGGCCTGCGCTTCACAGTGGAAGGGACTGTCAGATCGGGTTACGAGCACCCATTTGTTCAGGTAACTGTGCCCTGTCAGCAGCTGCGCTTCTGGTTGCTGCATGTCCTGCTGACCCCTGTGGCTCAGGGAAGGCACTGCCTCGGTTATCCTGGTGGGGGAGGCGAGGGCAAGGTGTAGGCGAGGGTAGCAGGGGTTATCAGGTACTAGACTGTGATATTTTGAAGCTCAATGGTCACTCCGCTGTGTCACTTCCCCTAACTTCTGCTGGGCACCAGGAGGTGGAAAGGGTGGATGAGAAGAGTGGAATGTGAGTCATTAATAACTCCTCCTCTACTTTTCTTACCTGCACGAAGAAGAAAGTCATTGTAGGAGAAGCATGGTGGGGAATAGGTTGCATTCTAGAACCTTAAAAAAGGGAGTGCGAGGTGAAGGAATCGTCTAGTGATAGTTGGCTCCATTGAAATCAGGGATAATTTTGGATTCCTGCAGAGATGGGTCTGAAATCAGTTACTCAGGTTAATATTCCCTCCCCATTGTTTACCTTGATTAGGCCGGCTCTTGGTATTCTTGGGTTGAGTTGCAATCTACATGGCTTTATGTATCTCAAAGTACAATTCAACCTTCACTCCTTCACAAGTTCTAATTATAGGTACTCGTCTGATGTGCCCGTGCTGGACATGGCAGGGCTGAGCACGGTGAGGCTGAGCCGAACAGAGAAGGATGGAGGACAAGGTCAGAAGACGGTGGCCAACCTGCTCTGGTCCTAGCGGGGCAATGCTAGCCTTGGGAGAAGGGGTTTGCATCTGAGTGCGTGGCCACCACGAGGGCAGGGACATAGCAGCAGGCGTGGCTCTGTTCTGTAAATGGCAGTACTTAAAAACAAATCAATAAACAAAAACACCATCTGACTAGAAGGGAGGCCTATTTTTAAAGGAGGTATGGTTATAAAATTCAAAGTGAGCACTCATAGAAGGATATATTTTTTACAGTAATCTGAGGGTACACCCAGAATTTCCCCCCCTCAGAATTCTTCAGGATTCCTGGGAGTCAGGAAGTGACAAAGTAACTACTACAAGAGTAAGTGCTGTCTCTCAATTTTACTTGAAAATAGATTATATATATATATGTATTTAAGAGATCTATTGTTACATTTAAAGTTTATATACTGGAAGTCTGGTTAAAGCTTTAAAAATTTTTATCTTAAGATAACAGAAGTATAATAAATATCTTTAAAGTTATTTAATTAAAAAAATCACCATATGTGGAATCTAATGAAAAAAATAAGCTGATGAACAAAATAGATTCAGAGACACAGAAGCATGGAACAGACTGTCAAACCTCAGAGGGAAGGCAGGGGAGGATGGGTGGATGGAAGAGATAAACCAAAGAATTTGAATGCATGTATGCATAACCCATGGACACAGACAACAGTGTGGTGACGGCCTGGGGTGAGAGGGGAGGATGGGCTAGAAGAGATCAATGAGGGAAAAAGGAGACATATGTAATACTTTCAACAATAAAGATTTTTTTTAAAAACCCCAAACTCCAAAGTAAGATACTTCGAAGTATGACCAAGTTAGGCTTTATACTTTGTTGAGGATAAAAAAATCTAGCTAATTTTCTTACAACCTAATCCTGAAATGGAAAATTCTCTATATAAGTGACCAAAAGCAATTGGATATTATGAAGTGCTACACGCCACTGAACATGGCTTTAACTCTATGGCTAAGCAGATTAACACTGCACACATGCCTACCAGAAAAACCACGGACCTCTGAGCATGGACAAATTCTAAAAATGTGTTCTGAGGTCTGGGATAAATCACTTCTCACCTGAGTCCCTATTTCCGTGCCTTAACCCCCCAACTTGCTCCATTTTGATTCCTTGAAGGCTGCATCGATGAGGCTGAGGACCAGAGAAACCAGGGAAGTCGCTGTGAGAACAGGGTTGCTCATGCATCACTCGAATCCTCTGGATGCTTTGGGAAGTGGGAGACTCTACACTTTTTACTGGACAAATGTGACACCAGGCAGCAGGAAAGCAAGGGACTGAGGGGACATCAGGAGAATTGTGGGTATCAATACCTTACATGGTCCAAGTCTGGTCTAATTATAATGAGTGAATTGTCATTATACTAAGATCCTATCTAGTGTTATAAATAGGAGTATAAGGTCCATTTTTGACATGCCATTAGATTAGAATCTCTGTAGCCATAGCTAAAAAGTTTTGGTAAAATGTTTTTATTTGTTTTCTAGGCAGAAACAAAGTGTGGATAAGGAAATAACAAACTTTTAAAAGTCAACTAAGAAGGAAATAATTTAAAAAATTAGTTAAATTTAGAAAAAAGCATAAATTCTATTCAAGACTCATTTTTTCCCCCTTCAAATAACTGTAGCTGGCCATTCATGGCATATAAAGAGCAGTTACCCGTGGGAACCTCCAACATCAAAGGGATCTCGCCTGTCTAGTCAAGAACCATAATGACAAGTAGGCCGTCACAAGTGGATTCACTACCATCTGCCTTCATGCAAAACACATGCCATTTATATTTAAGAAAAAGACATATACATGAACAGGTATGTATATAAAAAGGTATCCTACCTAATAGATAAATATGCAAATTGACCATACCTCTGACACACCCACAAGCCACGCCCACAAGCCACACCCACCATCTGATCAGAGCGAGCATGCAAATTAACCCAAACCAAGATGGCTACAGCTACAGAGAGCAAGGTTTCCTAGGTAACAGAGGAAGCCAAGCTTTCCACCTGCCCTTGCCAGGCCTAAGCCTCCACTCAAGCTACAAAGTTTCAATTATAGAAGGTAAACAAATTCAAACAAATGGCGGCAGAATGGAGCTTGAGAGAGCAGGCCAGGGTTGCCACCAGCAACAGGGGAAGCAAAGCTTTCCGCACACCCTGGCCGGGCCCACCCGCTTAAGGCAACAAAGTTTCAATTATAACCCCAACAGAAATGGCTGCCAGCCTCGGAGGGAGCCCCAGGCTTGGCTCCGCTCCAGGCTACAAAGTTTCAATTGTAGAAGGAAAATAAATTCCAGATACCAGGGCCTCCGCATGAGTTTCCAGGGGGCATGGCCAGCCTGCAAACCACTATAGGCCCCTCGCTCAGGCCGCCCCATGCCCCAAGGGATCCCCCACCTGATCCGGGACACCCTTCAGGGCAAACCAGCTGGCCCCCACTCGTGCACTAGGCCTCTATCCTATCTAATAAAAGAGTACTATGCAGATTGATCATCACTGCAACACACAATATAGCTGCCCCCATGTGGTCAAAGATCCTGCCCCCATGTGGACTCAGGATGTCCACCACAAGATGGCCAGCAGGAGAGGGCAGTTGGGAGGCACCCTGCCTGCAAGGGAGGGCAGTTGAGAGGGACCAGGCCTGCAAGGGAGGGCAGTTGGAGGTGATCAACCCTGCAGGAGAGGGCAGTTAGGGGTGACCAGGCCGGCAGAGGAGGGAAGTTGGGGGCAAACAGGCTGGCAGCAGAGTGGTTAGGGGGTGATCAGGCTGGCAGGCAGAAGTGGTTAGGGGCAATCAGGAAGGCAGGCAGGCAAGCAGTTGGGAGCCAGCAGTCCTGGATTGTGAGAGGGATGTTCGACTGCCCGTTTAGGCCCGATCCCACGGGCAGTCGGACATCCCTTGAGGGGTCCCATATTGGAGAGGGTACAGGATGGGCTGAGGGACAACCCCCCTCCGTGCACGAATTTCGTGCACTGGGCCTCTAGTATTTTATATATACTGATAAGTAATTGGGCGGGATGGAAACCGGGAAGGAGGATTTTGTTTCTATATTGAGAAAAAAACCTCATAGTATTATAGCCTCATTTATATTGACTTAGTAACAATAAAATCTAAGATTACTGAGCTACTTACTGTTCTTCCCACTTGACATATGAAGAGACAGGAAAGGGAAGTACTATTGGGGACCTACATTCAAGGCCTGCTCTGTAGACCTGGCCGCCTTAGGCTCTGGGGGAAGGAAACAAAGGGTTACATTCTGCATTGACAACTGGGTGCTCCTCAAACTATTAATAGACACTCTGCCTCCCATTTGGCTGTTCTCTGAGTTCCTTTAGCTGGGAATCCTGCAGCGGGGACAGGGGAGTGTAGGTTAGGCCATAAGGTATCACAATTCCATCCAACTTTACCTTCAACCTCTAGGTTTCAATTGTCACAAAAACCCTGAGAAGTAGGGATCATTATACTTATCATATTAATGATGGGATCATTAAACTCATCTTAATAAGTAGGGAACATTAAACTCACCATATTAATTCCTTACAGGCCCAGAGAGTAAGGTATTTGGTGATGAACAGAACCAGGATGTGATACACATCAGACATTATCCAAAGACCTTACTCTTTGTACTTATCACACTTTAAAAATGTTTAGCACATCTTAGACACACCTATAAAACACGTATCTATGAAGCTTCACAATATATAATTACACATGTATGTATGTATGTAAAATAAGAGATCTCATCTTTGGAAAAAAAAAAATTCTCAGTTTTCCTGCTACAGCTATGAAGATTCATCCCTAAAATCACTAGGTGCTTTTTAATAGACACTTGTATAATTCAAATGTTATGTCTTCTTAGAGTTAAGAAGTGGCTTTTAAACTTACTGATTCTATTAACAGTTGGATATAAAGGGTAATGCTCACCAAGGTAATACACATCTTCACCCCTTATGTTCAGCAGAATTAGATAATAAACCTTCTAATGATACCAAAGAGTGTTTCTTTTTCACATGTTCACATGCAGGGTTTCTCAGAACACTTCACACGAATGCTTATATCTGAGAGCTGCATTCTATTCAAGAGGAAATCGTTTTAGAACTGAAGAATTTTGTTCCACATCGCCATTGCTATCAGTATGCTCAAAACGTGTTTTAGAAAGGGCAACACTGGACTGTGGGCCAGTATTTAGTCAATTTTGCTTTGAGTATAGTGGGATTGCTGTTTGGGTGAGGGTTAACAGGATTCCAAGGAGCTAATGTCGCGGGAGAGAGAGGATGGGAACACATTCTAGTGCATTTCACTCACTCATCTTCTTCCCTCTCATTTCTGGTTTTGCTCTTCATCTGTGCTCTAGTCCTGGCAAAAGGTGATAATTCGAGCTTTGTGGTGCTGCACCTCCCATTCTCTCCCTTAGAAAGCACTCTTAGTGGGTAGCAAGCTAAAGGAGGCCTCCATTAGATATAGGAAGTAAAGGTACACTGTCTGTGGGCTCCTACCCACTGTCATGGCACAGCAGCACAACACCCAGTGTGGTGGACCTCTGTCACCCTAAGGGCACAGGCTTCTGGTCTCTTGTAGAACAGCTGCTGATTTGAATTGCACGTTGTTTTGCTGGAGAGAAGTTTCTAGCATATCAGCAAACTGATTGCTGGTAGTAGACAGAGAATGGCGCCTCTCAAATCTATGATTTGTGGATGCCTCTGTTCTGAGGTTTTCTGTATAATGGGGAAGGATCCTACCTTCAAAAAAAAAAAAAATCTCTGAAGTCAGACAATTATCTAAATCTCAGTTTCTCTAGCAATCTATCTAGAATTTTTTTGGGCAGTATGGAAGTTCATGGATATCGGAATTCACTCAATACATATTTACTGAGCACCAACAATGAGTAAAGCACTGTTCTAGGAGATGGAAATAGAAATATACAAACAAATCAAATGATGCCACCATTATGGTTTGATATACAATTTATTTATTTAGTTATTAATATGGACAGTCTTTACATTACAGATGTCTTTCAAAACTATAATAAAATATAGTCCACTATCCAGTCCAGGAGAAGATAATAAACAAGATTCTTCTTGCAGTAAGTGTAGCATATAGCAGTCCCTTTCTTGGGCATCAAGGGAATAATCAAAGGGTTCTTTACCTCCACTGGGGTTTTAACTTTCTTGAATTATAGCTGTTTTAGAGTCCAAAGTCCAACTTTGCTCGCCTAGAGATGTACACCATCTCATGTGGAGAGGAAGGAGCTGCTACCCCTGGCTGCCCATTCTGTCCTGCAGTCCTTCCACACTGCAGCCTATTCTACCTCTCAGTCATTATTTGTCAAACTTGGGCACAGGGAGAAGGCAGGTATGTACAGGGACGCTTTGATTAATTTACAAAGACTGTGTTTCAAAGCTCTAAAAATCCATTTGGTGGTGGTAGTGGCAGTGAAGAGTACATTATGGTTCTCCAAGGAGGTCTTCTCCTCTCCCGGGTCCTGGCGCTGTCACCTTTTCTGAGAGCCTTTAAGATCTGCAGTTCCCTGTGGGAAGTGGAGGTGGGGACTCTAACAGCTACTGGTATGAGGCCACCTGCAGAATGAACTGGACTGGCTACTATGGCTTTATAACCTGCTTCCTTTCTTTAATCTAGACAAAGATTTCTGAATGCTTTCCTATGTCCTCCTAGTTCTAATATGATTTAAAAGGACTATGAGAGGAAACCTCTTGCTTTTGAGCTGAATGATGAAAAACAGGGAAAAAAAAAATCCAGTCTCCAATAAGCTATATTTGTTTCCTTAGTTGAAAACAAATGCCAAAGTGACTTTTACAGACAAGTGTTGGACAACCCTGATTAGTTGATGAAAAAGTTCTAAGGTGAAACTGTGTGTGTGTGTGTGTGTGTGTGTGTGTGTGTGTGTATATATATATATATATATATATATATATATATATATATATATATAAAATATAGCCAAAAATCCAAGATGTACTAGAGTAAAAGGGATTCTTCAACCCTGTAGTTTCATACTGAAAACTACAAATGTTTTCAACATCCGGTTACTGATGACAGCCAATTAAACATGAAATTAAAAACCCCAGGAAGTTCTGCCAAGATTGTGGCAGTTTCAAGAGTCTACATAGTTAGGAAGAAGGAGAAACCATAGGGTAAAGAGTGAGAGCACTGGATTTTATTTAACTCTAGGTACCATGAGTTTGACATTAGTAGGTTAGACTAATGAATGAACAGCCATACAGTTTTTTGGTCACTGTGCTTACCAAGCACCAAAAAAATGGAGCTATATTTACTATTCAATATCATCTTTAATAAGCTAGACAGATCCTGCTGCATTCTTGTTTCTTGCTAATTTACCAGTACATTATTATGTAGTTTACCAAGTGTGAGGAGCAAGTCATTATGTAGTACCAAGTTAACATCATCATAGGACTACAACATGCACATTCTACTTAATGTAGCTCAAGCAACAGGAATACAAAAGAACAGTTATGGGTGGAGACTTGTTTTTGACAAATTCATGTTCACACTAACTATGGGTTTAGAAATCTTATTAGGCAGGTACCTACAGAGTTCTTCAATTGGTATTGCAACATTACACGCATGCACAAGTGATATGGAAGAGAATGAAGCAGAAGAGGCACCTGGATGGAGGACAAAGGGGAAACCAGAGATAGGATGACGCCATGTATCAGGGAGGGGCAGTTCTCAGCTCTCTACAGTAAGTCTCTGCTCTGTGAGAGAGGCCTGTTGGGCAACACTTTTGTTCTCATGATTTCGAAGTTTGGATACAACATCTAGAAAGGCCAAATCCTGTACTTCCTTGTGTAGAGATTCTGGAAGACAAAAATCAATATAACAGACATATACCCAAAATGTTTATTTGGATAATAGATAAAACTAGAAAAAAGACACCATAGTAGCCTAGAAAGATCATCTTTAGAGATGTGTTATAATAATAAATAAATAAAATCAAAGAACCTTTACTTGCCACATTAATATAAAGATAAATCAGATGTCAAATTTTATGGTCTAAGGGTGATTAGGGTAATGAGCTATAATTAAACAGAGCTCACTGTGTGATCTCAAGGTTTTAGTTATATAGTTCAAATATGAAGGTTAGTGACTTAGATCTGTTTCAACTTAATTTTGTGGCAAATAAAAAAGGTTATACTTTACATCCATTCAACAAATTCTGTGACACTAGGATCCCTTTTCGATTTCCTCTTTCTGGCTTTTCTTGTTCTATTTAACCTCAATTACAGGAAAATACAGGACTTGTAAGACTCTGAGAACTACTACATGGAAAGACTGAGATTCAGTAAGTATAAAGCAATCAGCATTCCTCAAATTGATTGTTTACTTTAATGAGATTGAGGTATAAAACTAGAACCAATGTTTTTAGTTAAAATAGAAAAACCCATTATAAAATTCACACAGAATCTCAAGAGACTGAATATCCAGAACAAGTTTTAAAAAAAAGAGTTGAAAGTCTCACACTTCCTAATTTCAAAACTTATTAAAAAGCTACAATTATTGAACTATATCAGCTCTCTACAGTAAGTCTCTGCTCTGTGAGAGAGGCCTGTTGGGCAACACTTTTGTTCTCATGATTTCGAAGTTTGGATACAACATCTAGAAAGGCCAAATCCTGTACTTCCTTGTGTAGAGATTCTGGAAGACAAAAATCAATATAACAGACATATACCCAAAATGTTTATTTGGATAATAGATAAAACTAGAAAAAAGACACCATAGTAGCCTAGAAAGATCATCTTTAGAGATATAGAGACCAACGGAATAGAACACAGAGCCAAGAAATAAAACCTCATATAGGTGGTCAAATGATTTTTTTGACATGGGTGTCAATACCATTCAATGGGTAAATTGGACTTTATCAAAATTTAAAACTTCTGTGTATTCATTGAATATCTTTTTCCTTGCCTTCACAAGCAGTCTGTGTGAGTCTCTTGTAAGCAGCATTCGGAGTCATGTTTTTTAATTCATTCTGCCACTCTGTGTCTTTTGATTGGATCAGTTAATCCATTTACACTTAGAGTAATTATTAGTAGGTATGTGCTTATTGCCAATTTGTTCATTACTTTTGTTGTTCTCCAGTGTTCCTTTCTTCCTCATTTTTTTCCTTTTGATTTTCTTTAGTGTTTTGATTGAATTCCTTTCTCTTCCTTTTTTGTGTATGTTTTAGGTTTGTGGTTACCAGGAGTTCCATATATATCCACCCATATCCATAGCAGTCTACTTTCAGCTGGTAGGCATTTAAGTTCAATTAAATTTTAAAAGTACTACCTTTTTATGCCCCCCTCAACTCTGTTTCTGACAACATGTTTTCTATCTTTGTGTTTTATGTAACTCCTGATTAATTATTGTACTTCTTTTTATGTTTACTATTATCTTCAAACCTTCCAATTAGTTTTTTAAGTGGTTAACTATGTTTATTTTATATTAGAGGCCCAGTGCACAAAATTCATGCATGGGTAGGGTCCCTAGGCCTGGCCAGTGATCAGGGCCGACTGGGCCTCCTGGCTGCCGGCTGGGGGCTGGTCGTCAGCACACGTCATAGTGAGCGATCAAACTCCCGGTCTCCTGGTCAAATTCCCAATGGGATACTTTGCATATTAGCCTTTTATATATATAGATTTGCCTTTATCATTGAGTTGTGTTTTTTTTTTTTTTCTTTTCTTTCCTTATTTCTGGTTATGGCCTTTTCTGCATAAAGAAGACCTCTTAACATTTCCTGTAAAGCTAAGTTAGTGGCTGTGAACTCCTTTACTTTTTGCTTGTCTGGAAACTCTTTATGTCTCCTTTTATTCTGAAGGATAACCTTGCTGGATATAATATTTTAGGTTGTAGATTCTTTTCTTTTAGTACTTCTTTTAGTACTCTGAATATCTCCTGCCACTCCCTTCTGGCCTGTAGGTGTTTCTGAGAAATCAGCTGACAGCCTTATGTGGTTCCCCTTGTATGTGACTTGTTTAATTCTTGCTGTCTTTAAGATTATCTCTTTATCCTTAACTTTTGCCATTTTAATTACAATGTCTTAATCTGAGTCTGACTGATCTTGTTTGCAACTCTCTATGGTTCCTGGATGTCTGTTTCCTTCCCCAGGTTAGGAAAGTTTTTAGAAATTATTTCTTCAAATACTCTTTCTGCCCCTTTCTTTCACTTCTTTCCTTCTGGAATCTCTCCAATGTGAATGTTGCTTGATGTTATCCTAGCAATCTCTTATACTATACTAGAGGCCAGGTGCATGAAATACTATAATAGGCCTGGCCGGCAACCAGGGCCTTCCTTCATTCCGTGCTGCCCCCCTGGTGGTCAGCGCACATCATAGCGAGTGATCGTACTGCCGAACTTCTGAGGGGACACTTTGCATACTAGCCTTTTATATATATATATATATAGATTTTTTTTTTTTAAAGTTATTTTTTTCATTTTATTGTTCTGATGGGTGATTTCCACGTCACTAACCTGTTCTTCTTTATTAACTAATCTGCTGTCAATTCTTTCTAATGTATTCTTCATTTCAGTTTTTGTATTCTTCATCTCTGATTGGTTCTTTATTACATTTTATCTCTCTTCTGAAGTGCTCTCTGAGGCTTTTTTAAATTGTACTTTCAAGTTTGTGGAGCATCCTCATGACTGTTTCTTTGAACTGTTCATTAAGCAAATTACTTACTTATCTCAATTTCACTAAGGGTTTTCCTCTGGAGTTTTTTCTTGTTCCTCCATTTGGGGCATGTTCTTCTTTCTCCCCATTTTGTTTTGACTTTCTGTTTCTTCCTATGAGTTTGACAGAAGAGCTGTATCTCTCAGCCTTGGAAGAGTGATCTCTGTGTAGACTGTATTGGATAGTTTTGGCAGGCTGATTGTCACTGGGAGGGGTGTGTGGGTTGCAGGTGGGGCAGCCTGATGTAAATGGGGCTGGTTGGGTCACTCTTGATGTGCCCTGTTCCTTTAACTATCTGATCAAAACAGAGTCTGTGCAGGCTTCTTTGCATGCATCTTAACACCCCACCAGTCCATCCCCTCTTCAGGCAATGAAAATCCTCATGCACTCAACTCTGCCTGCATGCCCTGTTGCTTTAATTGTCCACTGGCAGAACAGAGTCTGTATCTCAACACCTTGCTAGCTCGTCCCTTCCTCCAGATGGGGCTTCTGGTCAAGATGGTGGTGTAGGTAATTGTGCTACTCGAATCTTCCCATAATCACAACAAATATAGAACTCAACTACAGAACAATCATCATTCAGAACTGCCTGAAATCTAGCTAAATGGAAGTCCTATAAACAAGGATATAAAGAAGCCACAAATACACTGAGCTGGCAGGTGAGCCCCAAAGCTAAGTCTCCGTCAACCTGGCTATCACTATTTGGTTTGCCTTGGTGATTCCCTGAGACCCTGCCCCACTGACTTGAGGGCCCACCCAACCTCATTCCAGTGGCTTTTCCATATAAAAAAAGTCTTGTTTCAGACTTTCCTAAAATCTCCCAAACAAGCAGTATCTGGCCTCAAAATACCCCATACATCTCACTAAGTGGGCCAAGGCCCAGCAGCCAATCTTGGTTTGCAGCTTGGCCTCTCCTGGACAGCTCTAAGCCCAGCACAAGTAGCAATCATCTTCAGATCGCTTTGTACCTCATGTTGAGTGGCCCCGGGCAGAACACAGGCAGTGGCTGACCTTGGCCTGAACCCCCTGGGAGGCCCCAGAGACAACACACCAGGTGGACAGCTTCAGACAACATCGAAGCATCACCAACCAATCACCTCCACAAGTGACACACTCAGAAGGCACCAGAGCCCTACTAATGTAAGCCCTGCTCTGTGGGGGCTAATTCTCTACGGTGGTTGCAGCCAGTCCTTGCAGGTGACCAGTCTAGTGGTAAATCCTCCCACTGATATGCCAACAGCAATCATGGCTCAACTACAATAGGAGAGTGTACACAGCTCACACAGGAGAGGGCACACTTGGAGTGTCCAGAACTGGTGAACTGAGAGGCTGTGCCACTGGACCCTACAGGACACCTACTATACAGGCCATTATATCAAGCCCATGAGACATAGCAGCTCTACCTAATACATAGAAACAAATATAGGGAGGCTGTCTAAATGAAGAGACAAAGAAACATGTCCCAAATGAAAGAAAAGAACAAAACTCCAGAAAAAGAAATAAACAAAATGGAGACAAGCAATCTACTAGGTGCAGAGTTCAAAACACTGGTTATAAGGATGCTCAACAAACTTAGAGGAAGAGTAGATGAAGTTAAAACTTCAACACTATAAAAAAGAACCAGTCAGAAATAAAGGATACACTACCTGAAAAGAAGAATAATTTACAGGGAATCAACAGTAATGTAGATGAAGTCAAGAATCAAAATTTGGAATATAAGGAAGCAAAAAACACCCAATCTGAACAGCAAAAAAGAATACAAAAATAAGAGAAGAGTGTAAGGAGCCTCTGGGACAACATTCAGATCATGGGGGTGCCAGAAGGAGAAGAAAGAGAGCAAGAAATTGAAAACCTACTTGAACCAGTTAACTGCCACGCATCCAAAATGGAAACCATCCCCACACACCATGATATTTTCAATTTAATTTAAAAAATCAATTTGCAATGAATATTATAAAAATAAATATATTACTCACAATTTGGGTGTTCTTGAATATTTTCAGCTGAAAATTCTCATGAAAAATTATTTTAAAGTTGGTCAGGGCAGCCATTTAGGGAAAACATTTTTTTTTTTTTAATAGGCGCACGTGGCATGTGGGGAAGGTCTGCCGCTTGCATCTACAGACACTTATGTCATACAATGGGTTATAAAAAATAACAAGAGAAAATTTCCCTAACCTGGTGAAGTAAATAGACATACAAGTCCAGGAAGTGCAGAGAGCACCAAACAAGATGAACCCAAAGACATATCATAATTTAAATGTCAAAGGTTAAAGACAGAAAATCTTAAAAGCAGCTAGTTACCTACAAGGGAGCTCCCACAAGACCGTTAGCTGATTTCAACAGAAACTTTGCAGGCCAGAAGGTATTAGCAAGAAATATTCAAAGTGATGAAAAGCAAGTACCTATAACCAAGCTCACTCTAACCAGTAAAGCTATCATTTAGAATCAAAGAACAGATAAAGAGCTCCCCAGACAAGAAAAAGCTAAAGGAGTTCAACACCAAACCGGTATTACATGAAATGTTAAAGGGTCTTTTTTTAAGAAGAAAATGAAAACAATAAGATAAAAGATATGAGTAAAATGGCAGTGAATACATATCTATCAACAATTGAATCTAAAGTACAAAATAAATGAACATAGATACAGAGAACATTTTGGTGGTTGTCAGATGGGAGGGGAGTTGGATGAAAAAGTTGAAGGGATTAAGAACAAATTGGTAGTAAAAGAATAGTCATGGGGATGTAAAGTACAGTATAGGGAATATAGTTGATAATATCCTTATAACTATATATGGTGTAAAATGGGTATGAGATTTACTGGGATGACCACTTAATATGTTATAGAACGGCTTATCACTGGGGTGTACACCTGAAACTAATAAACTATTGTATGTCAACTGTAATTGTAAAATTAGAAATGATGTAAAAAATGTACCCCTATGTTCACTGCAGCATTATTTACAATAGACAAAATATGGAAGCAATTTAGGTGTTCACTGATAGATAAATGGATAAAGATATAATTATATACAATGAAATATTATGTGACAATATGGATGGACCTAGATGCGACTATGCTAAGTGAAAAAAGAAATGTCAGACAGAGAATGATAAATAATGTATGATTTTACTTACATGTTGAATCTAAAAACAAAACAGAAATATACTTACAGAAACAGAGATCAAAAGGATGGTTAGCCAGGAGGAAGGGTGTGTAACAAAGATGAAGGAGAGTATAATCATTGATATTTTACATGGTGACAGATGATCACATCATAAAGTATAAAAATGTCAATCAGTATATTATACACCTGAAACTAATGTAACTAATATAATACTATATACCAACAAAACAGAAAATATATGATCCAACAATATGCTGTCTTAAACTTCAAATATAATGATACAGCAGACTGAAACTAAAAGGGTGTTTGTTATTCAAAAGAAGATAGGAGTAGTTATTTTAATATTAGATAAAGTAGACTTCAAGTAAAGAAAATCACCAGAGACAAAGAGAAACATTACATAATGGTAGAAAGATCAATCCATCAGGAAGGCATACCAATCCTTAAAGTTGAATATACCTAGCAACAGAGCTACAAAACATGGGAAGCAAAAATTGATAGAACTGAGAGGAGAAATGGATAAATCCATCATTATAGTTGAAGACTTCACCACTCCTCTGTCAACAATGATTAGTCAGAAATACAGAAACTCAACACCACTACTAACCAAAAGGATCTAATTGACATTTAAAGAACACTCCACCCAATAACAGCAGAAGACACATTCTTTTCAATTGTCCATGGAACATATACCACAAGACATGCCAATGATTTCTTTAAAAAATTTCTTAGCTAATATCATGGCATAAAAATCAGAACTTGTTCTTTACATAAAATAATATTTTAAGGTTGATAAAACTTACAGGTATTGATTTTTAATACTGATTTAGCTTATATTTGCTATATAGTGGTTTTTTTTAAATTATAGTAAATAATTTAAAAAATTATTTACTATAATTTGGGAATATTTTCAATGTAAAAGTAATGCTATAACCTCCATAAACTAAATTCTAATGTTTTTTAAACCCAAAACCACCATTTACTATTATTTTATATTTAATAATGTCAAACATATGTTGATGGATAGAAATCAAATGATAGAAGAAATACTTACCGGATCCCATGAGAGCACAGATCAGAACCATGGAATTATATTTTATTTCAGGAGCACTTCTCTCATCTGCTAGCAGTTTGTGTAAAATCTGTACAAGTTTAGCACTTTCTAGATCTTTCTCAGCAGTGTCTAGAACAGGAAATAATTAAAGTAGCAGTTATACCCATTGTTTATGAACCAGTACAATCTGGGTAAACATTGCTTCCTTTTCTAGAAACTGATCATGTGAAACTTTCCAAAAGGGACTGATAAATAATCATGATCTAGACATATGATACTAAATTCAGACCTTATAAAAAAAAGTAGAGAGAGCTAAATTTCAGCAAACATTTTAAGTTTAAACTAATATTTAGAATTAAAACATTCCTTTTAAATAAAGCAATTAAAAATCTTTTGTTAAACATATACAAAAGCAGAAAAGATTGTATAATGATACCATATGCACTATCATCTTCATAATCATGGTCAATCTTATTTCATCTAACTCTAATTTCATCTACCTACTCTCACACATCTCAAATTATTTTGAAGCAAATCTTATAAATTACATAATTTTTTCCATATGTACTTTAGGTTGTATCTATCTTTAAGAGATAAAGGATGTTCATTCCTATTAAAATCCCAGCAGGATTTTCTATAAAAATAGATGAGCTTATACAAAATTTATATGAAAAGCTACAGGTCCTAGAAGAGGGAAACAATCTTGATTAAAAATAATAAAGTGGGAGAAATTCTTCTACCTGATATTAAGGCTCACTATATAGTTATCAAGATAGTGCGATATTTATTGACACATAGATCATAGGAACTGAATATAGGACTCCAGAAATAGACCCACACAAATATGCTCAAGTGATCTCTGACAAATGTTCAAATCATTTCAATGGAGTAAAGGGAATCTTTTCAACAAATGTTGCTGCAAATTAGATAGCTACAAAGAAAGGAACCCTGACCTAAACCATACCTTCTACACATATTAACTCAAAGGCGATCACAAACTTAAGTGTTAACTTTTAGAATATATAAAGAATCCTTAAAACATTAGAAAATAAGCAAAAGACAGATAGGCATTTTACCAAAGAATATATGATTGAAAATAAGGACACGGAAAGATGGACAACATCATTACATTTGAAAAAATGTAAAAAATTTAAATGTAAATTTAAACCACAATGTGATATCTCTTGTAGCTATCAGAATGGCTAAAATAAAAAAGAAGTGACAACACCAAATGCTGATGAGAATGCAGAGAAAATTAATCACTTATACAGTGGCAGTATGAGTGTAAAATGCTATAGCTACTCTGAAAGACAATTTGAGTTTCTTTAAAAATTAAACATGCAGTTATCATAGAACCCATCAATTGCATTCCTAGGCATTTAGAGAAACAAATTTGTGTTCACATTAAAACCTATATGTGGATGTTCACAGTAACTTTATTTTTTGAAGCCTCAAACTGGAATCAGCCCATGTGTCCTTCAACAGGTGAACGGCTAAACAAATTATGAAATACTATTTTGCAATAAAAAACTGAGACACAAGACAAATCTGATGACTCTTTAAGAAATTATGCTGAGCAAAAGAAGCCAATTCCAAAAGGTCACATATGATTCTACTTACATAACATTTAAAAAATGAAAACATTTAGAAATGAAGGGCAGATTAGTGGTTTCCAGGGTTAGGAGCACCATGAGAGGTAGGGGTAGGAGGCAGGTGAGTGTAGTTATAAATGAAGGGATCCTTGTGGTCTTAGAACTAACTATTCAGTATCTTGACTGTGGTGGTAGATATACAGACCCACACATGCAAAAAAACAAAACAAAAAAAAAAAACACACCTGTAAAAAACTTAACACACATATAAAGGAGTATAAGTAAAACTGGGGAAATTTAAATAAGGTAGGTGAATTATATCAATGGTTAGAATATTATACTATTTAGTTTTGTTTCCCCTGAGAAAAAGCGGACCAACTATACAAGGAATATCTTTGTAGTATTTCTAAAAACTGCATGTGAATCTATAATTATTTATTTAAAAAACATAAGAACTCTTTATAGCTTGGAAAATATAGTTTTCAAAGTAGGTTGTGTATTAAAAGATAGTATAGGCTTATTTTTATATCTTAAGCTAAATGAACCTAGGAAACAATTTTTAAAAATGTATGTATTGTTGTTTTATATAGTTCTATGGGAAGGTGACCAGATCCAAGCAAATGCTAAGTTATCAAGAAGCTGACAAAATTGCAGCTTGTTTGGAAGATACTGGCACAAAACCAGATTTACCCCAGGCTGGAAGGTCAAGCATATTCTGAAAATGCTCCATTATTTTAAGCCATTTAAAGCCAGTCTATGAACCCGGTTTGGAAGGCGATATCCTCACCAACTCCTACCCCTCCATCATAGCTTCCGCCCTTTAAAGGTGTCTGGACTTCTAGACTAACTCACGTAATCTACCCAAACCATGTGGAAATCACAGGCTTGGCTAGAACTCAAACTGACCTCCACAGCCTCTCCACAATTACTGAGAGTAAGCATACATTGTCTTGAAGTCTTTTATCTTCAAAATTCAAAAAAATTTACATACTACTTATGATTTTTTAAAAACTCACAACCCTGTAAGAAGACAAAAATACAAATTTCTTATACCCCACAGGTGAGTAAATCTGACACTGGAGGAAGATATACCATGTGTATCTTTTGGCTTCTCCTTCCTGAGATAGGGGTTGGTGGGTCCACTTTCCCCAGTGTGAGGATTAGGGACATAAATCATCAATGGAAATTAAGAGATGATCAGTTAACAGTATTTACCTGCAATGCTTTGAACTGGACAGGACACTAAGTAGAGTCTTCCTTTGTGTATGGCAGCCTAAGGTGTTACCCACAGGCCATGTGACACTGTCCCCAGCTGACTACATTAAAGACTGGTTCCTAAAACAAAGGTGACTACCCATAAGCTCCATGTGTATGAACTAGCTTCTCATGAAGAATTCTGACCAACAGGGATGCTATATGCTACAAGACAGACACTAACTGCATTATTTAAACTCTGTATTTGGAGAATTCTGAATGCAAAACACACAGAAGAATGACATAGAAGGTGAGAATTAAAATGAAGGCAATGCTATAAAGCAAGGGTGGGAAATGTCCAGGCCAGGCCAAGGGCCGTATAAGGCCCACACAATCATTTGGTTTGGTCTGGCCTGGCCAAGGCATTAGGGGTGAGTTAATTGACCAAATACAGCAGGCTAATTTTTAAGTTGATAATTTTGTATGGCCCCTCGAATAATGTTACAAATATCCAAATGGGCCCTTGGCATAAGAAAGGTTCCCCACCCCCACAAAGCAATAGAAACCAAGATGATAGAAGATTAGCAACAGAAAATTTAGCAGTAGAGATGAAAGAAAAGGTCTGGATCGCTGGAAAAGTAGCAAACCCTAAACCTGTTGCATTATAAAAATGGTTTCATTTCTCTGAGGCCTGCTAAAAATGAGTTCTATGTTCCCTAATTGCTTACAACTTGAGATAACACAAGAATCAAACTAACCTTAAAGCAAAGTGCTGCCAAAAAACACAACCAAAAGGGACAGCAGTGGTGACAATCTGTAGAATATGATTTTCCATATACTCAGATATAGATATAGACACACACTGGCAAAATGCTTCTAGTCAAGGTTCTGTCTGACTTCTATTCCACTCATGTGCTTCCTTCCATCCAAGATAAAAATAGGAGAAAATAAGTTTGTCACTAGGGTACTTACCCAATTCTAAAGCTGCTATTAGTGCCAACGCAACAAGGGCCTCATTCTGCATTATTACATGTTCACTAGTTGCCATGGTAACTAGATGCTTGATGCCACCACTCTGTACAATGGTTTTAATTACATCCTATAACAAATAAATATCACAGAATTATAAACTTCAATTTTCAATACAAAGACGCTGCATTATAATCAGTCAATTCATTGTAACTTGAGTGTCCTGTATGAATCATTACATTTAATAATTTTTTCTTCTATGAAGAAAAAAGCTTTTAGCTTTAAATAAATTCATCAATAGATGATAACTTAAACTACCTACGAGAAAAAGATCATAGTAGTTCATATCAAGAAATAGAGTCCCAGAAGCTACCAAAGTCAAATACAAGTGCCATTGACCCAAATGGTGACTTACCATAGGATCAACAAAAGAGAATAAAACTTGTAATAACAAAAATGTTTTTTTCCCTTCAAAATTTTATTATAACAACAGGTATTGTTTGCCAGATGCTTCAGGTAAAGCATGTATTGGGAGTAGCTTTTATCCTTTGTTGGATCTGACAAAACTGGATTACATACAAAGGGATTGAATAAATCCTACCACCAACCCTGACTTTGAGCAAATTACTGACCCCCTTGGCATCTCAGTGACTTTACCTATGGTGTTGAGATCATGTAAGTGTGTCTCTCTCAGGTTTCTGTGATAATTGCAGTTATTACATGAAAAACACATATAGAATATATAATAAAAATTAGATGAAAAAATGGACACATTTATTTCTAGTAGCCATTTTTGTTTCCATCTCCAAATTTTATTGCCTAAAAAATCTTGGATTAAATATAATTTAGTGGAAAGTCTCAATTATATGATATTTTAAAGTAATTTTCTGGAACAGACATCTATTTTCTTTTAAAATGCCTGCCCTCTTTCCTACTACAATAAATGCTTATTGAATAGCTACTGTATAGAGTTGCTTTGTCTGACAGAATGGGAGATAAAAAATAAGTGAAGCATTGTACTTAATGTCATATGACAAAAGAAAATTAGTAATATTGATAGCTATCCTTCATAAAGCAACAACTAAAAAATAGATATTATACTGGGTAGCTTATGGACATTAGCTCATTTTTATCCTCACAGAAAATCTCATTAGGTAGATATTACTTTTAGTTTATAGATGAAAAATATGAAGCTCAGATTAAGCTATGAAATTTGCCCAAAGTCCGTGATTAAGTAGTTAACAAGCCAAGATTCAAATCCAGGCAGTATTCTTAATATTTGTAGTCTTATTCTTAATATTTGTAGTCTAGTCTACATAAAAGTTTATATATTGAACTCATCACAGTCACTCTTCTCCTCCTCCTGAGTGACTCCAAGTTAACCTTTAAAACATCAGCCCTTCTGTGACACCCAGACAAAGTGGGTCTCTCTGCAGATGTACACAGGTGAAATGGCAAAAAGGCTTACCTTAGAAAAGAGGTTATAAAAAATAAAAGATATATAATCTAGACACTAAATCAGCTGCTAAATGCTGGCCCAGGTTTTCATTGTGTTCTTTAAAATATTTACTTGTTAATTTAATGATTCACTCAACAAATACTTATAGGTTATCAACCATGAGCCAAACACCTGATAAGCTGGACACTGCCATGAGAATGGATTTTGTACAACTCTGTGGTTCTGGGCAGCAAATACTATCCAGACATCATTTAATTTCTAAATATCAGTAGCTACCCTGGTCAGTGCCTAGCACACAGATGTTTGACACTGACGCTGGTAATGGTGGTAGTGGTAGCGGTAAAAACAGTAACAGCAGCAACCTCCATTTACTGAGTGCCTGCTGTCTCCCAGGTACCAACTGAGCATTCTATACGTGATCTCACTGAATCATCCTCACAACACTCTCAGGTAGGTAACAGCCCAGTTTTTACTTAGAGGTGTAGACACTTGACCAAGTAAATAGAGCAGATAAATTATGAACTCATTTCTGTTTAACTCCAAAGCCTTACTCTTACCTATTATGAATATAACAAAATAAAAAAGCTCCATCTTCAATTATATTTTCAGAACTTTTGATTAATGTATTTACACATAAATTCATAAAAAACTCAAGCTTATGATGTAGGATCTACAATATCGGTTTTGCAAAAAGGCCACTCAAATGTTCTTAGTGAATGGTTTCTTCTGGAACTTACTTTTGATTTACTGTGTCGTATGAGGGCAGAGAGCAGTCTGTTTGACTCTCCCATCACACCAGCGTGGTCTTTGGCTTCACACCATTCCACCAAACGCTCCACTAACTTAATATTCTTTCCCAGTTGTTCAGCAGCTTCTGCTATAGGAAAGAAGGCAAACCACAAAGGAATGAATCACTGGTAGGCAATCAACTGAAATAAAGAGTGTGCAAGAAAATTACATGCTTAAAAAACAACACAATTTTATTAAAGCAGGAACTGCAAATACAGTACTCTATATCTGAAGGACTATTTGGCCTTTCCTATAAAGTTGTGGACTTCAGTAAAAAATATAAAAATAAGTAATTTCATATGCTTCCAGGTCAGCCTGGTAGTCTGTTAGTACTCTGTCAAACTATAATAAAGCATTTTTAGGACGACTCTAAGGAATCAATATAGAGAAAAGTTTTGAAATTTAGACATAAATAAACATAATTCATTCCAAGTTTTCACTGCTGTCTCTGTACACAGAAAAATGATCTCCCTGTTTGCAAAGCAAATTTTTAAAACATTTGTCATTATATTGAAACATGATGATTTTGAAAACGAGGTAAAAATGGGTATGGAATGCTAAAAACACACACCCTTAGTAACTGCTAATAAATCAACCTAAAAGGATCACATGTACTAATAGAAGCCATGTAGTTTCCTTAAAGCTAATTAAAACAAGCATGAGAATTAATAAATGGGTTCTAAAACCAATCTCGTTTTGTCTTCATTTGCTATTTATCTTTATGATTACATAATTCTGAAAGCTGAAAACAAGTCCTTTTTCAATTAGAGGCACATTGAGACTATGATAGCAAAAATACATCTTGGGAAAGCATTTCTTTTACCTTGTGCATCTATTAACATTCTTAATGTCCCCAGAAGTTTGAACTGAACCGGGGGCATTTCGGATTTAAGGAATTTCAAAACTGCCTCTGTGACCCCAGCTGCTAACATCTTTGCTTTATTTACAACTAGAGAGGAAAAAAAAAAAAAAAAAAGACCATGATTAAAATGGTGTTAGCATTCTTGATGATAACCATTCAATTCAATAAACATTTATTGAGGGTCTTATTATCTCTAAGGCCCTATGTTATATATTTTTATATTTTAAAAAAAATCTTGTATCCCGTTTGTCTATAGGAGCATAATATACAAAATCAAACCTAACCTCAAAACACTTACCTAAATAGTTCGTAAAGGAAACCTGATAATGTTGCCTTCTATTTACAAAAAGCACAATTCCTCAACTTTGTTTCTTTTTACCTCTGTTCTTGACCAGCTGTGTTAATATAGATGTCACAGTCATTAATAAACATCATCTGCTATATGAAACAAACTAATTTCATATAGATTATATCTTCATACAATTATATTATTTTACCTAACTAGAAATTTATTTTTAGAAAGTAGAATAAAAGAACATTTTAAATCATCTCCTATATTATTTCCAATGATAATGTGATTCCATGATTCCATGGCTTAAGTCTTTAATCCAAAAGGACACATTAGGGCTATTTTTAAAAAATTGATGCTTGCAGGAAAATACAAACTAAAAGTCATTCTTTAGGGGGCTCTGTTAATTGATGCCATTATCTTACCTAAACTGAAGATGCTTTAAAAAGCTTAACCATACAATATAATGAAAATCTTAGTTCACAGAAGGTAATAGAATTATTTTAATGATCTCAACAAAGGCAAGATTATGCTTGTACAGTCTCAGAAAACTACTTTATCTTCATTTATCAGTTAAAAAAATGTAAACAACTTGAAGATTTTTTTTCCTTGGTCAGGGCAGATCTACAAATCACATGAAGTAAAAATCTTACCAAAACAATAGATTTTATTTCTTACATCGTTGCCTTTCATCCTTCAGTCTTACCTGGAATGGCCAGGTTTCTGAGGGCACTTAGTGCTGCATGCTGTACTGTTACATTTCCGTCTTCTACATGTCTGTCCAGTAAATCCATAAGTTTCTCTACAATTCCATTGTCTACCATATGGATACAATTTCCATCTGAAGAAAAAAATAAGCATTTTTTTCTTCTTCTGCACAAACATCTATAAATATTTTGTTATGTCGATGTCTACCCATTATCTACATTAGTGAAAATGGAACCATAGGAAAATCTAACTCTCCCTCAGATTTATAATTTTTTTTTAACTGAATGATAAGTCCGATGAAAAGATTCTTAAAATAGAGAGAATTTCAAAAATAAGAAAACTCTCTAGCTTAAACATATCGGAAGATAAGTAGAAACCTCATGCTTAAAATGTCCACCAATAATGAAGCATGCCTGAGTTCTGCCAATGTGACTGAGACAGCATTCTATATTTTGTTATCATTGCTGTTACTTAAATTATTTTCCAATGATAGAATTTTTGAAACATTTATAAAACAGAGAATGTTAAAATAAACCACTATTTATACCCCATATTTAGCTTCAACAATTATTAATCTTTGCCAGTCTTAATTCCCTCAAGGAGTTAATGATGGTTCCCCAAAAGAAGGAAATGAAAATGAAATAAGTCATCCACTATAACAACAGTTCATTCTGCAATAAAATCAAACTAAACACAAAAGTAACTCATATTCCTAGACCAGACTTCAGAAATAAATATGGAAGTCTGGTGTCTCCAAAATATTAAGCTAAATTATTCTACCCTAAACCAGAGAATTAGCCACACTTAAGTTTTATAGGTATAAAAGTATAAATTGAGGTACATAACCCTACAATGAAAATTCAGATTATTAAATCCAAAATAAAGTCACCAGGCAAGAGAGACTATCCTTCTAAATCAGATGTGAATTAGAATGGGACTCAAGTTTATCAATCTCTGAAGTGCAGAGTATTCAAATGACTTCATAATCAACATTCATGATCTTTCTTAAAAAACAACAACAACAAAACTTTTAAAAATTGATTTTTAGAGAGAGGAAAGGAAAGAGAGGAACATGGAAGTGAGAGTGGAACATCTATCATCTGCCTCCTGCACACCCCCTACCAGGGATGGAGCCTGCAATCCTGGCATGTGCCCTGACGGGGAATTGAACCGGCAACCTTTTGGTGCACGGGACGATGCCCAACCAACTGAACCACGCTGGCTAGGGCTGTTCAAGATCTTTAAACTACTAGAACTTAGTTTAATTCCATAAAATATATAATTAGTTAGAAAGTCATTATAAATATTTCATATTTCTGAAAAATTAAGGTAGCAATACATATACACACTACGTGTAATTCTAAACTGTTTGGTTTTAGTACATGAAATGTCAAAGAAAATTTTAAAAAATGCAGCAATATGCTTACCATTTCTGGCAAAATTTGCAATCGCCAACGCTCCAGCAAGCTGCAGCTGGTGGTTATTTGATGGAATCCAGGACAGCACCCTTTGAAACACATTACCTTTTCCTCCTTCAAATAATTTCTGCATGGATTCATCTGGAGGTAAATGAAACAAACAGATAAGAGGAAAATAATGATGAGTAAAAAATCCATATTTCTAAGCAAATAGCCAATGGGGAAACTATATACTTCAAAAATGATAGAATTTATAAGGGGAAAAGTAATGCTTCTTTTTACAATAAGAATCATTTTAGTAGAGACTGGACAAGAAACTTTAGAGTTCTTCTAGTCTAAGTCCCAAGTAACTATCTGGCTTTTAGTCTTTTGGTGCCACAGCTGTCTCTTCTAAATGACAGCTCTTTAAATAGTGAGAGATAGTGAAGCCCAGCCAGCAAGGCTCAGTGGTTGAGCGTTGACCTATGAACCAGGAGGTCATGGTTCAATTCCCGGTCAGGACACATGCCCGGGTTGCAGGCTCAATCCCCAGTGTGGGGTGTGCAGGAGGCAGCAGATCAATGATTCCTTCTCATCATTGATGTTTCTATCTTCTCTCCCTCTCCCTTCCTCTCTGAAATCAATAAAAATATATTAAAAATAAATAAATACATATATACATACATACATAAATATATAGTGAAGCCTCCTCTTTTCCAGGCTTATTATCTCTAGTCCTCTCCGTATGTTTAAGATTTCAAAACCATCACATCAACAGGATTAAATGAGATAGGAAAATGAAAAAATGCTTTACATAGTGTTTACAAGAGACAATAAATTTTTCAGAATCTGACACCCATGTTCTTTGGTTGGTATAAATTACAACTCACCTCCAAGAAGTAATAAAACCATTAGATCTGAAGCAGTTTTGAGCTCAGCAATATCATCCTCTTTGTCACTATCCACTTTCTGTTGAACAATCTGTAGTAGACATTCTACCAAGCCTGCTTCAACCAGCTGTAGTTTAATAGCATCTAAAAACATAATATGAACAAAATAACCAAAACTTGAGATGAAAATAGGAGTTCTGGGATAAGCAATCCATTATGAAGAATTACAAGAAACCAAGAAAACGCATAATTTAGATAACACACCTTAGAAGATTTGAGTTTCAAAAGGAAGTGTCTGACAGTGCGGCCTAAATACAGAGAGCTTTATTTCATTTTTCTAATTGAAATTGTTACCTTTCACAATGTCTGGCAGCTCCTAACCAAACTAATTCTCAGCTCTGAAGGTAAGTACTATCACGCCACTGTTATTCTAGATATTATGCTCATGTTTAAAAGTCAATAAATAAGATATCCCACACTTTTTAAATTAAAACACACATACCTATTACATAAAGTTAAGATATATCCATTAATGAAGTTGAAATATAAATTATTTAAAAGTAAAGAGCTATTAGTAAATTTTAAGCTACATCACAAGTATATTTGGATTCATATTTGTATAAATGTTATCTTTTCAGGGCAGTTAAAAGATCTATAACTTTCTGAATTTTAAAAGTCATATTTTTTTTAAGAAAAAAAGCTTCAGGTTTTATTAATTTGAAATGTTTTTGGGTGATGGATATATATATATATATATATATGGTAGTTCATTATACTATGTTCTCTGTATATCTGAATAGATTTTAAAATTTCCATAACAGGTTAAAGAAAACAATAACTTTCAAGCTTTCTGATGAATAACCAACAAATAAGAAATTTTAGAGAATTTACATTCCAGTTGTATTTTTAAAAATTATCTTCATAGCAAATTCTACTCCCATATCAAATCAATTTTGTTTGTATCTCCCTAATAACAAATACTTTTTCATTATAAAATTTACATCACTAAAGATTTTACATTCACATTCATATGTGCCTTTTCCATCAGAGTAGATATTATATACACCTCATTTATCTTCATATTTTAACCTAAACTGGCCTACCTAAATGCTTTGGGTATACCTAATACTACTTAGAAATACATTTGCTACACAGAAATCTTTAAACTTATATAAGTTTTATTTCTCAGTTAGATTTTACATATAGGTTCTACAGCAATGGTTATTTGGGAGAAACAAATATTTATTTTTATACCTAAGACTTTTTCTTTCAGGCAATTTTAATGTGTGAAACTTGAGGATTTTGTTTTGTTGTTTTTTAAACTACCAGGACAGGACAGTAGATCTTTATATTATTTCCAATTACATAGAATATTCAACCTGGAATATTTTTTTAAAGGTACATTTGCACTGTGCCATGCTGAAAGTAGGGCGTTTCCTTGGTTACAGAATGCTAGGGCTTGAAATGTGCAGTGACTAGAAAGCCATGATGAAAAAGCCTTAAAAATACAAAAACAAACAAACAAACAACTCTTGAATCATACAAAATCCCAACTGAAATGTTGGAATCACTTTCCTTTGCATATAAGGAAAACCAAGGATGGTATGCTAAGGATAGTCCAGAAATAAGTTTTCAAAGGTATCATTTAATCTACTGCACAGTTATAAAAGAAAAGTGAAGGTGGTAGAGGAGAAACAAATAAAAATGTTGTTATTTTGAAACACTGCAAGGCAGGTTACAGGTAATTCTCTGGCATAAAAACTGACTGAAGGTCATAATAAAAATTTCCTTTGGCCAAACTAACAAAGAGATGAAAAACAAATTTCTCCCTAGAGAATAAGAGCTAAGGCATTTAGAAAATTAAAAATTTGTCATGATTAAAGTTTACAGATCTCTCCTCTCACAGTTTGACTGTAATCACTCTGTCACACAGACACATACTCACACATACACACCTGGGAGATTTAAATAGTCTTATTAAGGAGGATTAGCAAGGCATTTGCTACAGTAGATAGCCCATCACACACCTATCAACATCATTCTGTCCAAGGACATCTACCTTTATCACCACCCTTTGCATATATATGCATTTATGTATCCATGCATATCTGTATGCATATCACACACACACACACACACACACACACACACACACACACACACACACACACACGTATGTATTTAAAAATCATTTCTAAGTGGTTAAAAAAATCCCACAAATGCAGAGAAGTGCATAAAAATATGCATTTAAATAACCAATAACCATGTAACTACAACCTAAATCAAGAAATTCAGTCCGGCTGGTTTGGCTCAGTGATTGAGCAACCCAGGAACCAAGAGGTCATGGGTTCAATTCCTGGTTAGGGCACATGCCCAGGTTATGGGCCCCATCCCCAATAGGGGGCGTGCAGGAGACAGTCAATTAATGAAGTTTCTCTCTCATAGATGCTATCCATCTCCTTTTCTCTCTCTCTAAAAATCAATAAAGGAAAAAAGGTTTGAAAAAAAAATTAATTGCCAACAATCAAAACCATACTTCTTTGTTTCACCAAATAATCACTTCTAAAAACTACAATAATTTTATCTTGTTTTGAATTTTACATACATGAAATCTTACAATATGTATTTTCCAGTGTTGGCTTTTTCCTTTTCATATGTTTATAAGATTTGTTTGTTTTTTTCAAATATATTTTTATGGATTTCAGAAAGGAAGGGAGAGGGAGAGAAAGATAAAAACATCAATGATGAGAGAGTAATCATTGATCTGCTGCCTCCTGCACATCCCACACTGGGGATCAAGCCCAAAACCTGGACATGTGCCCTGACTGGGAATCAAACTGTGACATCTTGGTTAGATTGACACTCAACCATTGATCCATACCAACCGGGTTACATTATTGGTTTTAAATATCTTCATTTCATTTCTTAACTATATATTTTTCTATTATATAAATACTAGAGGCCCAGTGCACGAAATTCATGCATGGGAAGCGGGAGGGGGGAGGTTCCCTCAGCCAAGCCTACACCCTCTCCAATCAGGGACCCCCTGTGGGATCAGGCCTAAACCGGCAGTCAGATATCCCTCTTGCAATCTGAAACCGCTGGCTCCTAACCGCTCACCTGCCTGCCTGCCTGATTGCTCCTAACTGCCTCTGCATGCTTGCCTGATCACCCCTAACTGCTCCCCTGCCGGCCTCATTGCCCCCAACTGCTCTCCCCTGCCAGCCTGATAGCCCCTAACTGCTCTCCCCTGCCAGCCTGATGGCCCTTAACTGCTCTCTCCTTACTGCCTGCTCTCCCCAGCCTGCCTGATGGCCCCTAACTTCCATCCCCTGCCAGCCTGGTCACCCCCAACTGCCCACCCTTGCCGGCCTGATTGCTCCTAACTGCCTCTGTCTCGGCCCCCACTACCATGGCTTTGTCTGGAAGGAAATCGGATATCTGGAAGATGGCTGGCTGACCCAGTCTAATTAGCATATTACCCTTTTATTAGTATAGATCACATAGCATAGGACTGCTTAAATGGGGGGGGGGGGGCTTTTTCAGCAGGAGGAGATGCTCTTTGCAGACAAAAATATATAATCCCTATATCTAGACTGATAGCCAGCCATATGCACTATACTGCCAAACCGGTTATTCAAAAACTGAACCACTTTCTTACACCTTACACCAAACAGCTGTTGCCCTTAAAACCCCTCCTCAGCACCCATCTTAGGTTCTGCCTTTGCAGTTCACCCAGATTAGGTTCTGATTGGTTGGTTTCTATGCCAATCAGTGTCAAAAGCTCTGCCTCCTAGGCAGCCATTGGCTCCTCGCAGTTCACCAAGATTTGGTTCTGACTGGTCGGTTTCTATGCCAGTCAGCCTCAAAACCTCCGCCTCCTAGGCAACCATGGGCTCTTCTGGGAAATCCAGAATGGCCCTCCTAACAGCTACCTTTCTCTCTGGGCCTATCTCTGGGCCTCACCAGCAGCCATGGCAGCTGCAGATCAGGCCCTGCCTCTCTCTCCAGACCTCTCTCCGGGCCTGATCTGGGCCGGAGGCTAATGACCTCACCATGCCCGCCTTGCCCCGCACATCCCACCCCACCCCTCGCCACCCCACCCGCCTGCCACCACCCTTGCTGTGATAGGATCCTGTGGGCTGCGGGGGAGGGACCAAGAGGTGCTCCATGCACTTCCTGGTGACAGGTCGTCCATCTGGTCATTTGGGTCATGATGGCCCTAGGCTATTATTAGTATAGATACCATGATTTATGTATTCTACTGTTAACGGATAAGAGTTGCTTACATAATGGAAATGAACTGCTTACAATATTCATCATTATAAATAACTAGAGGCCTGGTGCACGAGATGTGTGCACTGAGGAGTGGGGGAGGTCCTTTAGTTCGGCCTGCACCCTCTGACAGTCCGGGACCCCTCGGGGGATGTCCACCTGCCAGCTTATACCTAAGCCGGCAGACATCCCTCTTGCAGTCCGGGACCCTCGCTCCTTACTGCCTACCTGCAGCAGAGGCAGCGGGAGAGACTCCCGCCACTGCTGCTGTGCTCGCCAGACGTAAGCCCGGCTTCTGGCTGAGCGGCGCTCCCCCTGTGGGAGCACACTGACCACCAGGGGTAAGCTCCTGCGTTGCGCGTGTCACAGCGACCGGTTGTTCGGCCGTTCGGTCTATTTGCATATTAGGCTTTTATTATATAGGATGCTGCTATGAACATTCCTGTAATGGTTCCTGGTGCACATATTTCTGGATCATAGGGAATGCATAATTCCAACTCAGTAGATACTGTTTTCTAAAATGTACCAATTTACACCCCACCAGCACTTGAGGACAATTCCTACTGCTACAAACCTTCATCAATGCTTGGTATAATCAGACTTCTCAGTGGGTATGTAGTATTGTATTTTGCATTCCCTGATTATTAAGGAGTTGAGCATTAATCCTCACCCGAGGATATGCGTATTGATTTTAAAGAGAGGGAGAGGGAAAAGGAGAGAGAGAGATAGAGCCAGCAATCTTGGTATGTGCCCTGACCAAGAATTGGTGTATGAGATGACCAGTTGAGCATATTTTTATGTGTTTAATAGCCATTTGGACTTTATCTTTGTCAACTACTTACTCTAATCTTTTATACATTTTCCCCACTGGGTTTTCTATATTTTTCTTAATGATTTGTGGAAGTTTTAACATATTGTACACATTCTATTGGTTATATGTTATAAATATTTTCTCTCCCCCACTGTCTTCCTTTGTATTCTTAACCGTGTCCAAATTGATCATTTTTTCCTTTATGGTTAGAATTTTTTGTGACCTAAGAAAATTATCCGTACTCCAAGATCTTGATGATATTCTCCTACCTTATATTTTAACTTTCTGGTTTAACTTTCACATATAGGTCAATAATCTATCTGAAATTAATTTTTAACATAGTATAATTTTTTAATATAGTATAAAGTGGGGGTATGTGTCTCTCCTATTGTATTTTTTTTCATATTCCCAGCACTGCTGATTGAAATGACTGTACTTTCCTTACTGTTTTACAGTGAATTCTTTTTACCCCCTAATAAATAAACATCTATTAATGTATCCATTTGTCTTTGGGCTACCCTGTACTACTGGTCTTTTTGCCCATTCTTGCACCAGTACCACAATGTCCTTTAATTATTAGAGTTTTATCAGAATAAATCTTTAAATATTGTTATGCAGTGAAACAGTTCTGTACCTTGTTCTCTTTCACAGTATCTTGGCTATTCCTGGTCTTTGGGGTTTTGGTTAAAACTTCATTGAGTCTATTGACCAAGACGGGTAGCTATAACTGCATTAGAGCACTGAGGTTTCCAATCTATGAAAGTGATATAGCTTCCCATTTATTTAGACCTTCTCTAATTTCTCTTGATGATTTCCTATAGTTTTCTGCCAGAGATCTTAAATATTTATTAGTCTATTCTTAAAGCATTTAATATTTTTATACTATGGTAAAAACATATTTTTAAAAATGCATTTCCTAACTATTTTCTTTGCTGGTACACAATAATACCATTTTTTAATTTTTTTGTTGGTTTGTTTTGGCTAACAATCTAACTAATTTTGATTAATTTTTAAAAATTGATCTATGGATTCTTTTGGATTTCTGACATAAACCATATAATCTAGAAATAAATATTGTTTTATTTATTTCTCTCCTATATATTTTCTTTCTTATTCTACTGTACTGGACAGTTCCTACAATAACTAGAAATAGGAATGATCCTTTTTATTCCCAATCTGAAAGGAAATGCTTTTTATTTCATCATTATATTGTTTTCTGTAGGCTTCTGGTATATATCCTTTTCATTTTCTTCTAGTGCTAATTTGCAAAGTTTTTATAAATCATGAATGCACAGTTAATTGTATCAAATGCTTTTCTTAATCTAAGAAGATCATATAATTTATCTCCTTTAATAATTCTTAATGTAATAAAATATATTGATTATATTTTCACTATTAAACTGTTTTGCATTTTCAGAATAAGTCCCATTTGCTTTGAGGATAAATTTTAAATATATTACTGGGCTTCATTTACTAAAATTTTAAGGGGAAATTTGGATCTAATTTCACGGTGAAACTGGCCTTTAATTTTCATTCTTGTATTATCTTTCTATTTGGTATAAAGATTACAGTAGTCTCATAAAATAAGTTGGTGAGTATATCTGCTTTTATTAATCTCTGGAAAAATTTAAGATTACTCAGCTTTTCTATTTCTTCTTGTGTCATCCATACTTTAAAACATATTGGCATCAACTTGTTCATATATCCTCTTAATAATTTCTGTAAGATCAGTAGTAGGATCTCTTTTTACATTCTTGATTTTCATTATATGTCTTCTCTCTCTCTTTTTTTTTCTGTTTAACTTACGAGGGATTTACAAGTTTTATTAATTTATTTCAGACTCAACTTTGGTGACTTATATGCTTGTATTCATTATGTATTTTCTGTCTTACCAATTTCAGCTCTTTGTTTCCTTCTTTCTGTTATTTGGCTTCATTGGTTTCCTTCCCCTTAAATTTCTGAGATGAATACTAAGCTCATTGCTTTTACTTTTTCCTTTTCTAGTATATTCATTTAAAGCAAAAAAATTCCCTCTAAGTATGGCTTTACCTGCATCACATAAGATTTGAGACAGTCTTTTCATTTTCATTACAGAAAATTTCCTAATTTCCATCATGATTCTTCTTTGACCTCCTAAATATTAGCAGTGTATTTTTAAATACCTAAACAGGAATTCCTAGTTATATTTTTATTATTAGACAACCCACTTAAGTCAGAGAACATACTCTGCAAGACTGCAATCCTTTGAATTTGTTGAAACTTGTTTCATGACTATGTTTTAAAACGTTTCATGTGTAGTTGAAAAGAAAGGGCTCTGTAGTTGGGTACAGTGTTCTGAAATATGTCTATTAAGCCAACTTCTTAATCATGTTGTTCACATATTCTACATCCTTATTGTTTTTATTTTCTTTCTGGACTTCCTTTTGATTTATCTTTCAGTTTGCTAAAATCTTTCCATAAATTCTTCCATTAATTTGATAATAACAGATGGTTTTAAAAATTATTTTAGCAGTCACATTAAAAGTTGAAATCTTTGAATAACCAGAGTCTACTGGTACTTTCTATCCTGTTCTACTGGTCTTTTTGCCCATCCTTGCACCAATACCACACCGTCCTTTAATTAATACAAGGGTCTTTAACACCTTTAACCTCCTTCAAGATTTATGTTTATTTTCTGATATATATTAAATTATATACTTATATATTTTAAACCTCACCATAAATTATTTTTATTATTTTATAAAATCAATGTTCATGAAATTTATCTTACTAGTTTTTTGCTCTTTATTCTCCTGTGCATCTAGAACCTTCCTTCTGGAAGCATTTTCCTCTCACAAACACCCATTACAATTTCCTTTAGTGACTTATATAGTGGTGGTGAACTTTCTGTTTTTCATCTGAAAATAACTTTATTTTGCCTTCAATTTTGAAGGGTATTTCACTGAATTTAGAATTCCAAGTTGACATTCTTTTTTAGTGCATAGATGTTTCACTGTCATCTGGTTTTCATTGTTGCTACTGAGAAGTTAGCTGTCAGTTGAACAGTTGCCCTTTTAAAATAAACTATTTTTTTCTTGGCTACTTTTATTTTTGTCAGTGGTTTTTCTATAATTTCAATATGATGTAGATTTATTTTTATCATGTTTTAGATTTGGCTTCTTGAATTTTTTGAAATTCTCTACCAAATTTCTTTAAATACATCCTCTGCTTTCTACCCTCCTCCCACCCTTTTGGGAATTCCCAGAAATGTATATGAGAGCTGTTCATCTATCCTCTGTACTCTTATTCTGTTTTATGCACATTGGTTCTTTTCTTTTTGGACTTCCTTTCAATCTATCTTCCAGTTCACTAGTTCCTCAAATCAACTACATTTAATCTGTCATTTCCATCCATTAATTTGGGTTGCATTTTTCAATACCGGAATTTCCATTTTTTTCCCCAAATTTGTCATGTCATGTTTTAGAGTTTTCAGTTTCCTTCTAAAAATTTCAAGCTTGCTTTGAATATAATAAGCATACCTGTTTTGAGTCAATGTCTAATAATTCCAATATCTGGAGATTTGCTGCTGTTGCCTGTTCTTAGTGCTGGTTCTTGCTTACAATGTCTTGTCTCCACATGTGTCTGGTCCTCTTTGATTATATGCTAGACACTGTATTTGAAAAATTATTCATATGGAATGGTTTATTTATTCTGGATCACTCTTATGCCTAGGGTGTATCCCTTAAGATTTTTTTTTGCCCAAACACAGGAGCAGTTTAAGAGTGTCTACACTGTTGATAGGCCTAGAACTCCAACTTTCATCCTCTTTGCTCTGCAAGGGTACAAAAGGCTCTCAGCTGCCTTTTCCAAATCAGCATAAGAATGTGTAAGCTACAGAACAATCTTTGCCAAGACTTTCAAGTTGAATGAACCTGAACAGTAGCTTTGGCCAATGTAGATACAGTTATGAAGTAGATAATGTAGCTGAAATTAGAGATATCCAAATTCAAACTTGCATCATTAATAAATCAATTAAATAGCTAGCAATTAAATAATGTTAGAAAAAAATGAAAAAGGCCTACATGATAAAAAAAAATCGAGATGCATTTATTTTCTCACCATTTTCTGCCAATGGAGCAAGAACTTCAAAAATCATTTCCCTTTTATCATGTTCTATTTGTTTCTTGAAGAGTTTTACCATCTCTTCTGCAATGTTTGTACTGGCAAACTGTTCTTTACTGGACTCTTAAAAGAAAAAAAAAGAGGAAAATTTATGTTAAGCAAATAAAATTAAAGCCAGAAATTGTTTGTTTCCTATTACTTCCAATACTTGGTCATTGTATACCATTACTGATAAACACTCTTCAAATACAGGAATAATCAAACCCTTTTTCTAATGTCCCTGTAAAGAAAAAATGTCTAAGGCTTTAAAGAAAATGTTCTAACCCAATTATGGTCAAGACTATAAAAAATGTTCATTAGCATGACATAGCAACAATAAAATTACTAAGTTTTAAATTCAGTTTCAAGGTTTTGTCAAAGAAAAATTACTCAGAACAGACTAAACTTTATGTGGTTGAATTAAAGGTGACTTATCTTTATATCATTAAAGTGGTGTGAGTTTGCACTGATCCTGACATGCCTACTGTTAAAAGCCAATCAATTCTTCACATGTATTTGGGGTCCCATTCATTCTTGCCTCTTTCACATATCCAAACTCTCCTCCATTCTAGAGCCTCACATAAAAAAGCAATATAAAAAATAAACTCCTTCCCTCTACTCCTCTTTTCTTCAAATATCATCCATCTCTGTTCACTTTTACAAACAAGTTTCTTAATAGCACTGTTTACATACACTCTCTCTACTTTCTTAACTCACATGTATTAATTCCTAAACTTACTTCAGGCTAGTTTTGGGTCCACACATAATTGGGTCCATTTCTTTCCAATTCTTTTCTCAATTTCTTTTACTATATCAGATATCCTATTAATTTATCTATAAGTTTCTCTCAAAAAAATTCTGAACAAATTCAATCTACACTAGTTGCTCTCTGTTTGAGGGGTACAGCTAACATCTTGGAATTTTTTATTGAGTTTCTATTATGAAAGATAAAGCATCAGCTTTCTTAGACTCCCCCCTCCCACCCCCGTCTAAACCATATACCTCCATATGCTCAATGTAATTATAATGTAACTAGAGGCCCGCTGCATGAAATTCATGCAGGGGAGGGGGTGGTCCCTCAGCCTGGCCTGCACCCTCTTGCAATCCGGGATCGCTAGCTCCTAACCGCTCGCCTGCCTGCCTGCCTGATCTCCCCTAACCACTTGGCCTGCCTCCCTGATCACCCCTAACCCCTCTGCCTGCCCGATCACCCCTAACCACTGTGCCTGCCTGCATGATTACCCCAAACTGCTCGCCTGCTTGATCACCCCTAATCACTACTTGCCTGCCTGCCTGATCACCCCTAACTGCCTCTGCCTGCATGCCTGATTGCCCTTAACTGCCTCTGCCTCACCCCCCACTGCTGCAGCTTCATCCAAAAGGACATATGGAATGATGTCTGGAAGGTCGGTCAGCTATCCAGTCTAATTAGCATATTACGTTTTTATTATTATAGACTAGAGGCCCGGTGCACGAAATTTGTGCATGGGGGGGCGGGTGTACCTCAGCCCAGCCTGCACCCTCTCATAACTGGGACCCCTTGAGGAATGTCCAACGCACTGAGATAGGGCCTAACCACTTCTGCCTGCCAACCTGATCACCCCCTAACCACTCCCCTGCCAGCCTGATTGACGCCTAACTGCTCCCCTGCCGGCCTGGTTGCCCCCAACTGCCCTCCCCAGCAGGCCTGGTTGCCCCTAAACTGTCCACCTCTGCAGGCCTAGTCACCCCCAACTGCCCTCCCCTGCTAGCCCAGTCACCCCTAACTTCCCTCCCTTGCCAGCCAGGTCGCCCTTAACTGCCCTCTCCTGCTGGCCCGACTGCCCCTAACTGCCCCCTCTTGCCAGCTTGGTCGTCCCCAACTGTCCTCCCCTGCAGGCCTGGTTGCCCCCAACTGCCTTCCTCTGCCAGCCTGGTCACCCCTAACTGCCCTCCTCTGCAGGCCTGATCACCCCCAATGCCCTCCCTTGCAGGCCTGGTCCCTCCCAACTGCCCTCCCTTGCTGACCATCTTGTGTCCACATGGGGGCGGCCATCTTGTGTGTTGGAGTGATGGTCAATTTGCATATTACCTCTTTATTATATAGGATTGTTATATAGGATAATAGTATCCCATACTCATACTACCAGGAATGTGATATGAACTTGATACTTAGTTGTGTCAATAAAAATAATACTATGTGATTGGTTAACTCATGGGCCCCAGTAAGCCCACTGAAAAGAGAAAAAGTATTCTGGGGCATACATGCTCTACTTTGGTGGTGATATATAACCTAGCTATTACATGGGCACAAGACTCATGATATAAACTCTAAAAATCTTAGAAAATAAAGGGGGAAAAATGGGGTAAGAGCAGCAATAGCTGGAAACAGAGTATGAAACTGGGCTAAACTAAATTGGTGCATATCCATTTTTTACTATAGACCAGGGAAATTTAGGTGATCTATATAACCTCCCAAACACCTTCTGATATCTTAACACAAGCAATTCATATTAAATGTTGTTTGTTTCCATTACAGATTTTACAGTATAAGGGATTATAACACAATTTGTTTTATTTCTATAAACTATACTGAACACACACTCTCACATTCCATTTTAATAATGGAAAATAATAACTTGTGAAAAGTAAATAAATGATCTTTCATTCTCAGTCTTACTTAATAATGGAAATAATGAGACAGTATGAGAAAGAAGAAAAACATAGGGGAGGAAAAAGATTCACAAATACCAGCAGATGACCCACTGAAAAGGAATGACTTTTAAAATTAACTGTGATAATATCTGTTCTTTTAACTTGAAGTCAAAGCAAAAGTAAAGTACTGAAATCAAGGTTTAGTAAGTAGTGTGTAAGGACATAAACTTTCAGTTAGAATATCCAAGTTTAGAGTTCTGGTGCTTCTGTTTATCTATAATAATAAAAGCATAATATGCTAATTAGACCGAACAGCTGAACGACCTTCCGGATGTCATTCTGGACATCCTTTCGGATGAAGCGGCGGCAGCAGGGGCCGAGGCAGAGGCAGTTAGAGGCGATCAGGCAGGCAGGCGAGCAGTTAGGAGCAATCAGGCAGGCAGGTGAGCAGTTAGGGGCAATCAGGCAGGAAGACAGAGTGGTTAGGGGTGATGAGGCAGGCAGGTGAGCAGTTAGGGGTGATGAGGCAGGCAGGCAGAGGCAGTTAGGGGCGATGAGGCAGGCAGGCAGAGTGGTTAGGGGCGATCAGGCAGGCAGGAAGGCGATCTTTTTGGAGCCAGCAGTCCTAGATTGCGAGAGGAATGTCCAAGGGGTCCCGGATTTCAAGAGGGTGCAGGCTCAGCTGAGGGACAACCCCCACTCCATGCATGAATTTCATGCACTGGGCCTCTAGTTTATTTATAAAATGGGGATAAATAATAGATTTATTTTTAGTTGTAGCTATTATATTTATCTATGACAAAACATCATTTGGTTTCATTGTCTCCAGAATAAATAATTTATGAACATAGTTGTGCAGTAAATTCAGACTAGGAGTTATAACTTCCTATCATGGGAAGGAAGGAGAGAGGAAAGAGTACTACACATGATATAGAGAAAAATAAAACAAAGAAAAGGGATCAGGGTGCAGGGGTCATTAGTCCTCTGCTATAACTGGACTATTTCCAGCATTGGTCTGTTTTTGCCTGTCTTCTGATTTTCAAGGAGTTCTCATAATTTTTCTCTTCCATTACAAATATATCCTTATGTAAAAGTGTCCTATCATTTTTAGGTACTTGTAAAAAGAGGAGGAAAGACTATAGTCTGATAGATTCCTTTTTGTCTGAAAATGTAATAAATTATGAAGTCCTTTCTTTTTGCCCTAGAAATACAATTACTTGATTTTAAGATGATCACTCATGTAAAAATACTAAAGTCAAGGGAGATCATTTTAAATGTTCAACTCTATTAAATAATATAAATATAACACTTAAACTTCAATATGTGAAACAATTAGGGAAGCAAAATAGCTCTCAATTTTAAATAATACAAGATATACTTGGATCTACATTTCTTTAACATTGAAGCAAATATCTATAATGTTTCAAAGAAATAAACTAATATAATCTAAATGGATTTCCATGTTGTTAATATCTAAAGAAAAATTTAATTACATTAATAAGTTGATTACATTAGTGGTTCATGACCAAGACTTACCAAGTTCTGCTAAGTTGCCAAATGCTACGAGACACATTTCTGTAAGAGCTGCATTTTGGTAGTGGATGCCCAGTAATGTCACTAGGGTAGGAATAACACCCATATTGATAAGCTGAGCCTGAAGGGAGTCTGCAAAATCAAATAAAAAAATTGTTTTTGTACCAAAGAGACATTAGTAAAAAGAAAAACACCTCTTATTCTCTTTATTGCAAACTCAATACTATTTTAATGACAGTAAAACAAGATTAAGTCCATTCATATAATTGTATTGAAAATTTAAAGACATTAATTAGTTCAGAAGAGTTGAGTCTTGAATCTTTCCAATTAAAAGAAATTTAGAAATAAAAATAATTGAAATAATATGTCAAACATTAGTGTGTGTTTTATTTTGTTTTTTAAAAGAGGCTCTTATACCTTTGCAAAGTAGGCTTTAAAGATGTATAAATGAATAAACATTACCATTGGTTTTTAAATAAAAAGGTTAGACTGAGTAACATCTGCATTACAGGAAATCAGAGTATATAAAAAGCATTTTAAAAAGCAAGTTTTAATAAAGACCAAGAGAGAAGACAATTAGAATCACTTAATAAAGAATAAAAAGTATAAACATGTAATTCACAAAAAATTTTGTTTAATTGCAGCAGAGCATTCTTCAATGACTGCTAGGATGAAAAGTAGTTTCAACAAGGAAAGAAAGGGTTACTTAAAATATTTTTTCTTCTCAAATTGGTATTTAATAATAGTAACAATCAGCAAAGAAAGGAAAATTTGGCTTGAGAGGTGAAGAGAATGAGAATGAGGTCAGTATGGTTTTGTCATCACTGCTTGTCTTCATATTCTAAGAAACTAACTGGATTTAAAGTACTTAATATGACTTAGATTTCCACAATGCTTCCTCATTAACAATAGAATACCTGTAACAAAGTTGAAAGTAAATAAACCAAAATGCCAACCCAAAGTACTGCTTCTTAGAATAAGATAAGAAGACATAAACACTCACATGTCTATGCAAAACAAAGTTATTGTTAATAAGTGGTTCATCCAAAGACACAGGGATGTTATCAATTTTTTTTCTTTAAAAATTATATGCCATTTTCAAGCTAATCATTTTCTCCAAATTCTAGTAAGTTACCTACTGGGAATCTAAAGATAAAAATCTGTTTTTTACAATACAAATTTTCCTCACAGCATGCTTCCCTTGACAAAGTTTGCCTACTAATCTCTTTATAATTCTTAACCTATAGATAAGGAGGTGGTTGAGTGATTACCAGAAAAGAACATAAAGACAGGGTTGAGCTGTATCACATGCCAGCTGATTATTCACCTGGTGGTCTTTATAGTTAATTTTTCCTGCCTTTAGAAAGTATGAAGAGATAGCCAACAGAGGCCAATGGCCCTGAAAACTGATGAGTGGATAATTACAAATATTATCTCGTTCAGTTGTGGGAGACTATCTATACTAGAAAGGGGCCTATAACCAAAACAAGAATAGAAAACAGGCCTGAGAAAAAAAAGGAAGTTTACATTTTGAGTTCAAATAGTCTAAAACAATTTCAAATTTTGCAATAGAACTATGAAGACTGTTTTTAAAAAGAGACAGAAATAAAATAATATATTTAACTAAATGATCTGCTTTTAGGCTTTTGATGTTCAATATTTTCCCTAACTATACAATTCAGCAATTAATAAATGATTCACAATATGCATATTACAGGCAAATTACTTATGTTATAGGATACAGTATTATACCTATACTAGAGGCCCGGCGCACGGAGAAGCTTTCCAAGTTAGAAATTATGTGGATTACTTACCAGTAGATAGAGTTCCTTATTAATGAGTCACCTGCAGATCCTTGTTCTTTAGCAGTATTTTAAACTTTCAATTATTTATTTATTCATTTTTACTACCTCTTCAAATACCGCAGAGCTGTTGAATCATTAAATTTCAGGTATGTAAGCGTGAGCACTAGCGCATGCATTGAGTGTGAGTCAAACTCCACTATATATCTGCATATATGTAAGCATCACACCTCCCCTCCCCCAGTACTGTTGGTACAAACTATAAAAATCCCACAGTTCAGGGACATCAGAAGAATAACAAATTTTGCAAAGGAGATATCTCAACAGGAGAATGCCAGTTAGAAGATCATGTTAATGGTCTCCTAACTTGGCATCTCTACAACTTTCTTGGACCACTTTTACAATATTATGAATTTTGGTTCCAGGGAAAAGAGTGGACAAAAAGTTAAGAAATGTTTCAGAGTTTCATATAATCTTTGGCATACAAATTGAAGCAGTAATATTTGAAATTGTGATAGATCAGGAAAAAAATGTAGCTTATCACAATGGCACATGGTGTGAATAGCCATAATTCAAGAAAATCACGTTGCTTCATGAAAACGTATTTTACTACTACCCAGGAGCAAATTAATTGTATACTCACATACAATAAACCACACACAAGTATGAAGAGAAAACTGTATAGTTATCCAATGGAGAGACTCATTTTAGAACACTTGGCTGCTTTATTTAATATCTAATTCTATGATGCTAACTAAAACAAAATTTATGCTCAAATAACTCTAAAGTCTGTTCATATCAGCCGCAAGCAAGGAGACTTGGATAATAAAGGCCCAGAAGAAGAAGGAAAAAAACTTAACAGGTTGATACAATTTTTCTCATGATAAGCAGGCATCCTAGAACATGGTTCTCAAAGTAGAATCCCCAAAACCCTTCAAGGACCACAAAGTCAAAACTACTTTCATAAATTTATCAATATTTTATTTGCCCTTTTACTGTATTGACATTTGCAATGATGGTGAAAACACATTGGTAGGTAAAACTGCTGGGACTTGAGTATGAACGCAGTCAGTGACACCCAATTGTATTAGTAGTCATTATATTCTTCACCATCACACAGTAAAATAAATACTATGCTTATTTAGCATTTTTAAATTTTGAAGTTATTTTTCATACAAGTATTATTTATGTTAACGTATAGTGGGGTTTTATTATTTTAAAAATACTAAATGATTTTAAAAATGTCCTAATTTTCATTTCTAATACAGTAAAATATTGATAGATATTACTCATATACACTGAGTGGCCAGATTATTATGCATTCAGAGATCATAATAATCTGGCCACTCAGTGTATATGAGTAATATCTATCAATATTTTATATATATATATAAGAGGCCTGGTGCATGAATTCATGCATGGGTGGGGTCGGGCCAGCCTGGCCAAGGGGAGGGGACATAGGCGGTTGGCCGGCCTGCCTGCTGGTCGAACTACTGGTCTAGGGGACAATTTGCATACTAGCCTTTTATTATATAGTATATACACTGAGTGGTCAGATTATTATACGTTCAGAGATCATAACAATCTGGCCACTCAGTGTATATGTGTATATATAACCAAAAATTCTTTGAAGTCTTCAAGTAATTTTTAAGTGTCTAAAAGAGTCCTGACACCAAATGTTTAAGAACCACTGCCAAAGAATTTTCTAATTTTTACAGAAGATAGACTCAAAACAAAAACAGACAAACAAACAAAAACCATGAAAGAGATTCTGAAATTCAATGACGTGTTTGGCATATGTGATAATAAAAAAATAAAAAACATACTAGAAATTCTAGATATTGGTGGTCAGATATTTTGAGCAAAATTACATTAATTAAGCACCTAAACATCTCATTTTGCTTACTTGAGTAGAAACTCTACTTAAGCCTAGGAGAATATTCCATGACTGAGTCTGCTTGCCTCTTTCAGTTACAACTTAGTATGCTAGCAATAAATATTTGGGGGAAGAAGGCTAAATAAGAGTCCTGTATGTGTAGAATAAATTAGTATTAATTCTTTTCACTGGAAGCAAATGATTATGTTTAATCACTTTTTTAATTGCCCAGAGATGCTGTGAATGGACTTCAAAGGATAGTAGCTGACATTAATGCTATCATGAATGATAGCAGGATAACTTTTAAATCAAAGACTAAGTGGAAGAAATTCTTAGTACCAGAAACACTTCACATCTAGATAGATTTGAGAGAGTAAGTGAAATAATGCACGACTGAGACTTTCTGCCTCCCTTAATGAATATCAGCAACTCCAGTGGAATGTTTATTCAGAGCTCAATAAACACAATTCACAAAAATGAAATCCAGGCCCATACACAGCACACAGTTATGTGTGATAGTCTTTAGACAGCACAATGTCATAAACATCTGAAGACATTTTAAAATTGCTCCTGACACATATCACAGACAAATACTGACCAAAATACAGAATCACACAATTACATAATATCAGGATGACACAGGCCCTACATGATCTATGTGGAGGAAGAGGAAGAAAGGCACTGAGAGGGTGCAATACAGATGCATATACAAAGAGATATAAGGCAATCAATGCATGCGCTGGTGTGAACACTTACCTACCTACATTTGAATTTCAATGGTTCCAAGTTCTTCAGGTCACACTCATGGAAACTCCAAAGAATGGAGATCTGGAGAGAAGATCTCAAGTTGAAGAACCTTTTCCCCCTAAGTTTTAAGTTTAATGTTTAAAAACATTGGTATAGACAGATTACAGGACCAGAAAAGTATGCCAAGTAATTCAGTTGATGTTGATCAATTACTAAATAGAAAAAGTTTCTTAAGAAGATTATAGCACATGTTTATCTCATTCCTAAGGAAAGGCTCTTACAATGTTATAAAACTTAAGTTTATTGGTAAATATGACTTAATAAATAATGAAACTTAAAATGACACACCATTCAAAACACAATTTCCACATTAGTATGTACATATGGTATATATATTATTCATAGTATAAAGAGTATCCTATTTACAGGTTTACATAAAAACCCATCTACAATTAAATGAATTATATACAGTTGAAACAATAAAAACAAGCAAATATAAACCTTGATGTGATGTTCTAATACAAATTGGCTAAAAACCATTACAGCATAATAAAGACTGAGTAAAAATGCCCTTAACTAATGGCATAGTTTTATTTCCAAGAAAAGATAAATTAGAAATTATATATCTGTGAAGTAAAACTTACGAGTTTAAGCAAGTTATAGCTCCACTATAACACTAAAAAATAAACTGTCTTAAATACAGCTACTGAGAGGATGATTCACAGCTAAAAACACAAGTACAGGTACAAGTAAAAACTTCCTTTTCAGTTTCTTATTACTGAGTATCTTTTTGTTGATTGATAAGGAATGTAAAGAGCTGTTATTCTAAACTAGTGTTGAGCATATAAAACTAAAAATATTTATGTGATTAAAATTAACCTCAAAATCAATTCTTTTAAAAGCCCTCTTTACACAAAAGATGCATTATGGGTTTTGCACCAAGATTATCCCAGTAATATAAGTCCCAGGTTATACATTTTAATGACAGAAATTTCAAAGGAAAAAACAAAAAGAATCAAGATTCATTAGTATTAAGAATACCAGAGGTTTAAAACAACACATTTACACATCACATTTTTTGCTTTCTAAAAATGTGGAAAAGCGAATTGAGAAGTTTTTCCTGGGTTCTGAAAATAAGAGTCTCTACAGAGCAAAATTTCCCTCTTGTAAGCACTCTAGAGATAAAGCATGAGTAAGTGTAATGTAAAACAACAGTAACAAGAAAAGATTCCAAAGCAAAAATCACAAGAGGAAGAAAAAAATGTAATTATTATTCTTAAGAGACATATCCATTTACTGTTCTCAATCCAATGACATCTAGAGTGATTATGTCTTAATCTAGATCTTTTTTTTCCCCTAGACTCATTAGGGTATATTATTTACTACAGATCAACTCTTCTTATAATGTATACTGCTACAAAGAAAATTTCTACAAATATATCTACTCTGATTACAGAAAACTCTGCACTTCCATCTCACAAAGAAATTGGCCTTTTAAAGGTTACAACTGGATTTGTGTTTGTTTTAAAGAGAACTGCTGCCAGCTGTTGTTTAAGCATCTTTTTCTGAGAGAAATAAATCCAGTCTCTGCTCTCAGATGGCAGTGCTGAGAGAAAAGCGCTATCTAAAGTATAACTTTACACCTAAATAAAGCTAAATGCCAGATTAACATTACAACATGTATATCTTACAAACTGTTTTACAAATGGATTAACTGGCTTTTTTAAAATAAAAAAGCAATTATTAGTAGTTACCCTGAAACATTACTATCATTAAGTTTTTTTTAAATTTCTTTATTGATTATGGTATTACATATGTGTCCTTATTCCCCAATTTCCCCCCAACCCCCCATTCATGCCCTTATCCCCCTGTTGTCTATATCATTAAGTTTTATACTTTAAAATTACATAGAAGTTATTTGGGAACACACAAACTATTAATAAGACACAGCTCATAACCAAAAATTTCTGATTTCTAGTTAATACCCATTTTTCAAACAGTATTTAATTTAAAAAAGTTTCATAAATAAAATATAGGCAGTTTGATGTTAACTGGATTTTAATTGTAGTAGAATTACTTAAAAAAAAGAAAGAAAACAGAATTAGTAATTTTTACACAAGTTAATTTACCAATGATATTTTTCTACCTTGAATTTCTCTCTGAATGGATATTTTAAGTGATCTAAATTAAATATACATTGATATTTGGCCAAAATCCATTATTTATCTCTAGCTTTAAAACTTGCGCATGGTCCATAATCATGTGCCTTGATGTCATCATAGTTCAATGGTGTAGTGACATCAATAATAAAAACAAGGCCTGGCCTCTCAGTTTTACTATTACTATTTAAATATTAATTTTCAAATATAAATAAGCATTTCATATACAGAGAAAATCTCTCTATGTGCTTCACATTTTGGAATCCTACCATTATTTGAAACATAAATGTATACTTAAACTATTACAATATTAAAATGTGGCAATAACTAATAGTGAAAATATACAAATGTAAAAATTAAATGAAGGCAGAATAACAGAGATTACTTATTCTCTTTAGAATTTACAGCATAAAATAAATGTTAGGAGCTGTTTTTAATTTTTAGTTACTTAATTCCATTCAGAAAGCCATGAGTCTTTCAAGAAAAATTCCAATTTGGGAATTCTCTATATCTTATGAGGATGAGTTAAAATCAGAAAGCCAACTCTGTCACCTCAAATATTCACTCTGAGGAAAATCTTGAAAATAATATTCATTAACATCTATGATTAATCATCTCTAGTCCAGACATAAAGAAAATTAAAAAAAGAAAAACATGTTAGGGAATGACTAATCGCAAACATATTTTGTTATTCTGCTGCCCTCACTTAAAATTGGGTATCTATTTAGTATCACATTGCTGAGTGCACTATAATGATCAGGAACAATCCAAAAGCTGACAATCTGAGAAAGTATTATTTCTGTAATATAATGCCAAACTTTAAATCATTAACAAAACAACTATAACAATCATTTCATATTTTTATAATAAAGTTTAAGATTCTTTCATTCAGAAATTCATTCTATAATGGCCAAAGCTGAATATTAATATCAATACTTGACCATGTGGAATCAAACCAAAATGTGCATTTGGTTTACCTCTACTATAAACTCAGTTCTTATCTTAGTCTGTCCATTAAGTAACAGAATTATTATAATTGCTTAGGAGGATTCTGATGAAAAACTAACTAGCAGAAGGTACAAAAACAACTAATTGCTCTGACCTTCCATAAAACAATTTGTTGAAAATAACATTTATAACAGAATTTCATGAAAGCAACCTGCTACAATAAATTGATTAGAAAGTTCTATGGAACAAACAGTAAAAATTCAGAGTTTTTCCAAAGAAAATAACAGTTACTAAAGAGTTGATATATTTTTTTAAACTTTTCAGCTTCACAATAAAAGTCATTTATACACTTTGAGTACTTTGAAAACTTGGGCTTCAAAAGATGTGAATTTAAAAGTATATCTCCAATGACTTTATAAACAGAAAACAACAGAAATAGTATATAATTTTAAAAAGACAATGAATAGCAAAGATAAAATTTTACATTTTTGAATTTTGTTTTCCTTAATGTTAGGTAAAATGTTTTTAGTACTTAGGAAATATATGGAAGTATTAATTAGCTTGTACCCATAGTAAATACACTTTGGGAATAGTTCCTCAAAGCAAATCATTTCCTAAACATCTAACATCTGAGAAAGATTCTTGCTTACCTGTAATAAAGTAATACCAAAATATAATATACTTAGGGTCAAACTGCTTTTTAATTAAAGCTATTCCTATATATAATTTTTCCTATATAATTTATATTCTTCATATTTTAAGTATGAAGCAAAAACAAGTAAGCCAAGTTTTTGAACTGAGTTCACTGAGATAATGAATAATTGTATGAGCAGAATTGTGAAATTATTGAAACTGGTTGAAATGAAATTAATTACATATTAAGTGATCTTTAAATTAGAGGAGAGAAAATACTTTACAGGCCTATTTTCAACAACTGAATTTAAGTATTAGACTTATTTAAATTCGATTATTATGCTCCAATAACATATCCCATGAGCTGTAGTTCATAAATTGCACAGATGGCCTCATTTCAACCATAGTTCAGTAATCATTAAGTCCACATAGCAAATAAATGTGAGAATTATCATGAGAATATCCTGGAGAGATCTCAATAACTATACACACACACACACACACACACACAGAAAATAAATTCACCAATAGAGAGTTAAGATATTAGAGAAAAATCAGCTCTATATGTAAAAATCATATATACTAGTATATACACACATAAATATATATATCATATATAGGGTATTCACCCAAAATGTACACACACTTTGAATTCCAATGGGTTAAATCTGAAAAGAAAGAAACATCAATTGAGCTATCAGCTATTAAGTGTGTATACATATTTTTGGGACACCTTGTATATGATATAGGTCACATGAAGAAGACAGTCCATAGACTATGTATACTATATTACTCATTTTAGAAGGAAAATCATTTTTCCTTTTTTATGGAATGTTTAATTCCCTTAGTTTTCTCTTATGGCATAGTTTATGTAAAATAACTATAGTCATTGCTTTAATGTTTATTAATTATTAATTTGCTTTAGAATTATAACATACTTATCCCTGTATTATGTCTCTACCTAATGTAGGTGTATTAGGAAATACATTAAGCTCTTAATTATAGAGTTCTTTAGATATTTATTGACTAATAATGGTTACTTATAATATAATAAAAATGGTAAACACTAATAGACTCCCTAATAAGGTGTTAAATTTTGCTGGTGCTTTGCTATAATATCAGCGATTTTCAACCGGTATGCCACAGCACGCGGCTGTGCCACTAGAATTTTTAAAACATGCAATACCTGACTAGTTAGGGACACTGACCGCTTTTCCCTTAGATCAGGTGTGGGGAATGACTGGCCCATAGGCAGTATCGTATCATTTGTTCTGGCCCTGCCAAGGGAACCACAGGCGGGACACGAAGTTCAATAAATCTAGTTGTGGTGTGTGTGTTTTTTATAGCAACATAATTTTTAATTTGATAATTTTGTATGGCCCACAAATGATACTATAAATATCCAAATGACCCTTGGCAGAAAAAAGGTTCCCCTCCCCTGCCTTAGATTGTCAAATAAAAAAATGACAACAGCCTACAAAACAATAGCTGTCCAGCATGAATAAATCAAAATTATATTTTTTTCTCAATTCACAAAAAAATGTACTTTTTGTGTGCCAGAGAATTTTAGTAATTGGTTTATGTGTGTCATGAGATGAAAACGGTTGAAAAATTGCTACTTTAGACTACTGTTTGTTTCTATTCAAATTTCAATCAACTTTCCAGTATACATATGCAGATTTATCAAGTTTGTGAATCACCTATAGTAAATTTTTAACCACAGATTCAACACTGTAAATATCAGCATGTTTCCAATGCCACTTTCTGCTACTGCCATGCAGATGAATATGGAATATCAGCTAACAGAGTGGACAAGAGTTAATAATGCTTCTAATTTATTTAAAGAAAAAATGTATTCTAATATCACTTTTCTTCCCAAGTTTCAATTTTGTTAATAAAAATTTTTTAGACAATACTAAGTATCCAGAAAAGTCAACTAATAAATATTTAAATATTTTCCAAACTCCTACTATATGCTAAAATGGCACTACAGTTGAAAACAGCTATATGTGAACAAAATTTTCAGTCTTCACTGCAATGTCTGGCACTGGGTAACAAAAGCTAGGAACAAAGATGTTCAAGAAATTAATGAGACAAAAATATCTTCAATAATAGGTTTGAGTTCCTCATTTATAAAATAATTAAAACTTTAAAGTTATAACTAGATGAAGAACATATAGGAAGTTCAATACATTTCCTCAAATTGGATGTCACAATGTCAATATGCTTCCTCTTAATCACAATTGTCAAGTAGTCAGTTCTATTTTAAAGGGCTACAGAATTGAAGAGTGCTTGTTTACCATGTGAAAAACAGGTATGATTTTTCCCCAAAAGCATAAATTGAAGTGATTTTTACTAAGCAAAAGTTTTTTCTTATTCTATTTAAACCTGATTTTATTTATACAATATTACTGATATGACTTTTCTGGCAAAGTAATTACAACTTTTTCTATTCATGTATTCCACACTTACCTGAATATAAAAAGTTTTAATTGCTTCACCAACAAGGAAACAAAAGAATATATTCAGCTCATAGCTTATAAGTATATCATTTTGAGTGAGTTCAAAAGTTTTAAAACTCAGAAACCTTGAATTGTATGCAAATTTATAAATGGGTAGAAAAAATACCTTTACCGAGTAAGCATTTTCACAATACATGCCTTGCATGTGTGTAGGAAACTTGTTTTAGTCCCTATTTAATGGATTTAAAAATTGGGTATGATCAGGGTTATCCACTATATGGACAGAAATCAACATATCCTAAGTCTCAGTCTGGTGTCAATCTACTTTTGGGACTAATAAACAATTTGAAAATGTTCTTATCAGAGAAACTATGTTGGCGAGTCTTTGTGACCATTTCTAATACTTATCTTTATATTTAAAAATTTTTATCTATGGAACTAAAGAAAACTCTCTATAAATAAGGCTTAAGTTATTGGGTCCATGGGTACAGTTTATTTTTCTGCTAGAATAGCAAGGAGGTATTTATCACCCAACTATTCTACTCAGAAAGTAGCAGAGGCTTGTATACTGAAATTCAATAGTCAATACAGATAAAAAAAAAAAACTTCATTTATTTTACCAGTGCTAATAAAAAGTGGCTCCCGAGTTTCATAAAGTTCTGCTGTTTTTTGTTTTGTTTCAGTGACTCATCTAGGTGGACAGGATCAAATGATTTAAACTTAGCCAACAAGAGCTAGAATTTAAGTTGGAAATTCTTTAAATGCATATTTTAAAGAAAAGAGTAAATAAATGACACACAAAACAAAGATGTTTAATAATTATGCAAATGAAAACTTAAAAAGGAATAAAATGTAAGTTAAATAGTGTCATGGAGAAAAAGAACCACTTCTTAAACTATAATCCTCATGAAAGACAAACATAAAGGGAAGCAGAGGAAAGGGGATAGTTATAAGTTTGGCATTTGTTCCTTTAAAATACTAAAAATGACTTTACTTCTATTTTACCTAACAAGTTTTAAAAGCTGCATTCAAATTGCAGCTCTTAGAATAATGGTACAAAAACACCACTGCTCCAATAATGGTCTAAGAAAAGTTAATAGAGTTTTCCAAAGTCTCTAAGTTATTTCTTGGGAATACTTTCACACCAGGGAAAAAAACTACTCCTACAGAAAAAAACATTATTATGCATTTTGACTGTGCATCATGTTTTTAATCATTATGTTCTCAGTGTACTTCTCTAAACATTGATATCCTATAACAAGCATGTCGAACTCGTGGCCCACAACGAATATTTTTGTGGCCCAGCCAATATAATGGTATGTAAGAAGCGTTTAATAAAAATTTCCTAACTTAATTTTCACAATATCCTGTTATACCATAATTACTAATAATGAACTACAATGTTTGCTGTTGACTGATTACTATAATCGTGTTGCATTCATTTCCCTTATGCACAGGCGCACCATTTCTCTCCACTAACACTAGCAGCGAATATTTTAGCAGCCGATTGCCAGTCATTAGTCTTGGACTCACTTGTTTGGTGTGTACAACAGGAAATATTTCGCTTTCGGAGAACAAGAAAGATAGGTTTATTTGCATTACGCTTATTAATTTGTGTAATTTTTCAGTGTCTGATAAGTTAATGTTCAAGAAAAAATATTAATTTTTATTAAAATGTTCTATTATTTTATGTTAACGATTATTTATTTCAGCCCTTTGTATTCAGCATGTCTCTATTGAAATAAACCTATGTTTCTATGAAAATTGAAGCTTTTGTTTTTTTGTGGCTCACATAAACTTAAACCTTATTTGGCCCGTGTTAGCCTTTGAGTTTGACATGCTTGTTTTAGAACGTGGATTCAATCACAGGCTCTTTAGGATTAGAATTAGTGATGTTCTTGACAACCATCTGGCCATGTGATATGCTTTGGTACAGATTTTTGAGCAACAGTTTTCTCAAAGGACAAACAAACAGATTAGATGCATAACAAGGCTAATTCTTTTATACCCAAAGCTGCTATCACTCCATGACTAGTTTCTTTCATTTATCTTTCTAAATCATTCTCCCACTTAGCATTTGTCCCACTTTCTCAGGTGTCCAAACCTGAATGAAGCTGAATAGAAAGGAAGCAAAATGAACAACTGACCAATGATTTCTTAATGCAATTCAGATACCCGTGTTTTATGGTCTAATTTAAATTATTTAGGCACTAGCTATTCATTTTGTAGGTTACCCAGACTGTTGTTTCTGTTTCTCTTATTCATAGTTAGGACATTTTCTTTTCAAAAATGATTCCATGACAGTGCAAGGAAAACATAAGTAATTGACCTTATAACAAAGACTACCATTTGTTATTAGTTTGAGTTTAATAGGCAAGCCATTTGATGAAAGAAAACTATTATTATTATGGATAATTTTAACTCAGGTTTAAAACTTGTGTCTCTTGGATACAATGTAACCCTAGGAAACATTCTGTTTAACTTATAAGTGCTAAAAAGGCCAATGTAATTGAACATTTAAAAATCAGGTGTCATGTGCAAAGCTGGATTTTCAGCTTACCTCCCTCCCCCAGATGAAAAAATTTGGTAGCATTTGACCAAATTGCCATATAGAAACCACTGGCTAGAGAAGAGGGTAGTGGTTCTACCCTTTCAATGGGACAAGAGCCACAGCCCCTGCCATTTGCTGTTATCTCCACCACCAGGTCAAATGTCAGTAGTCATGTGTTATCGATGTTCATTTTTTTTTTTCAATTATTGAGAATATTTCTTTGAACCCATGACTACTAAGTGAAAAAATAAAAAAAGAATATGCCTAAAAAGGCCTTATGTTTCTAAAACACATGAAAGTTAAGAATAATATTGCATGGTCAATATACAAATAAAATGTCTCTATCACAGACTCCAATTTAAAATGGCATTATGAAATAAACCACAGAAAGAACTGATATCTATTCTAGGAAACTACTAGAATTTTAACATCTGACCCATAAAGTAATTCATATAAAATAATAAATAAATAAATTTTGTGACATTTAAAAGTATAGTGAAACCATCTTGCCACTCCTTTTATGTTCATTTGATTAACAACCACATAGGCTATAAAGTACTTATTGAATTTCTCAAATTAGACATCTGAATTGCTCTAAACTTTATTTTTATAATGCTAGATTATATTAAAAATTTTTGTTATTTTTACAACTAAATCTAGTATCTAGATAAAATAACTTTACTTATAAAGACAGTGTTTATGGTAGTTTTTGTTTTTACGGTATTTATGTTTTAAAGCTACTCCTGGTATTAATATGAAGTAATAAACATGAAGGTATTTTTTTAAAAATCCTCACCTGAGGATATGGCTTTATTAAGTTTGAAGGAAGAGAGGAAGGAAGGAGGGAGGGAGGGTGGGAGGGAAAGAGAGAGAAAAAAAAAAAGAAACATTCATCAGTTGCCTCCCATATGCTCCCTGACCAGGGATCAAACCCAAAACCTAGGTATGTGCCCTGACCAGGAATCAAACTTGCCACCTTTTGCGGTATGGGACAATGTTCATACACCAAATGAGTCACCTGGACAGGAGAAACTATTTAAATAATTTATTTTTAAAATGCTCATAGCAAGAAATCTTAAACCATACCATTGGGTGTTTTTTTTAGTTCCTTCAATAACTAGTGTCATTTAATAAATTGGACCATTCTGTGTTTTTCAAAAACTGTAATTTTATGTTAACTAATTACTAACTTTATATGTCACAAATTCTTTGTTCGTAATGTTTCCAAATATTTTTGTTTTTTGCTATAGTAATGATGATTTTTAATTTCTCCCCCCGAGATAAAGCAAGTTTTCAATTTTGTTTACCATTCTCATTGCTATAGTTCATCAGCATGCCACAAAAGACAGTCAAGAGCTTCTCATTGGCGGGATCTGTTATACTGCACAGTGACCTTAAATGGTCAATTACAATCTGTGCACCACCTGCTTGGTCAACTGCACTTCTGCCCTCATCTGTAAAACAAAGAGTTAAATTTAAAATAAAAGAAAAAAGAAATGTACCTTATAGTTTCAAATATAAAACATAACAGTGCTATTCCTTATTTAGTGAGTAAATAGAAAATAAACCTAAGAAAGGCATTAAGTGTCTTTTTGGAAATACAAAACAAAACAAATAAACATGGAAATGGGGTGGAATGGGGAAAAGAGATAATCACTTTCTAAGAGAAGAAAAGATTATTTGCATTGGCATCATATAGGAGCTTAAAGAACTTTTCTATGTCTTAGGAGTTTATGACTATAACATGAAATTTCCCCCTCCTCTTTCACAAATGACAATTCTCCATAGGAGTAAAAAAATAGGAACTAATATTCTTTTGGAAAATTTTTCTCACCTTGAAAACCACTAACTATATCTTTCTATCAGTGGTTCTCAAAGTTAGATATTATCAAAGGAAACTGTCTATGGCATAGTATAATTCTAGATCACAATATATAATGCCTAAATGTTAGGACTGGGGTGTTTTAAATGACATTTTCTATAGTGCATAAGCATGTTCTTTTTTTCAATTCTTGGTACTTTGTGCGCCACTTTTCCTTTTTCTCTCCAATCTAGAACACACCAATATACCAGTAGTTCAATATTACAACAAATGGTCAAATAATAGTCAAACATACATTACATTATATACAACAGATGTCATTTAACTATTGGAACATATAAATAGCTATAGAATACTTTCTAACCCTTGAACATAAGAATGCAAAGAGATGAAAAAAAAAGTCTTTCTAAATCTGACTTCCTTATATAAAATATGGTAGAATCTAGGAAAAGTTCTGTCCAACAGTTTTGACAGCCATAAATATAAGCCACATACATAAATTTAATAGTAGCCACATTAAAAATGTAAAAAGAGGTTAAAAATTCATTTTAGCAATATATTTTATTCAATTCAATACATCTAGAGTATGATCATCCCAATATGCAATCAACATACAATTAATGAAATATTTTACATTCTCTTCTTTGTAATAAATCTTTGAAACACAAGTGTATTTTACACTTACAGCTACATGTCAATTCAGACTAGCCACATTTTAATTGCTCAAAGAGTCTAATCTGGCTAGTGGCTTGTCACACTGGATAATGCAGCTATAGAAGCATTAAGAAAGGATCAGTAAAAGAAATCGCTCATGAAGGAAATATAGCTATAAAGTTAGTAAATAAAAAACTTTAATTTTTCTAATGGAAGAACTGAAACTAAGGTCCTATATATTGATTCACTGTCTAATAATATTATCTAATCTAATAATAGACAAATATGCAAATTGACCACACCTTCGCTACACCTAAGCCATGCCCACCAGCCAAGCCACGCCCATCAACCAATCAGGACGAGTATGCAAATTGCCCCAACAAAGATGGCGGCTAATTTGCATATCAAGACAGCGTCCAAAGAAGCCAAGAGCTGCAGAAGGGAGTAAAGCTTCGAAGAAGCAAGCAAGCCGGGGGGGAGGAGAAGGGCGGGGCGGAGGCGGGGCCGGGGGCGAAGGGAAACGCGGGCGGGCTGGAGGAGAAGGCGGGGCGGGCGACAATGGCGGAGTGGAGGCAGGGCCGGGGGCGAAGGGAAACGTGGGCGGGCTGGAGGAGAAGGTGAGGCGGGCGACAAGGGAGGAACGGAGGTGGGGTAGAGTGCAGCAGGAAATCCTATTGCAGGATTTTTCCTGCAACGGGAAAGCTAGTCTCTATATATAAAAGCCTAAGAGACCATTACGACCGAACCGGTTGCTATGATGCGCACTGACCACAGTCAGTGCTCTCCCTAAGCCAGTGATGGGCAACCTTTTGAGCTTGGTGTTTCAAACTTCGCCAAAAAACTGAGCATAACTTGGGTAGTGTGTCCCTTTGAGGAAAAAACATTTCGCGATATTTATAGCTTAAATAATATAAATGTTTCATCCTTGGCACTGACACGCGTGTCAGAGGTTCGCCATCACTGCCCTAAGCCAACCTCCTGTGGCCGGCAAACCTCCTGCGGTCCCTCCCCCTGGCTGGCTGGCTGGCCGGATCGGCCCCTATCTCTAGCCAGGCCGAGGGACCCCACCCGTGCACAAATGTGTGCACCGGGCCTCTAGTTTATCTAATAATAATATTTGATAGTGAAACAATATATATCATTTCTTATAATATACACACACAACTTATATAGTTTTGTGTCATAAATACTTGCTTCATAATTTCAATATATTTTAAGAAAATCCATACTAAAATGAAAAGAGTTTTTTGTCCACTTTATTGTATTATTATATAGATAAGAACAGGGCCCTATGCTAATCAACTTAATAAGATCACAGGAAATTTTTAATTGCCAGGGTAACTTGTCAGATGAGCTAGGAAGAAAGTTATATTTCATTTAGAAATTTAATTTCCAAAGTTTTATTTTCTAATAATATAAATTATCTGAATTGCTGGACAATTTGTAATTGGATGATGTTGGAGAAAACTGAACATTAGGATTACAAACATAAATGTTCAGACTTTTAATAATTTGAACATACAGGATATACCACTCTCTAAATTGCAAAGTTCAAATATATTTTGTTTCTCATTGCTGAGTAAATATGATATTTCAAAATATAAATAGTGTATGCTTAGAATTTAGAAACCTTAGAGAAGAGCTTAGCATTAATTTCATGTACTAGGCAACTAAGGCTTAGAAACTATGTGAAGTCTATCTGCAGTGAACTGTAAAAGCTAAGCTGACTTCTTCTCAATACTCAGCTATTCAATACTTTAAAAATTCATCTCAATATATTTTAATACAAATTTGTTCAACAAATTTGTTCATCCAATTTATTAATGCAATATATAAGAATACAATTAGAAGACAAATTAGATATTTGTGTTGCAGAGCCACAGTGTGTTTCTTCCGTTCTTTGCTTCCTTTTCCCATTCCCTACCTGCCCCCTCCTGCCCTGTTTGGATTGTCTACAACATTGCTCTTAACTCATGTATTATTAAGAGTTGGTTGCAGGGAATAAACTCAAGTTCTATACTAGAAATAACATTACCAAATTTGAGAAGAATAGCAAAGCAAAGCACAGATAATAATAGATATCTGAGTTGAAAAAATATAAACCTCCACTACAGGAATGTTTATACCCATCTTTCTTCCCTCCCTTCCCCCTTCTTTTAACCAATGAACCAGGGAAATAAAATTAAAGAGAATTTTATTAAAATATTTTTAAAACTCAAGAGAATGAAATAAATTATAACTCTATATTCTTTTACTGTACTAAAAGGAGCAAAGTCTTTAAAGGCATCTTACAAATTATTTAAAATATGTATTAGGATATGTCATGCACAAGTCCATATAAACTATTTTTCCAGTCAAGATAGCTCTATAGATTTATATTATATTGAAATGAGTAATATTATTATTCACTTAAAAATAATTTCCAAAGGTCCTTTACACAAAAATGTCATATCTCTGGATGCAGGTTCACTTTTAACTCGTATAATAAGTAACTTGTAATTGTGAAGCATCCTGAGTAGTTACCTCAATAAAATTCATTATCTTTATTTTTCTTTATTAAGGTATTACATGTGTCCTTATCCCTCCTTTGCCCCACCCCCACTCATGCCCTCACCCCCCTGGTGTCTGTGTCCGTTTGTTAGGCTTATATGCATGCATACAGGTCCTTTGGTTGCTCTCTCCTCCTTACCCCCACCCTCCCCTACCTTCCCTCTGAGGTCTGATCGATGCTTCTCTGTCTCTGGAACTATTTTTGTTCATCATTACATTCCACAAATGAGTGAGATCATGTGATATTTATCTTTCTCTGACTGGCTTATTTCACTTAGCATAATGCCCTCCAGTTCCATCCATGCTTTTGCAATGGATAAGAATTCCTTTTTTTTACTGCAGCATAGTATTCCATTATGAAGATTGACCATAGTTTTCTAATTCACTTATCTGCTGATGGGCACTTAGGTTGTTTCCAAATCTTAGCTATTGTAAATTGTGCTGCTATGAACATAATGGTGCATATATCCTTTCTGATTGGTGTTTCTAGTTTCTTTGGATAGAGTCCTAGAAGTGGGATCACTGGGTCAAATGGGAGTTCCATTTTTAGTTTTTTGAGGAAATTCCATACTGTTCTCCACAGTGGCTGCACCAGTTTGCATTCCCACCAGCAGTGCATGAGGGTTCCTTTTTCTCCGCATCCTCGCCAGCACTTGTCGTTTGTTGATGATAGCCATTCTGACACGTGTGAGATGGTACCACATTGTTGTTTTGATTTGCATCTCTTGAATGATTAGTGACTTTGAGCATGTTTTCATATGTCTGTTGGCCTTCCTTATGTGCTCTTTCTAAAAGTATTTATTTAGGTCTGTTGCCCATTTTTTCATTGGGTTGTTTATCTTTATTTTGTCAAGTTGTATGAGTTCCCTGTAAATGTTGAAGTTTAAACCCTTATGGTGATAACATTGGCAAATATGTTCTCCCATGTAGTGGATGGGCTTTCTTGTTTTGTTGATGGTTTCTATTACTGTACAGAAGCTTTTTATTTTGATGTAGTCCCATTTATTTTCTCTTTCATTTCTCCCTAGGGGCTGTATATGAAGATATTGCTTCAGCATATGTCTGAGATTTTACTGCCTGTGGATTCCTCTAATATTTTTATGGCTTACCATCTTATGTTTAAATTCTCTATCCATTTTGAGTTTATTTTTGTATATGGTATAAGTTGGTGGTCTAATTTCATTTTTTTTTTTGCATGGATCTGTCCAATTTTCCCAACACCATTTATTGAAGAGAATGTCTTGACTCCATTGTATGTTCTTGCCTCCTTTGTCAAATATTAATTGAGCATACTGGTTTGGGTCGATTTCTGGGTTCTCTATTCTATTCCATTGGTCTACATGTCTGTTCTTGTGCCAGTACCAGGCAGTTTTGAGAACAGTGGCTTTGAGAACTTTGAGCATGTAATATAGCTTGAAATCTAGTATTGAGATCCCCCCTACTTTGTTATTCTTTCTCAGGATTGCTGCAGCTATTCAGGGTCTTTTTTAATTCCATATGAATTTTTGAAGAGTTCCTTCTAGGTCTGTGAAATGTACTGTTGGTATTTTAATGGGGTATGCATTGAATCTATAGATTATTTTGGGTAGTATGGATATTTTAATGATGTTGATTCTACCAATCCATGAACATGGTATGTTCTTCCATCTGTTTATGTCTTCCTCTATCTCTTTTTTAACCCTTTGCACTCGCTTGCTTTTTTCTCAATTCCTTTATTCTACTCGGGATTTAATGCTAACCGTGTCAAGTCACACTCAACATCTGAGTACAAAAGGTTAAGTGTCCTGTAGTTTTCTGAGTACAGGTCTTTTACCTTCTTAGTTACCTCCTTAGTTAAGTTTATTCCTAGGTATCTTAATTTCTTTGGTTCGATGGTAAATAGGATTGTGTTTTAAATTTCTTTCTGTTAGTTTACTATTGGTGTATAAAAATGCCACAGATTCCTTGGCATTAATTTTGTATCCTGCTACACTGCCAAATTATTTATTAAGTCTAATAATTTTTTGATGAAGTCTTTAGGATTTTCTATGTATACTATCATGTCATCTGCAAATGACAGTTTTATATCTTCTTTTCTAATTTGGACACCTTTTATTTCTTCTTGTCTAATTGCTATGGCTAGCATTTCCAGTACTATATTGAACAGGAGTGATGAAAGTGGGCATCCCTGTCTCATTCCTGTTCTTAGGGTAAATGGTTTTAGTTTTTGCCCATTGAGTATGATGTTAGCTGTAGGTTTGTCATACAAGGCTTTTGTTGTGTTGAGGTATGAGTCCCCCAATTTCCATTTTGTGGAGCGTTTTTATCAGGAAAGGGTGTTGGATTTTGTCAAATGCTTTTTCTGCACCAATTGATATAATTATGTGATTTTTATCTCTCAATCTGGTTAGTGATGTATCTCTTTTATTGATTTGTGGATATTGTACCATCCTTGCATCCCCGGAATAAATCCTACTTGGTCATGGTGTATGATCTTTCTAATGTAATACTGGATCTAATTTTATATAATTTTGTTGAGGATTCTGGCATCTGTGTTCATGAGGCATATTGGCCTGTAGTTCTCTTTCATTGTGTTGTCTTTATCTGGTTGTGATATTCAGGTAATGCTGGCTTCATAGAATGAGCTTGGAAGTGTGCCTTCCTCCTGAATTTTTTGGACTAGTCGGATAGGTTTAGTTCTTCTTTGAATGTTTGGTAAAACTCCCCAGTGAAGCCGTCTGGCCCCAGGCTTTTGTTTGCTGGAAGCTTTTTGATGACTGCTTCAATTTCTTCCATAGTTATCGGCCTATTGAGATTTTTAGGTTCTTCCTGATTGAGATTTGGAAGGTTGTATTTTTCTAGGAATATGTCCATTTTCTCTAGGTTGTCTAGTTCATTGGAACAGAGTTGTTCATAGTATTTTTAAATAATTCTTTGTATTTCTGTGGGATTTCTTGTTATTTCACCTCTTTCATTTCTGATTTTGTTTATTTGGTTCCCCTCTCTTTGGTTCTTGTGAGCCTGGCTAGAGATCCATTAATCTTATTTATCCTTTCAGAGAAACTGCTCTTGGTTTCATTAATATATATATATATTTTTTGGGTCTCTATGTCATTTATTTCTGCTCTGATCCATATTATTTCCTTCTTCTGCTCACTCTGGGGTTTTCTTGTTGCTCTCTTTATAATTCTTTAAGTTGCAGAGTTAGTTGATATATTACCATTTTTTTGAGCTTGTAGAGCTATAATTCCCTTTCAGGACTGCTTTCACTGTGTCCCACATGTTTTGGATTGTTGTGTTTTCATTGTCATTCGTTTCCAGAATGTTTTGAAATTTCTTTTTTGATCTCTTTGGTAATAACCCAATCATTGTTTAGTAGCATGTTATTCAGCTTCCAAGTGTTTGACTTGATTTGATTGTTTTTATTGTAGTTTATTTCTACTATTATGCCATTGTGATCTGAGAAGATACTTGATATGATTTCGATCTTCTTGAATTTGGAGAGACTTTGCCTGTGACCCAATATGTGATCTATCTCTGAAAATGTCCCATGTGCACTTGAGAAGAACGTATATTCTGTGGCTTTAGGGTGAAATGTTCTGAAGATGTCAATTAAGTCCATCTGATCTAGTGGGTCATTTAGGATTGCTGTTTCTTTGCTGACTTTTTGTCTAGAGGACTTATTCAGTGATGTCAGTGGGGTATTAAAGTCCCCTACTATGTTTGTATTGTTGTCAATCTCGCCCTTAATATCTTCCAGGAGTTTTTTTATGAATTTGGGTGCTCCTACATTGGGTGCATATATGTTTACCAGGGTTATACCCTCTTTTTGTATCGATCACTTTAGTATTATGAAGTGGCCTTCCTTATCTCTTGTTATGGCCTTTACTTCGAGGTCTATTTTGTAAGATATAGGTACTGCTTACCCCGGCTTTTTTTTCATTTCCATTTGCCTGAAAGGTATTTTTTCATCCCTTCACTTTCAGTCCGTGTGAATCCCTTGTTCTGTGGGTCTCTTGTAGACAGCATATATATGGGTCATTTTTTTTAATCCATTCAGCCACTCTATGTCTTTTGATTGGATCATTTAGTCCATTTACATTTAAAGTTATTATTGATAGGTACTTGTTTGTAGCCATTTTTATTTTTTGTGCCTGTGTTCCTTCTTACCTTTTTATTTCTTCTGTTTATACCAGTCCCTTTAGCATTTCTTCCATTGTTGGCTTGGTAGTGATAAACTCCCTTAGCCTTTTTTTGTCTGTGAAGCTCCTTATTTCCCCTTCAATTTTGAATGATAGCCTTGCTGGAGAGAGTATTCTTGGATTCAGTCCCTTGCTTTACATCCCTTTGTAAATTTCCTTCCATTCCTTTCTAACCTGATGTGTTTCTGTTGAGAAATCATTTGATAATCTAATGGGAGATCTCTTGTACATAACTTTCTGTTTCTCTCTTGAAGCCTTTAAGACTCTCTTTGTCCTGAACATTTGCCATCGTAATTACGATGTGTCTTGGTGTGGGTCTTTTTGGGTTCATTTTGTTTGGGACTCTCTGTGATTGTTTGATTTTTTTTTCTTCCCCACATCAGGGAAGTCTTCTGACATTTCTTCAAATAGGTTTTCTAACCCTTGTTCCTTTTCTTGTCGTTCTGGCACTCCTATTATTCGTATGTTGGTTCGTTTCATGTTGTCCCAAAGCTCCCTTAGGCTCTCCTCCTGTCTTTTAATTTTTTTCTCCAACTGCAGTTCAGTTTGGTTGTGTTTTGCTTCCCTGTCTTCTAATTTGCTAATTTGGTCCTCTGCTTCTCCTAGTCTACTATTGAAACTTTCCATGGTGTTTTTTATTGCAGCTATATCACTCTTTATTTCTTCTTGATTCTTACATAAGTTGATATTTTTCATCCATCTGGTTTATGAACTGTATTGCTCTTATTCTGATTTTTTTTTCTGATGTATTGCATACTTCTGTTTCACTTAGCTGCTTTCTGGCTATTCTTCCTTTTCTTTCCTTTGAGGGGGGGTTTCTTTGTCTCACCATTTTTGCTCTCACCGAAGGATCTAGTTGTTGAGTTGTGCAGAGGCTGCTCTTTGGGCAGCAACGGCTCCTTGGGTGGTAGCAGCTCCTCGGGCGGCGGCTGCTCCTCAGTTGGCAGTGGCTCCTCTGATAGGCGCTGTTTGCAGCAGTGGTGGCTCCTCTGGCTGGCAAGGAGCAGGCTGCTCACACAGTTGCTGCTCCTCCTAAAATTTGTATCTTAATTTTCCATAATTATAAGATATCCAACCACTGGATAAAGTGTAGCCCAGCAACTCTTTAAGCCCTGCTATTTTTTTAATGATGACTTGTCACACAAACTAGTTTTCAGCATAATTATGATCTTTCTTCACACTAGGTAAGAGCAGGGCTTTACATTTAAAGAAATACTGCACTTCCAGTACTGTTAAGCAGCCAAAAGCAGGAAGTAGTAAAATATTTATGTCTCAAAAAATATTGCTACTAAATTTATTTCATTACCAGGTACAAGTTATAAAGTAAGGCTGAAAAAAAAATATCTAAAAACACCACTGAATAAAACTATTGTGATGTATTATAGTCTATCCTAATTTCTCCTTAAGGGCAGCAAATGCCTAGTACATAATAAGCACTCAATATTTATTGAATGACTAGGATCTTTGGCTAGAATTTGGTAAGTTAGCATTCACTTTGAGCATGAATGTGTGTGCACATTTTTATGTTTTAATCACCACATATGGTTTACGCTTCATTTTCTTGAACTTTATTTCACTGAAATCATGTTGTATTTATTGTGCTATCCTACCTTCTTACACTCAACAATATGTTTGTAAAATTCATCCACTGTTTTATGCTTCCTTGCTGTACTATATGCATTGTATGAATGCATCACATTTATTTGTTCTTTTGCTGATTAATACTTGGGTTGTTCCTAGGTTTGAGCTATTATTTATAATGCATAGACAGTATCGTTGGTTCATATAATCTGTACATCTTCCACTTTCTTGATAATGACAAACAGGTTTCCAAAGCCAGTGTTCATTTCCTCCAGTAGTGTGTGAGCTCACCTCTTCACTACTACTTCGGTATTATTCGATTTTTAAAGTTTAGGAAATTTAATGGTTGAGGTAGAAACTATTCCAGAATATAAAAGGAGCAAGTCTTTGTGACAGTCACTCTGATGTATGTTCAGTAAGGCTGTTAATTTTGTATCAAGAGTATACAGCATATGAAAAAAGAAACCCTGAACAGTTTAAGTTAAGGAGGGAGGAGGGGGGAGAGAGAGAGGTGTAAATGGATACACGTATAGATATTAGAATTTGAAAGAAAAAAAAAAAGAAAGACAGCTAATAGAAACTGACTATAAAACCTATGTAATAGTATGACTAAAGTAAATTCTGGAACATTTTTACATTCATGTTTACAGAAAAGCCTTATATTTTTTATCATCTGTATCATCACCAACTTTCCTACATGAGAAGTTAAAAGGCTCAAATCTTTGGAAAGACTGAGGAGGACAATTGGGAGGCAGCATGATACTGGGTGTGAAAGAAGTCCAGAATGTGCACCATAATAGTAAATTCTGTCTAAAATTAATTTTTCTAAATATTGATTTATTTTTATAATTTAAAAGTCTATAAATTTCATGCTACTTTATACTTTTGTGGTTTAATATCACTTCATTTCTTCTTATAAATTCTCTATGAAATATGTTAAAAATCTATTTTTAAAACTATGCCTACATACATATTTGATATTAGTTTCCCTCCCACCCCCTAATTATTTATATGATAACAGGCTCTTGGTTCCCTATGTATCCATTTGGTCAAACTACTAGAAGTAACAATCCTTTGTGACATCAGGAATAGTTACTGTGCTAATAATATGATGCAGCACCTCAGAATATTATGACTCCATGAGAGAAATAAAAAGCAGGAGCTGGTCAGACTAATAAACTTTCATCTAAAAATTTTTAAAATTAATATTTGGAAACATGAAAAAAGTATGTGTATGTAGATATACTGCTGAATTCATTATCTTTTGTGTTTTCAAATAAGTTTTAGCAAATGAAAAGTTCACCTTTAACATTCTAAAGTGTTGTGGATTGTGCTCTGCCTCCCTCTCTGTTCCTATAAAAGCAGCTTCCACATAACACTTGGCAGGTGTTAATTAATGATGTTGGCTGTGCATAGGCTGCACACACATGCACACACTACAGTGAGGCTTAACCTTTTGCACTCAGATGTCGAGTGTGACTTGACACGGTTAGCATTGGTAGCAGGAATCGAGAAAAAAGCGAGTGCAAAGGGTTAGGAATGTTGGGCATAAAGACTGATTTTTAAGATTACTTAATTAAAAGCACCTGTCCATTCCCTGCCAATCACCGAGGGAAGGGATCCACCAAAGGGGGATGGTGGGCACCAGCACAGTGAAGTCAAGGTGATGTAAGGAAGGTACTTGCCTGTCAGTCTAGCCCAGGGAACCATGGATCGGCTGGGAGGAAGCCACCGCAAGCATGCATAATCTTGGAAGGTTAAAAAATCCCCAAAGAGTTCCCTCTCTATCGTGTCCCTTGTTCCCTCTCACTCTCTTGCTCCATGACCTGCACTTGCCCATGCTCTAGCTGCCATGTGGTCTTAAGCAGCTGCATGGCCCATGGCCATGAGGACCCCACGGGCAACAGACTGCAACTGGGAATACAAGTTAAGCTAGCCAGATGCTGGACTGGACTGTGCTTTGATATGGAGCAAAAATTCTGGTCAGTGGCCTTAACCCTGCTGAAGACAAGATTGAACTTTTTCCATGACGGGACAAAGGGAAATGGGACATTTGAAAACAAGGGGTTTAATTCCATAAAAATAAAGATCATCTATTATTTTTTAAAAAAAGAAAAGATTACTTGATAGCCCAAGTGAAAGCTAAGGCACTTAGCAGACAAATACAAATGACTTTTTTATTGTATATGTACTTTAGACACAATGCTCTGATAAGTGGATTAAGATAACTTATAAAAAACACTTCTTCTTACATTTCAACTCTGATTTTGTTTAAAAAATTATGATTAAATACCAGCATTCTTAATTAAGACTTGGAAAATATGAATTCTAACTCAATCTTCCTTCATTAAATCCTAAAAATGGTATACTGAAATACCTTTGCCTATCAGTTCAGCAAGACAATAATAGCATAGTCTTAGTATTAATTGAGAATCAATTTTTAAAGATTCATCTCTGAAAAGTTCTTTGGTATCTTTTCTCAAAAAATCTTTTTAGAGTCTCCAGGAACTTAAATATTAAGACCAATCTATATAATAGTTGTCAAAATGCAACTAAATAGAAGTCGGTAGACAAAATCTATTTCACATATAATTGGTAGGAACTTGAAGAGGCAAAGAGGCAATAACACAATTCCTATATCATTATAAAAATTCATGGAGAGTCACACATCCATTCATTGAGATCTATTTTGAAATCAAGTAATTTCTAAAACTCCAAGAGATGTGCTTTAAAGAATAATATTTACAAGTACAGTAAAGAATGAACAAATTATACAACCGTTTAACTTTGTAAAATTACAGGCCTTGTAAAGTATGAACAAGCCCTTAAACTGTACTGCACAATCTTTTCACAGGCCCCTGTCACATTGCCCATGATGACCCAACCAAATAGTCACAACTCTATAAAATTCCTCCCTTTCCCAACCTCTGCATTCTTCACAGGAAATGATTCCTACTTCAAAGAGAAACAGAAGACATCTACGAAAGATAAAATCTTCTTTCCTTTTTTACCCTCTCCACTATTAAATGTAGAATTATAGGTAACTATTTCTAATCACTTTCAGTATCTCATACATTAAGTTCAGTTATAGCTAATTAAAGGCAAAGGAAAGGAAGAAGATTTATTTCAATAGAAGGTAAAACTTTTTCAAGTAAAGAAAACTGTAGATATGTCATAAGCTTAAGGTCTCTAAAGACGTGAATGGAAAGAACATCTTATGATGAAATCCTAGGACTAGTCTTGGTTGTTAGAATGGGAATTATAATTTCTTTGTTACCTAAAATGTTAAATGTTAATTTAAGAATTCTGAAGAAAGGTAGAAGTTATTTTTCAAATTTTTAAAAATATATATTTTTTATTGATTTCAGAAAGGAAGGGAGAGGGAGAGAGAGGCAGAAACATCAATGACAAGAGAGAATCACTGATGGGTTGCCTCCTGCATGCCCCAGAGTGGGGATCAAGCCTGTAACCCTGGGATGTGTCCTGACTGAGAATCAAACTGTGACCTCCTGGTTCATAGGTCGATGCTCAATCACTGAGCCACAGTGGCTGGGCTAGAAGTTTTTAATATTAGAAAAATTGTAATATCATTGAGGTAATGACATAAAAGAATTATATAAGCTTTGAGTTTTATTAAGTTTGACCATAAGATAGCCCCTTAATTTCTGTTGATGTCAGTTTCCTGATCTAGAAAAAGGAGAAGGAGACAACTGCAGAATGCCCTTTTAGATATGACATGCTCTTATTATTTCTGTTCTACTGTGTCCTTTTTGTGGACAGAGGAAGCAATATGCTGTGTGTGGGTTTTTCCTTTAACACATTAAAATAAAACCTTGAATTTTGCCATTGAAGCTTTCCAATCATTAATCATTATAAACCAGACTCTCATTTTTATTTTCCCCAGGTAACTATTACTAGAGCCTAAAAAGACTAATGGCAAATAAGTAAAAAATTCGTTTTATAAAGCAAGCTGTAAAGCTGAGTTATGAATACTTTCCGGCTGAGTTCTGAAATTGATACTGTCTAGAAGCAATAATCGTTGATATACTCTTAGTGAACAAAAGGTGATTCAGAATAGATGCTTAAAGTCAAAACAATTATAACTTGTCCTAGTCGGTTTGGCTCAGTGGATAGAACGTCAGCCCGCAGACTGAGGGGTCCCAGCTTCAATTCCAGTCTGGGCACATATCTTGGTTTTAAGTTCCCCGGGCCCTGGTCAGGGTGCGTGCAGAAGGCAACCAAAGAGCCCATTAGTTCTCAGTGTATTCCAGCCACAGGTATTAAGAATTTTAGATGCCTTAAAAAACTAAATGAAAAATATTACTGAGAATCCCCAAACTATCCCATTGATGAGTTAATGAAATGATTGAATTACTTAAATTTACCAGAATTCTAAGTAAATAATGCTCCAAATAAACAGCAAATGTCTTTATTAAAATGTGATTTTTAAAAGTTAATTGTGATCTTTAAATTTATATGAATTGAAAAAGAATAAAATACCAACATTCTTCCTAAAAATTTAAAACACAAATTCATGATGCAGGTTTATTCATGAGTATATTCTTAGCCTGCCTTTCAGATTCAGTAGTTTAATATCTTTATCTGTTTGAAATGTTATGCTTTTGTGATACAGACAAGGAGGAAGAACACATGGAGGAAAAGGGAAAAGCAGTTTATTAAAAAACTTCACAGAAATTAAATGTTCATTATGTTCATAAGTATATTCACGTAAGATCTGTAAATTATGATTCCATAATACGAAGTAGATTATCCAGCAAAACTAAAATATTTTAGGAATAATATTAACTATTACTGATTAATGACAAACGGTACATTGCATAATCAGTCAAGTTATTTAAGACCTACGATCAAATTAGCATTCCCCTGTCTTTATCAATCTTTTGCAGGATACCTATGATGTTTCACATACTGAGTTAGGTTTGAGAAATACAAAGACAGTTATTCACTGTTAAGTAGAGAAAAGCATGAAGGAAAATATTTAAGCAATTAACACAATTAAGTTTTCAGAGTACAATGGAAGCACAAATAAAGAAATTAGTTTTACCTAGAGGGGTTAGAAAAAAAAGATTCATGGTCATATTTCCCAGAATGTCCTTCAAGTCCTTTTCTATATTTATTATACGAACAAAGAAAAAAACAGTACGTACTTTATTATTTAGATTTCTGATGGATTTTCTTCCTTAGCAACTCTATTAAGAAAAAACTTATGTAACATAAACTATATAAATTTGAAAATGTGTAATTGATGAGATTTAATAGTTCTGAACAACCCAGAAATTACCAACACAATAAAAATATCAAACATTTCATCACAATCAAAAGATTACTCATGTTCCCTTACAGATCACCTCTCCCTTGCCTCTGGCCCTAGATAACCCACTGTTTTCCGTCACTATAGATTAGTTTGCATTTTATATCTGTGGATTCATACAGTATGTAATCTCTTATATCTAGCTTCTTTAACTCAGCCTAATGATTTTGAGATCCATCAATAGTGGCAAGTATGTTAAGTGACTTATTCCTCTTTACTACTGAGTAGTATTCCATTGTATGCCTACATTACTATTTTTACTTTAAATCCATTCATATTTATAGAGATTTGGTATGTTTCTAGTTGGGGGCTATTGTGAATATAGCAACTATAGAAATACACCAGTCCTTTTCTGAAGCTGATTTTAATGTAAAACTTTTCTAATTAATCTTGCAATAAATAATCACCCAAATCACAAAATGAGAAAAAAATTAGAGCTAAAAGAAATACGATGTGATAAGAAGTAAAATCTGGAAAAGACTATGAAGAAATTAAGTCACAGCGATTCAGAACAATAAAGAGGAAAAAGGCACGCGATCTTCATGTAAGATTTATGCAATTGATCCTACTCTCAGAAATCATGAAATATTTTCACCTGTAGGCGTGGCTATTAGTTTATCAATTTTAACAACAAATTATTTTAAAAAGTTGCCTGTGATTTCCACACAGTTATGGTTCCCTGAAAAATTAGAACCCATAAAAATCTTTACTAAAATTTAAAATGCAATTTACTCATGATCCAGGAGCAGGTAAAATGCATGAAAGCCTAGATATAAAAGCAAAAGCTATAAATGTTACATCAGTGAAATTATAAAAATGACTCATGAAAAAAACAACCACCATGACTGTTAAATATTCATATGTCAAAAAAGCATAAAGCTTCTTGTGACAGAACATTATATTCAGGTTTAAAGTCTGCCTTCATGCAGGAAAATTCCAAATATTTACATTTATAGTGCAGGATCAGGAAAGCACGAGTCCCACAGATGCAGTTTAAAATTAGGTCATGGCATGGCAGTTGGTAAGACACAGCTCATGTGTATCTGCTGAGAGTGGTATTAATTTCTGTAATCCAATAGATTTCTTACATCAGTCAAAATTTTTTGACAATTATACTTTTTTCAAAAAGCCTTTATATAATAATGGAACATCTATAAATCACCAGACATTTGCTAAAGAAATCACTAAAGTTACTCTATTTCCTATATTTTTATATACTTATTTTATTAGCAGAGGATTGTGGTTACATATAAAAGAACTGAATTATTTCCATAAAATTTTCTTAAATGACTTCTAAAGAGCATTCAGGTAACAATGGAAATAATTTATTGCTCCAATTTATTAGTCCAACTGCTCAAGATCAAAATAAAATTTTATTCCAATTATTTTAGGAATAAAAGATGCTTTTCTATCAAACTATCTCATGCTTAAAATAAATCATGCTAGCCTATGTATATGTGTATGTGTGTATATGTGCACATGTCCATATAGCTCTGATTTAAAATTCAACTTGAAGTGATAACAGCACAGTTTCTCTAGAAGTACAATTATTCTACTCAGCAGGAAAAAGGTTAATTATTCACCTTTAAATAGTATTTATCTTTTAATTTCCTCCCAGCCAAGGGAAATACCCCCACAACTTGTATCAGGGACAATTTTGATTAGAAACAGAGAAAGTTCTAAGTAATAAGCTTGGTTTCAAAAAATAAAAATAGAAAAATAAAAACTAAAATTCAAAAAGATTAAATGACTATTTAGTAGATGGCAGAAGTGGAAATCCTACCAATCTGCAATATTTCCAGGACATATCATTATTTATATTAATTTTAAAATGAACTATATTTCTTCAATAAACAATGCACTTATTTGCTTAATTTCTAAAAAATGGTTCCAATTACTACTCCCATTATCCACTTATTTTTATTCTGATTTATTGTGTACCCCATTATTGTTCACAAGTTGTGTACCTTTGTGCATTCTATTTTCTCCACCATATTAAAAGCTCTTTACTGGCATGAATCTATTTTAGAGTTCATGATAGTGTTACACAATAACATCTATTTTCAACTATGTATGTAGGACATCTTTACAAAGGAGTATTTTCATGTAACAGCCATAATTACTGTCTCTAAAAACAGCAGTTTCATTTATTCTTATATACTCGTGTACAACAGATTAAGTGACGAGAGTTGAAGAATCTTATTTATACTTATTGGCTGATAATTTTAAAACTCAATATTGAAAAATGTAGGGTAAAACAAAGACCTGAAAAACCCTTTAATATTATTAATCAATGCTTAACCTAATTTATATCACTGAACTAAACATTTATTTTAAATGCCAGACATGAATAGTTCCCTCTTGACTATAAATACACTTTGATTACTGACGCAATTTCACAGCATATATGTACTGGTATTAATACATACTTAACTACCCAATTTGCATTTCAAAATATTGTAGAATTATTGCTAATTTTTTCAGCATTTATAATCAGAATAATGAATTCTTCCTTCATCCATTACATAAAAATAGTGTGGCATAATTAGAATCACTAATATACAAACAGGTCCATGCATGTATTTGGACATCCTTTCCATTTATACTTGAAGTCAATGAAATAAACAATATCAATTGCACTTCATAAACACTGGCTTTGCCAAACCGAAATTCCATATCATTTTGAATAATTATTTATTCATTAGTAAGAATCCTAGTTTCTTTATTCTACATAATCCTATATAATTCTATATAATAAAAGCCTAATATGCTAAGTGTCTGGTCATCTGCTCAACCAATCAAAGCGTAATATGCTAATGATATGCTAAAGCCACTCAACCGCTTGCTATGACATGTACTGACCACCAGGGGACAGATAGTTGACTGGTCAATCAGTCCCTATGACCTGCACTGACCACTAGGGAGCAGATGCTCCGACCAGTACGTTAGCTTGCTGCTGGGGTCGGCCGATCAGGACTGAGTGGACAGGTTGGACATGCCCTGGAGCCTTCCTGTGGTTCCTTCCTGGCTGGCCAACCTCCCGCTTCCCTGCCCAGTCCCGATCATGCACCGGAGGGGGTCCCTCAGCTGGGCCTGCGCCCTCTCGCAATCTGGGACCCCTCGGGGGATGTTGGAGAGCCGGTTTCGACCCGATCATGCAGGCCAGGCCAAGAGACCCCGCAGGTGCACAAATTTGTGCACCGGCCTCTAGTATCATATAAGATAGTATGTCATATAAGATTCTTAAGTATGCATCATTCCAATAACAGAACTAATCCTATATAATAAAAAAGTAATATGCAAACTGACCATCACTCCAACACACAAGATGGCCACCCCCATGTGGTCAAAGACTGCCACCCCCATGTGGAAACAAGATGGATGCCACAAGATAGCCAGCAGGGGAGGGCTGTTAGGAGGGGCCAGGCCCGCAAGAGAGGGCAGTTGGGGGGAACCAGGCCTGCAAGAGAGGGCAGTTGGGGGGACCCAGGCCTGCAGGGGAGGGCAGTTGGGGGGAACCAGGCCTGCAGGGGAGAACAGCTGGGGGGGACCAGGCCTTCAGGGGAGGGCAGCTGGGAGAAACCAGGCCTGTAGGGGAGGGCAGTTAGGGGCGACCAGGCCTGCAGGGAAGGGCAGTTGGGAGCGACCAGGCCTGGGGGGGAGGGCAGTTGGGGGGGACCGGGCCTGCAGAAGAGGGCAGTTAGGGGCAATAGGGCCAGCAGGGGAGCAGTTAGGCGTTCATCAGGCTGGCAGGGTAGTGCTTAGGGGATGATCAGGCTGGCAGGCAGAAGTGGTTAGGGGCAATCAAGCAGGCAGGCAGGTGAGCGGTTGGGAGCTTGCTGTCCTGGATTGTGTGAGGGATCCCAGATTGGAGAGGGTGCAGGATGGGCTGAGGGACATCCTCCCCCCATGCATGAATTTCGTGCACCGGGCCTCTAGTTATATAATAACAAGCATTAATTTTATTTCTGTAAAAGGGGATAGTTGAACTCTTACCATTTGCAACAGCATGGATGGACATGGAGAGCATTATGCTAAGCAAAATAAGCCAGTCGGAAAAAGATAAATATCACATGATCTCACTCATGTGGAATATAATGAACAACATAAACTGATAAACAAAAATAGATCCAGAGACAGAGAAGCATCAAACAGACCGTCAAACTTCAGAGGGAAGGCAGGGGGTGGGGTAAGAGAGCAACCAAAGGACTTGTATGCATGCATATAAGCATAACCAATGAACACAGACACTAAGGGGGTGAGGGCATGTGCGGGGGTGGGGTAGTGGCTGGGGAGAGGTCAATGGGAGAAAAAGGAGACATATGTAATACTATATGTAATACTTAAAATAATAAAGAATTAAAAAAAAGAAACAAGAAATACAGAGAGCAAGTAAGGTGTATAAAGTTTCAGCAGGTGGAGTAAGAGAAAATTCCAGAAGGGCGCTTAGGGCAGGAACTACATCTGCCTTCTAGGGAAGGAAATGCTAAGAGCTCATTAAAAATTAGTGTTGTTTCTCTCATCTGCCACCACTAAAGCTCCTCTTCCAATGATCAACAGTGACCTGAAGCCTTCACTCAGTACTAAGAGAACTTATGAACTCAAAATTTATGAAACTGTGAGCATTCAGAAAATAATCAAGTAAATTATTAAGAGGTGGAAAATAAGGCATAAAAAATTAAAAAGATTCAATTTAAACAGCAAAAAAGGCAGTTATTTAATTTTAACATATATTAATTTGAATTATATGTGTTCTCTGGTGTATTAAACACAGATATTTAATTTCATGTAATCATTTTCTTCAAGCTTCTACTACCTAACTTTTAAACAGTATATCCCATATCAATTATTTCCTAGCCTCAAGCAGTAACATCTACAAACAGAAAAAAACTTCTTCCATCATCAATTTATCCCTATGAATTATAAAAGGTGTAAATTTATTATGGAGCTCTTCAATACTATAAAGCTATTTAAATATATCAGCAATTTAAAATGTGCACAGCTATGTAGACAAAGCTAATACTGAAAGAAAGGGCAAAGACAGCCATATAAGGAGAATAAAATAACTCATTTTTTAATTACGTTTAATTACAGGCCAAAGATGTTCATTTCTAAAATGTTTAAATGGTTTGTTTTTTCATTTATTTTAGAGAGAGAGGGAGAGAGGGAAACATTAACCCTGACTGGGGGTCAAACCTGCAACCTGGGTACATGCTCTGACTGGGAATCGAACTGGCGATCTTTTGGTGCATGGGACAATGCTCAACCAACTGAGCCACACCATTAGGGGTAATACTTCTGTTTATTTAAAATCACATTCCCTAGCACATTCCAATAACAACTTTGCTGATTTCTAAAAATGAAATACAATTTTCTTCTTTGATAGAAAAGGTGTCAAACTTCTCATAAGTTATTTTGCCAAAATTCCAGAGCAAAAGAGTTTTAAAATGTTGCTTATATAAAAAGTCTGCTTGGATAGTTCTAAAGAGAAATCCATAACTGAAGTGCCTTGAATACTTTCTGGAAAAACAGAAAAAAAGACCAGGTATTTTAATGTTTCCACAAAGCGATTCTTTCATTTCTATATGCAAGAGAGAGCCTGGGATTTAAAAAGTTCATCAACAACTAAGCCTCACTACGTCCCATTGAGCAGTTTTATCGTCTGTTACCAGATGCTATCATTATGTAAGATTGTTTCCTCCCATTAGGAAGCTTTCCTAAGATCTGCTAAAAGCTAGTAAAACTGAAATCTAACCTACTTTTTTCCAAAGATTTCCATGGATTTAAATTTAACTGAAATATGCTAGCAAACACTTTACTTTTTAAGTGTTAAAATAAAAATCTGTAAAATAGGCACACATTTCTCAAATTTATATCTCTAACAGTGAATTCATTATGGTACTTTACTATCATAAACCTAGAATTATTCTGAATAAACCCACACAAAAAAGTTATTCATTTAGAGTATATAAAATGTAAGTAAACTGATTATTCCAATGTGTAAGTTTAATAAGACACAAATGTGAATTTTAAAACATGTTATTTATAAGAAAAAGACTTCTTGTATTTATAAGACTGCCATGTGTAGTTTTCTATTATCCTTCATTCTTTGAAGGATAATAGAAAACTACATTCTCAAGATGGAAAGTTAAAATTAATTAAAATAGAAGCCATTCAAAACTTTTTAAAAAGAGAAATCTAATTTCTGGGTTCTTTCAAACTGCCAACTGTCATAAAATATGAGAAATACATTTCAAGTAAATTCACAAGTCAACTACATAGCATCATATTTATAGACTATTATGTTATTCTTGTAATTCAAATATAGGTACTATGCTTTTCCTACAATTATTTGGAAATATCAATAAGAACTCACAGAAAATTAATTTCAAATAAAAGGTAAGAAAACATACATTCTTATGAAAATTATATGCATAAGCAGGACACAATGAACACATTTCATCACATGATTTGTAGTAATAAATTACTTCTTATATTAATTTTTAAGACTACTAACTTCATTTTTCTTAAAAAAGATTTAAAAGTATAAAAAACAGCCTGTATTCACTATGCTCAATTTTCCATGGAACTATAATTTCCATTAAATTAAATGAGAATAAAGTGGCTATAAATATTACAGATAAATGAAATTTAAAAAACGAACATCATAGCCTAAAGATTTTATACCTTGTAAGAACAGAGTAAATGGATATGATAAAAACACTATAATAATGGACTGCGGTTTCATCAAAATAATAATCATATTAACTAGACATTTATTACCCTAACTTCAAGGTTCTTTAGTACACAGGAAATAAAATTACACTGTGCCCATAACAACCAGAGCAATATGAAACAATAAATCACTATGGGTGTTTCTTCTATTTTAGCAATACTAATTGAAACTCAAGGCAAAAGTACACTAAACAGGTATCTCCTATGTTCAAACAACGGGTAATTCAATAATAACTAAACTAAAAAAGATTAAAAAATACTTTGGATAGCCTTAAATTCTAAAAATAAAACAGGATAGTAATGATCAATGCTCTCCAAGTACATGCCATCAATCACTCACAATTACTCTGTAGAAGTCTTTATAATATATATTGTTCAAATTAATCATATAAAATATAAATAAGTGGTTCATTCTTGAAAACTAACATTGTAAGCTATGGTATTTAATAAAAACATTAAATATGAAAATGCAAATTATAAATATACAGCACTAGAATTTTGTAAATAAAGTTAATATTCTAGCAAAAAAGAACTAGCATCTATTTCTTCAGACATAATAGTTAATGTTCCAGAAAAAGGAAGGAAAGGAGAATATGAGGCTAACCTTACCACCACTGCTACAGACAAGTTATGACTGAGAGCTGTAGTTTTAATCCTTTTTTCAATTTCTTTCTTTTATCATAAATGAATATGTTCATGACCTTATGTAATATCTGGTTTACGTGCACAAATCACTATTGGAAACACTGCCTATTATAAAAAGGCTTTGTCTTGTGTGTTTATAACAAAATAGAGCTCATGTAAAAGGTGAATTATAAACTCAATGGAGAAAATAAGCAATAAAAGTTATCCTAGTTATATAATAGAATTAAATTCCTAGGAGACTTTAAAGGTGAAATTTAAAATATTTGTTTTGGGCTCAGAAAATATAAATCTAAGGAAAATCAGGATAAATCTAATTAAATTAAATATACTCAAAATCTTTCTATATTTTGCTTACATATATGTGGCAAAGGAGAAGTAGGAAGTGCAAAATTTTTGCAATATATCCATATCCAAGTTCTTGCTTTCTTTTTTGCCTATAACAGTGTATTACAGAAAATGGTGAGGGTGACAATGGATTTGTGACAAATAGGAATGGACTCAACGCAGATGTAGTAGGCCAATCTAGCTTTTGAGAAGGGAATGGTTTTACTGAATTGCAAGTAATTTAAAGTGTATTTGGACTGCCCTGGCCGGTTTGGCTCAGTGGATAGAGCATTGATCTGTGGACTGAAGGGTCCCAGGTTTGATTCTAGTCAAGGGCACATGCCCAGGTTGTGGGCTTGATCCCCAGTGTGGGGCGTGCAGGAGGCACCCGATCAATGATTCTCTCTCACATTGATGTTTCTATCTCTCCCTCTCCCTTTCTCTCTGAAATCAATAAAAGTATGTTTTAAAAAAATGAAATAAAAATGTATTTGGACAGACTTCAAAACTTTACAAAACTGTGTTCATAAACATTCTCATTCAGAGATAGTACTTTAATAAAAACTAGTTAAAAAGATACATATATATATATTTAATTAAATGACGCAATTTCTTAGAAACGGACTTACTTTCCTCTGAAAATATAATTTGTGATAGCAGAGGAAAAGCACTATCATTTCCTATAATTTCTTAGTTAAGACTAGTATGGCCCAAATTTCCACCAGTTTTACAATGAGCAGAGCTGTCATACAGGCCCATGTTAGTGGCTTAGCCTAGAAAAGACAATGCTAACATTAAAAGGGAAATCAGTCTGAAAACCATAATCTTTAAACAAAAGTTTATAAGTGTATCACTGATATTTCAACACTTACGGCTATCATAACATATGTTTCCTAGAGCCCTGCCCGTTTGAAGCAGCACTTCCTGGTCTTTGCTATTTAGTAGCTGCACCAGTGGTGAAATCAATCCAGCATCCACACACGGAATTCGCATGAACTCTGAAAATAAAAGACATATTTAATTAAAAATCTAAAAATTCACAAGTTACATACTATGTTCCCTAATAAAATAAATACTATTAAAATGTTTTAAGTGGCTTACTATTTGAAGAGTACATTTCTGTTCAAAATTACCATTGGTACTCTACTACATACTTCATGAAAAAAGTACACAAAAAATGAGTGGAGTCGTATTTTCCTTTGCTGATAGTCTGCCATAAACCAAAAGGATTTTTAATGAACTTACTTTATACCTAATTTATCACCATTTTCTTATAATAATTGTATGTGCTTAAGAAGCAGCATGTGATGGTGGAAACATTGGTAATGGTCTTTCCATGAGCCTGATAATGAAAGTGCAGCAGGTCCTCAAACAGCTTGTTCTGTTTAATGCTATTTTGTTATAATGCTGATGAGATGCAGTAGAAATCTAACTTTTGTTTATATCAAATAAGCCTATGGTAAAATCAGTTTTGTCATCCATTGTTTCACCAGAATTCCATGAACCTATTAATGACACTAAGTGAGGACTACTGTATTACAGTTACAAACTAAGCCATCAAATTGCATAATTTTCACTCTATGTTCTCTAGAAATTCAAAATACAATATTTTTAAAAGGTTCAAGTGATCATCTTATATAATAAAGAGGTAATATGTAAATTGACCATCACTCCAACACACAAGATGGCCACCCCATGTGGTCAAAGATGGCCGCACCCATGTGGACACAAGATGGCTGCCATAAGATGGCCAGCATGGGAGGGCAGTTGTGAATGATCAGGCCAGCAGGGGAGGGCATTTGGGAGGGACCAGGCCTGCAAGGGAGGGCAGTTGGGGCGGGGTGGGGGGCCAGGCCTGCAGGGGAGGGAAGTTAGGGGTAATCAGGCCAGCAGGGGAGCAGATAGGCGTTGATCAGGCTGGCAGGGGAGTGGTTAGGGGGTGATCAGGCTGGCAGGCAGAAGCGGTTAGGGGCAATCAGGCAGACAGGCAGGTGAACGGTTGGGAGCCAGCAGTCCTGGATTGTGAGAGGGATGTCCAACTGCCCGTTTAAACATCCCTCGAGGGGGTCCCAGATTGGAGAGGATGCAGGCTGGGCAGAGGGACAACCCTTCCCCCCTCCCCCTGTGCATGAATTTTGTGCACCGGGCCTCTAATTCTATATAATAAAAGGCTAATATGCAAATAGACCGAATGGCAGAACAAGCAGTCGCCATGAAACACAATGACCACCAGGGGATAGATGCTCAATGCAGGAGCTGCCCCTGGTGGTCAGTGCGCTCCTACAGGGGGAGAGCCGTGGTGGTGACAGGAGCCTTTCCCGCCTCAGCGGCAGCGCTAAGCCATCGTCAGACATCCCCCAAGGGCTCCCAGGCTGCCAGAGGGAGCAGGCCGGGCTAAGGGACCCTCCTCACCCCCAAGAGCATGAATCTCAGGCACCGGGCCTCTAGTTATAAATATACCTTTTCCATTGATAAGACTCAAAAGAACCATCTATTCCTTATCTTCATTCCTACTCTTTATTAAAATTCATTTTATGGATCACTCACATCTGCTGTTGTACCCATACATTTGATCTAAAGCCTCAAACATATTCTTATACTTCAAACATTATTTTCCCTTGGCTTTACAATATACCATTCTAAATTTAACAACTCCCAATGATACAATCAGAGTCATGATTAGACAAAGTTTTATACAATGTCTCATGAGGGACTAATACAAAATTTAAGGATATAAAGATACCTAATTGAAGAAAGTTCTCTAATAACCAATATTAGAATCATCCTTTTGAATATCACGACTTACTGAATGTTCTAGTCAATAAAGATCTAGTTCTTCAAACTATAATTTATCCTACTTAATCCTTTCACTCTCTTTCAGAGAGGGTCAACTCCTTAAATGGTACCACAAGTACCCTCATAAACAATGTCCCTCCTTCCCTTCATTTCAAATTCTTAGAGCATATCACATAGGGCTATTATGTGAACTGTTACCTCTGAAGCAGCTTCTTTTCCCCCTAACATAGCTATAAGTCTAGAGGTATTCCTCTCTATCTAAATAAAGGATTGCATTTCTATCATATCTCTTACTTACCTCTAAATTACTGAAAATCCTCTATAATTTAAACTCAAAGACTAAGAATATTTTCTTACTTATAAAGCTAACCTTTAAGTATATTGTCAATGTTTTGTTTCGAACTCAGTATTATGAGATATTCTATTACCTACTGAAAATTATACTATATAATAGTACTTCCATGGTTTCAATGACTATAGAAGATGACACATCAGTCTACTTGTCTACCTCTTAAATGAATAGTTACTTTAGAATCTATAGATTTCAAACCTTAAAATAACTTTGTCACCAACTCAAATTAATCAAATTAAAGGCAGATCTTCATTATTCTTTTCATCTCTCCCAATGCCTAGTTTCCAATAGGGGCATATTTACATGACTACAAAAATAAAAGATTTAGGAACAGTCTGATTTGCATTCATTTCATAAATGGAATCTGTGGTTATATCTTATTGTTTTGCTTGTTTGTTTTGTTGTTGGTATTCTTTAGGTAATGGCAGCATTGATGAATTACTATTTTTCTTTGCTTTTATGTTCTAATTGTCTATATCAACCTATCTTTCAAATTTTTGATGCTATAATTGATATTCAGTATTCTTGAAATGATAAAGGGTAAATAATTATAGGAAAATTGTGGATCAAGTAAAACTGTTCTGAACTGAATTTTTTATTCCAAAGCATATAAACAATACTTTAACCCAGCCAGTGTGGCTCAGTGGTTGATTATCGACACATGAAACAGGAGGTCATGGTTCAATTCTGGTCATGCATGGGTTGCGGGCTCAATTCCCAGTAGGGGTGTACAAGAGGCAATCAATCAATGATTCTCTCTCATCATTGATGTTTCTCTCTCTCTCTCTCTTCCTCTCTCTGAAACCAATTTGAAAAAGCAAAAGAATACCTTAAATATACACAATGTTATATTTCAATTAGCTCAATTTTTAAAAAAAGAATAAAAAGATAAAATTAGTATATTCCTCAGCTTTTTCAGTCAATGTAAAAGTAACACTACCAGTCCCTGGAGAAAGTAAACTTCTTCCAGAACCTTTTGCTTTTCAAACAATTTACTTTTTAAAGCAAGGAGTGAAGCCCTCATTAGCTAGTTTTAAAAACATGAAGTTACCTACTTCAGATGGATAAATGTGAAAACATACCAGTAATTTTTCAGAAATATGTTTAAAATAAACTGATCTACATACAGAAATATAGATACTATTACAGAATGACTGTGATGGTCATCCTCTCTCAAAGTGGTACCTACTATCTACATCCCTAGTTTCTGGAAATCTATATTGTGATTCTAATGAGATTAAAAATCAACTACTTGATCCTAAAAATAAAGCTGCTTTGCATCTAAGAGTCAGATAGTGGTTGGTCTATATCTGTGGTCGGCAAACTGCGGCTCGCGAGCCACATGCGGCTCTTTGGTCCCTTGAGTGTGGCTCTTCCATGAAATACCATGGCCTGGGCGAGTCTATTTTGAAGAAGTGGCGTTAGAAGAAGTTTAAGTTTAAAAAATTTGGCTCTCAAAAGAAATTTCAATCGTTGTACTGTTGATATTTGGCTCTGTTGACTATGAGTTTGCCGACCACTGGTCTAGATTAACAAACCATTTCTGAGGGGGATCTATTTTCAAACTAAATCTGCTTCAGAAGTTCTTTGTTGTCCTGAGGTAATCACTACCAATTCACAGCAGTTCAAATCTGCTTGAAGTACATGAAATATTTCAAGACCTGAACGTTTATGACCAGCTGAATCCAAAGCACAGTATAGTGATAATATAATTACAATAGCTACTTGTGATTTAAATATAAAAACCTTACTGAAGCCTGAAAGACATTTTGAGAACCTCCAAACAAATGAAAAAAATTTCATGGTAATTTTCTTTTTGGTAATACATTTATGAACAAGTTGTTTTACTGGGCCAAAAACAACATATATTGGTATTGTACAATGCCACCTGCCATAGTGATTACACAAATGAGGCCAGAATTTAAATTTTTTTTTTCTTAAAAGTGCAACTTACTAAAATAAAATGCCTAAAATAATATCAAATCATATAATGAGACAAACTAAAGGTATTAAATTTAGTATGGCCCTCCCTTAATGTTAAAAATTGCTTTAAGTCAGTGTTTTCTCAAATTGACCAAATTAAAAAATCATATGCAAATATTTATGCTACAATAAATTCTTGCAAAGAATCTCTTATTAGATATAAACTATATGTAATGGGATGTATTAGCTATTATATGATCTAAGCTTTGCTGTCATTATTGTTTTTCCAGAGTATTCTTAAATGGAAATTAAAAAAATAAATGTTTTCCATGAAGGTGAATGCAGAAAACAGAACATATATTCCAACTGCTCTGTTGCTGTCAAGTGCCAATGTCAGGAGGATAGACCAGACTAAAAATAAATAGTTCAAACCTGGGTACAACACAAACAATATATACATTTAAAAGAATAAACTAAGCTCTCTGTGACAATAAAGATAAATGACTCAGTGGCAAGTTTAAGAATCCTATAACCAAAGTAATAAATGATATAGGTACAGCAAGGACTAGCAGTGTTTTCCTTTAATTCTACTCTAAAAGAAGGGAATAGCAGATGCGAAATGTATAAATAAAATGACTATAAGTATAGTCATTTTAAACAATTACATGAAAAAGGCAAAGAAAAGAGAAATATAAAAAAATGAAAAATGTCTAATCTACAAAATTAAAACATAAATTAATAAAACATACTGACAATTAAGGTGTAAAACTGAAGATGTTCCCAGCAGAAAAGTTCTTGAGGAAAACCTCACCATTTTTGGCTACTTCAGCTATGATGTTAGCTACTTTGGCTGTGCAGGAAGACTGTGGAATCAACAGATTTGCAAACAATTGAAGTATTCCACTTCCTTGGATTTTTTCACTTGTTTCCATATCTGAAAGAGATATATACAAAGAGCTTCAATAATAATCTTCAACAATAACCTGACAATTTTATATACAATACATTCTTCAAGAATGCTCACCATCCAAATAAAAATTTGTTCAGTAAACACTCAAATGTATGCAATTTATATAAAACTAGAGGCCCGGTGCATGAAATTCATGCATGGGTAGGGTCCCTAGGCTTTGCGGCGGTCAGGGCCGATCTGGGCCTTCCTTTCCCCGGCTGCCAGCTGGGGCCTTCCTTTGTTCCATGATGACCCCTGGTGGTCAGCGCACATCATAGCGGGTGATCAAATTCCCGGGCGGTCAAGTTCCCAAGGGGACAATTTGCATATTAGCCTTTTATTATATAGGATTACCTTCATTTCCACAACATGCTTTTGAGTTTTTGTACAAAACACTTTATAATGCAATCTTTTGTCTATCTACAGTCAGATTATAAAGGAATTCTTTCTGAATATACCATTTGTATACTAAACTTACTTTTCAATGTCAGTTCCAAGCCTGTCTGTTCAGAGTAGGAATGTCTTTTTTCTACTTCCCTTTTGAATTCTGTAACAGTGTATTATTTTTACATATATTTACACACTTGGAATGATTATAAAATCAGTGTTTATTAACATACTAGAGGCCCAATGCACGAAATTCGTGCAAAAGTAGGCCTTTGCTGCCTCGGCCCTTGCAGCCCCAGCTGCCCCGGCTCTCGCAGCCCCAGCTGCCTCAGCCTTGCCCGGAAGGTCATCTGGACAGTTGTTCTGCTGTTTGGCTGTTCAGTCGATTTGCATATTATGCTTTTATTATTATAGATAGTTCATTTTCAAGATTTAAAAGAATCTACAGAAATGAATAATTTTTTTTTGTGTGTGTGTAAATGCCTGTTTTCAAACTGATGACCATTCTGGTCCAAGCACTGCTGATAATGCAAAGCAATGGAATTGCAAACATCAAAAATCATTTCACTTGGTCTTTATGCATCCTAAATTTGTCGACTGTTGCTGGTTTTGTACCATAAACTTTATCTGTTATGTATCTCCATTAAAAAAAAAAAGTCTAGTGGCACTTTAGGATAAATTTTCTTTGTTCAAAGCTTAGTCTAACTTCACATTATTTCATATCAGTTAAACCTGAAAAGGAGTGAAAATTAAGTGAGTTATCAGTGTGTATACATTTTTTTTTTTGGACACTATATATATATGGTGGGGCAAAAGTAGGTTTACAGTTGCCTACTTTTGCCTCACCCTGTATATACAAATTTTATGGTTTCCCATATGCTATCATAAATTTTTTAAATAGCAATTAAATGAGCAAAAAAATCACCTCATATTTTATATGAAGAGATAGAGGAAACTATAGTTCTATATGACTACCATGTTTTTCATTCAACTCTTCAAACCACCACTAATGACGAAAAGAAGTAGTGAACAGATTTAGTGATATACAATGTCAAGAGACCTCTACTTCTATCTTTGATAAAATATATGTAAAGAACCTTTCAATGAAACCAAGTCACTTCATGTATCTGTTATTAAAAGCATGACCTATTAAAATAAAAGATAACAAGAACACCTGGAATGAAGATGCAAATAAAGAAAAATTCAAGGAAATAAAACTTAAAATTGCTATTTGATGCTGAACAATGAAGAAGCATAGCAGCCCTATCTGGTCTGGCTCAATGGGTAGAGCGTCGGCTTGTGGACTGAAGTGTCCTGGGTTCAATTCCAGTCAAGGGCACATGCCCAGGTTGCAGGCTCAATCCCCAGTAGGGGGCGTGCAGGAGGCAGCCAATCAATAATTCTCTCTCATCATTGATATCTCAATCTCTCACTCTCCCTCTCCTTCCTGTCTCTAAAATCAATAAAAATATATTTTTTAAAAAAGAGGCATGGCATATGTTTAAAGACAGAGTGGTAAGCTCATTAAAACATTCAGTTTAAAATTGTTTCTATAGATCCTCTACCTTTACATACTTTAGATATACACACTAATAAGAGAGAACTCTAAAGATTTCTTAAGAGACTAGTAGCTGATGTGATCAATAGAGTAGGAAAAATAGTTTTAGTAAAATAATTTGAGAAATTCTACAAAAATAATGCATTTCTTTATAGTAAGTGCAGATTAGTGCAGTGTTTTTCAAACTGTGGGTCCCGATCCATTAGAAACTCTGAAATGCATTTAGTGAACAAGGACCAACAATTTCTTAAAGAGACCAGAATGAACAACATCAGCAAAAACAGCAAAAGAATAGGACAAATTTTGCCCAGAGTAAGGTAAAAACACTGTTAGTGAAACTTTGAATTATATATATGCACATGCGTAATTAACTGTATGTGTATGCCTACTGTATGTAAAATATATTTCTAACCACACGATCTAGTAAAAATGTTAAGAACCGCTTTGCTGTGCACTGCTTGACTACCCAGGGTTACAGAACCATAACACTCTCTTAAATCAAGAGACGCTCGAGTTGTCAAATGACTAAAGCAATAGGAAAGTATATAGATAATTATACTTCCATGTATTTATTATCTTTGAAAAAGTAATTTGCAATTCATTTATATGTGTTTATCCATGACATTGGTACTACAGATCAAGTAACCAAGATTATGCAATGTTGAAACTCCATCCATGCATTTTCTTTTCCTAGCATAAGCATAGTGCATTTTCACACAGCTAGTACTATTTTAATTTCTAACATTTTATGTACTACAAACGATATATGTAGTACTTAAAACAACCTTATTTATTAGTTGAAAAAAAACCCACAACAAAACAGATGCCCAGAAAAATGAAGTAAACTTGTCTAAAAGTCACCCATCATACTAATCACAGAGCATAAACATCAACTTCAGATCCTATTGAACTAACAAATTGAAATGTATGTCACCTGGCAACCACTGGTGTTATTTTTTACAACAGAAAACTTAAGCATAAATAGATGAAACCCGTCCTCTTGTATGCTGTCACTTACTAGATTTCTTACAATTCAGATTATTCGAAATGTCATGTACACATGATGGGGACATAAACATAGCAGTTGTCTTTTTAGCAAGCCCATTTATAAAATATAATGTGCCTTTTTGCTTTTGTTTTGTTTCATAGATTAAAATAAGTTTTTAAGGTACCATCTGAAAACCTCACACCAAATTTCCATTAATTTTTTTTTTTTTTTTAAGCAAGAAGCCAAAAAGAAAACCCAATTTTCCATAGTAAACTCCTTCCTTTTCTGACCAGAAGATGTACAACCTTAGATTGCCCCAGGGGTCTTGTGCCACCATCTGCTGGTGTTAGGACAAAAGAGCAGGAGTATGGCATAAGGCATGGATCATGATTAAATGTGAAGTCGAGGCATTTATGTGCTAGGAGGCAAGCACTTAACTGCAAATCACCCATGCGTGTCTCCCTTTGACTATAACTGAAATAAAGGCTTAACATCAGAGCTTATGGGGAAAGAGGAAAAATGAAAACAATACAAAATTCTTGTACTCCGATGAGACAGACTTTTCACAGATTATAATCCAAGGAATTGGAAGAAAAGGTATACTAAGATGAATCAAGAATTTGGGAATAGTATTTTTTATGCTATTGTCAGAGAAATAAAAGGAATAAATATAATCCTCTCTCATGTAAATCTGATTTATAATTTTAAAAAATCTAACAGGAATTCTACTTATTTGCTAGCATCTGGATTTCTATATAGGTTTAGAATTTAAATTCAACAGTTGGGAATTACCCTTCTTTCCTGTGGCATAAATACACCAAGGACCAAATACTGCTTATCACTAAAATGTCACTGTTCAATAAAAAATTACAAAGTTTCAGCCTCATTTCATATATCTGTCTGCACTGGCATTACACTGCATTTCAAATGCATAGTGATTTGTGAAACTAAACGATGTTCTCAGATATCTGTGAATAGCCTGAAATTATTTTAAAAGAGCATTAAGAAGTAGTCAGCAGTTAGTGTTTGCAGGTCTAAATAAAGGAAGGGGTACCTGTAAAAAAAATCATGTACTGAGCTCAAGAGGCCTATAAAAAGGTAGGCTTTTCATTATTTTTGCCAGTCTACTATAGACATTTTAAAAAATATATATTTTATGATTTTTTACAGAGAAGAAGGGAGAGGGATAGAGCGTTAGAAACATCGATGAGAGAGAAACACCGATCAGCTGCCTCCTGCTCACCTCCTACTGGGGATGTGCCCGCAACCAAGGTACATGCTCTTGACCAGAATCGAACCTGGGACCCTTCAGTCCGCAGGCCGACGCTCCATCCACTGAGCCAAACTGGTTAGGGCTACTATAGACATTTTAACTACACGTCTTTTAAATGCTTTCAGGAATCAATTCACTATCTTTCTCCCCCTTCACATTTAGATGCGGTCGTAAAAAATGTTTGAGGATGCCTACATATTACAGGTGCTGGCAGTCCTTGAGTTTTAAAGGACCCATATATGATAGGCAATTGCTCCTCTAAAATAATATCTGTAGGTCCTACTGCAGGAGTCATATCCCTCACAGCAGCCCTTGTAGTGCAGCAAGTGTTCATTCTGTCCGTGTAGTCCTGTGTCCACACTCCACCTGGCCTCCTGGTGGCAATAAGCAGCTTAGTTATGAAACTGCCACTGACAAAAGGGAAAAGAAGACTGAGCAATCAGGTCAACTGAAACTTTAAAGAAGAGTACATCAAGAAGCTAGGCTATGCCCTAACTGGTTTGGCTCAGTGGGTAGAGCGTCGGCCTGCGGACTCAAGGGTCCCAGGTTCGATTCCTGTCAAGGGCATGTACCTTGGTCGTGGGCACATCCCCAGTGGGGGGTGTGCAGGAGGCAGCTGATCGTTGTTTCTCTCCCATCGATGTTTCTAACTCTCTATCCCTCTCCTTTCCTCTCTGTAAAAAAAAAAAAAATCGATAAAATATATATTTAAAAAAAAAATAGAAGCTAGGCTACAAATGGCATTATGGGGAGAAGGTAAAGCACCGCTTGCAGAACTTCTCAAGGTCAATCACCTGGTAGAACAGAGGAAACAAGTGGAATGGGAATAACTCATAATTTAAGATATAGCTTGAGAAAGGCTGAAGTTCCCAAAAAAGCTGCCAAGTAAATACAATAAAGAATTGGCTTTACAGTTAAATACCAAGATGGGTTTTTCAGGTATGCTACTACAATAAGTTGAATTTTTGATGTATGTTAGCATATAGGCTTCATGAGAATAAATTAATAAAAAGCATTTGATAACCAATTTACAGTAAAGTCCAAGTTAGAAAAACAAAAATAATGACTGTTATTACTATAACTCTCTTGGATTAAAAATGTATTTGGATAAATTGTTAGTATTTTTTCAAGTAATAAAAAATACCTTTTTTTAAAGTAATAAAAATACCTTTTAAGATCTGTGCAAATAAAGAAATTAAAGGGGGAAAACCCCTCTCGGGAGTGATGCGTGCATTTAGCAAATTAAAACTCTTACCTTTTGCAACAGCATGGACAAATCTAGAGGTTATTATGCTAAGGGAAATAGTGTAATCCAGTCCATGAAAGACAAATAACATATAATATCACTTATTTGTGAAATCTAATGAACAAAACAAACTGACAAACAAAACAGACTCAGACATGGATATATGGAACAGACTGACAGCTGTCCGAGGGTGGGGGTGGGGGGGAACTGCATGATAGAAAGTGAAGGGATTAGCCAAAGAACAAATATGCATAATCCACAGACACAGACAACAGTGTGGTGAGGGGAGGTGTGTAAAATGGGGACATCTGTAACAGTATAAACAATATTAAACAACACAAAGTAAAAAAAAAAATTTTAAGTCTTACTTAAAGAACTAGTATCTTTATATTACATATCCAGGGAATCCTTATAACAGATTTTGAAGAGGAGACGCAGATTTGGATTGACTGCAAGGACCAGGAATATGACTAAAAAAGGAGGCATGTGTATCCTTGTCTCTGAAGAACTACTCATTTCTCAAGGGGTAAATTTTTAGAATAGTGTGTAACAAGTGACCTTGCCCTGTGCTCAGGCAATATGATCCAAATTCAAAGCTTCATTTTCTACAACACGGACAAGTCCCAAATCCTCTCTCCTTTTTCCAACTGAAAACAAAGCATTTGCACTTGGATATACCATAAATACCTCAAATTTAACATTCTTCAAATCAAACTTACCCTCTTTTTCTTTAAAATCATTCTAGTCTCTATCTCAGTGAAAGGCAGAGAATCCATCTAAGCCAGAAGCCCACCCTAGAATGACTGCAAATTTTTCTTTGAGTAAATGCCTTTCTACCACCCACATTCAATCAGAATGTAAGTTCCAGATTCCATCTCACTAGCGTCTTGTGCATCTATCCTTTCCTTTATACATTCATGTTATATCAAGTTCTTAATTCTGACCTTCATTAAATGCAACAGCCTCCTCACGAGTCTCCCTAACTCCAGCCACACATTCCTCCCACTGCTCCTATCTGTGATCCTCGAAGATACCAGAATAAACTTCTGGAAATGCAAATTTTATGTCACTCCCTAATTTAAATCTTTAAATGATTCTCCATAACTTCTTTGTTTGTTTTTGTTAATCCTCACCTGATGGTATTTTTCCCGTTGCTTTCCAGAGAGAGTTGGATAGGAAGGAGGGAGGGAGAGAAACAAATGTGAGAGAGAAGACACATTGACTAGTTGCCTCCTGCATGAGCCCAGATCACGAAACCTAGGTACATGCTCTTGACCAGGAATCAAAACTGAGACCCTTGGTTTCAAGGGCTGATACTCTAACCATTGAGCAACAATGGCCAGGGCTCCAGTATTCAAGCACATCCATAATATTTCCCAATCCTATCTCCTGATACTCTTCCATGACAATCTACACTCTAGCCACCCTAAATTATTTCTAGTATACCAAATCAATCACCTTATTTATTACTTCCTTACTGCACGTGTTCCCTCTCTGAAACATCACACACGCCCTATCACTTCAGCTAATTCCTATTCAGACTCAGTGTGCTCATTTAAAGGTACTTGACTGATACATTATCTTAAATTTATATCAAAACATTTTTTTTTAATTCTGAAAGCATTTTCAAACATATTCTCTATTTTAAAAACAGGTCAAGTGAGCCCTAACTGGTTTGGCTCAGTGGATAGAGCGTCGGGCTGTGGACTGAAAGGTCCCAGGTTTGATTCCGGTCAAGGGCATGTACCTTGGTTGTGGGCACATCCCCAGTAGGAGGTGTGCAAGAGGCAGCTGATCGATGTTTCTCTCTCATCGATGTTTCTAGCACTCTATTCCTCTCCCTTCCTCTCTGTAAAAAATCAATAAAATATATTTTTAAAAAATAAAATAAAACAGGTCAAGTGAGATAGGCATGCTAGGTCATGTTCTCTTCATATCACAAATAAGGCTCTGTAATAAGATTATACTGGAAAAAGAACAAGAATCCAGTTTTCATGATTCCTATTTCACTGCTTTCCCTACCATAACTGTTATTTTAGAAGACATATGGTGATGACAATACCTTGACCAGATTTGCCAAGTTATTATGTGAAAAAAAATTTACTTAACATATTTTGCAGGAATAAGAACTACAGTGAGGCAACTGAGTGATAAGAAAGTGAAAAGAGTTTAAAATATTTAAAACACAGAAGAGGAATATGCTGAGTATAAGAAGATTAAAATTAGGGCATGACAAATGAGAAGGCAATGTTTCTAGGAGAAAATGTGAGTATATAAAGTGGGGCAGGGGGAAATAAATAAAATGATATTTCTTTCACTGATGAGACACTTTTTTCCCCAATAAGGATTTTAAGCAAATAAAAGGAACATGAGATACAGGAAGTAAAAGGATGTATGTAGTTATGAAAAGAAAAGAGGGCAGAACAAAGACACATTTTACACAGTGACTCACTCTCAGAAACAGGTCTTACTAAAACATTAAGTTGTGAGAGTCATTTTAGAAAATTACAAGTGATTTTGGTAGTCTTGCAGTCATTTCAATTCTAGGATAATGTAAACTGTGGGAGTCAAAGAAGTTATGTGTGTGGAAATCATCACTAGAATAAGCAAGGAGATCTGTTAGTTGGACTATTTTCTTTAAAATAACCACTAACTAGGTCATAGAGTAGTTGCTAAAAAATTAAGATCTGTATGGTTAGAAAACAAATGAAAGATATTTACTGAGAAAATAAACACCAGGAAGAATTGTGTTAATGACTAGGGTAAAAGCAGAGTATATAACTAGAATTGTTCACCTAGAAGTTCAAAATAATTACTGAAAATATAGTTCCTATAGTAAATGTGGATTTCCTCACTTTATACTAAGAAAATGAGAATACAGTAAAACAGAGTAAAGGAACATTTTCAGTAAAAGACCCATGTCCATCCTATTGTGAAATACCTTGGTGGAAAATATGAAGTAAACAAAGCTAGAGACCTGGCATATACACAATTGGATTTTTTGAAGACCTTAATTTATTAATGTTTACCAAAAGCCTACAGAAATATATACTGTTCCTGAAATAAACAAATTATTTCCTAAGGAGCATCTTAAAAAAATGAATGATCCACCCTAGCCGATTTGGCTCAGTGGATAGAGCGTCGGCCTGTGGACCAAAGGGTCCTGGGTTAGATTCCGATGGAGGGCACATATTTCGGTTGCAGGCTCCTACCCACCCCAAGCCCAGGCTCTGGTGCAGGAGGTAACCAATCAATGTGTTTCTCTCACATCGATATTTCTATCTTTCCCTCTCTCTAAAAATCAATCGAAAAATATATTCAGGTGAGGATTTGGGGGGAAAAAAAAAAAGAGTGATCCAAGGAACCCACTTAAGGAAATATCACTCTTTGTAAACAAGTCAATGTGATGCATGCAAAATTTACTCCACTTTTTTCAGGAAAACAAAAAGAAATAACAAAAAGTTACACATACAAGGAAAAAGAGTAAAGAGTCACTTAAAATGGGCACTACCATAAGTCTGGCAAAAGGAAACAGTTAAATAGCTCATACTATCATCTTATATTAAGATATAATTAAAAAATGTCCAACAATAGATGACTACTACTGTGGACTAGCCATCCAAAAGAACATATGTAATCATTAAAATGCCATTTTAAAAGTTTATCATGTTAAATGCTAAAAAAATGCTATAAAAAAGGAACCTATATTTACATGGCATAATTCAAATTTTATAAAATAAAAAAATTATAATTTTTCTATTTTCCAAATTATATACAATATGCTCACATTATTTTATAAGAAGAAAATCTATTTCAAATCTGTATAAATCAGGGCATACTACTACATACTATCATACTATACTCTAATTAGGAAATTTATTAGCTCTCAGTTCACATAACTGTAAAATCTAGAAATAGAGTGAGCTTCCTGAATGATTTTTTTAGGGCTCCTGCTCCATTTTTCTGAAGTCTCCTCAACTCACCATTGTGTTAGCATTATCAGACTATTTCATATCATAGTAGAAAAATGGCTATAAGTTCCCGGTCTTAACAGGCAAGCAACAAAACAAAGTCCCATGGTTCACAGCAATTAAACCAATATGACTTAATTAATTTGGCCAGATAAATGCCACACCATGTATTGATTAGTTTAGGCCTAAATGAATCTCAGTGAAAGGACTCTGTGACTTAGGGAGTAAAGATGAGGGTCATCTCACTCAAATCTCAGAACTTTCCCAAAGAGGAGAGGAAAAAAGAGCAAGGGAGGTGGGTAGGGGCAGAGCAGCAACTCTTAAAAAAAAAAAATACAGGGTATAAAAGAAGCAAAGAACTGATCAAGATCTGTAGTGACTCGCTTTATTAAAAAACTCAATGAAAGAGAAAGCAAATCCAAGTAAAATCATGTTGATTTAAGTAACCCTGAAAAGTTTTGAAAGTTTGTGGATATAAATTTCAATTTCCTCTCAAGTATAATCTTAGAGAGCTGAAATTCAAAGTTGGCAAGTGAAGCTCAAGAAAGGGCTGAGAATGGGGAAGCAAAAAACAGATTATTATTAACCAATAATCAAATTTGATGCTAATTTCCCAAAGGTTAAAAAAAAGAGAGAGAACTTAATGCTGAAGTGATAAAGAATAATTTATGTAAGCTTTTAGTAGAGGTTTTTAATTATTAGGAAAAATGTCTAGGTTATAGGTTGTGACATAGGAGTTGTGGACTATAAGACATTTTGAGGAAAATCAATATTTTAAAAAGTGTGGATTTAGAAGACTAAAGAAATAAATGGAGGAAAGAGCAAACCAATGCACTTCAAGAAAAGTAATATACAAGATTGTCAGATGAAATAGTAATTGTTACAAAATAAGTCATGAGACAAAAATGATTATTTTATACTAGAAGCCCGGTGCATGAAATTTGTGCACGGCGGGGGGCTGTCCCTCAGCCCAGCCTGTACCCTCTCCAATATGGGACCCCTTGAGGAATGTCCGACTGCCCGTTTAGGCCCGATCCCACCAGATCGGGCCTAAACGGGCAGTCGGACATCCCTCTCACAATCCAGGACTGCTGGCTCCCAACTGCTTGCCTGCCTGCCTTCCTGATTGCCCCTAACCGCTTCTGCCTGCCAGCCTATCACCCCCTAACCACTCCGCTGCCAGCCTGTTTGCCCCCAACTTCCCTCCTCTGCCAGCCTGATCACCCCCTAACCACACTGCTGCCAGCCTGGTTGATGCTTACCTGCTCCCCTGCCAGCCTGTTTGCCCCCAACTTCCCTCCTCTGCCGGCCTGGTCACCCCTAACTGCCCTCTCCTGCAGGGTTGATCACCTCCAACTGCCCTCCCTTGCAGGCCTGGTCCCTCTCAACTGCCCTCCCTTGCAGGCCGGGTGCCTCCCAACTGCCCTCTGCTGGCCATCTTGTGGTGGCCATCTTGTGTCCACATGGGGGCAGAATCTTTGACCACATGGGGGCAGCTATATTGTGTGTTGCAGTGATGATCAATCTGTATAGTACTCTTTTATTAGATAGGATAGAGGCCTGGTGCATGGGTGGGGGACAGCTGGTTTGCCCTGAAGGGCATCCTGGATCAGGTGGGGGTTCCCTTGGGGTGTGGGGCGGCCTGAGCGAGGGGCCTGTGGTGGTTTGCAGGCTGGCCACGCCCCCTGGCAACCCAAGCGAAGGCCCTGGTATCTGGAATTTATTTTCCTTCTACAATTGAAACTTTTTAGCCTGGAGCGGAGCCAAGCCTGGGGCTCCCTCCGGGGCGGCAGCCATTTCTGTGGCAGTTAATTCACCTTCTACAATTGAAACTTTGTAGCCTTAAGCGGGTGAGCCCGGCCAGGGTGTGCGGAAAGCTTTGCTTCCCCTGTTGCCGCCGGCAACCCTGGCCTGCTCTCTCAAGCACCATTCTGCCGCCATTTGTTTGAATTTGTTTACCTTCTATAATTGAAACTTTGTAGCTTGAGTGGAGGCTTAGGCCTGCAACGGCTATGGAAAGCTTGGCTTGCTCTGTTACTTGGGAAACCTTGCTCTCTGTGGCTGTAGCCATCTTGGAGGGGGTTAATTTGCATACTCGCCCTGATTGGCTGGTGGGCGTGGTTTATGTAGCGGAGTGATGGTTAATTTGCATATTACCATTTTATTAGAGAGGATTTGTGTGAAGACATCAAGAGTATGACTAAAGAACCTGTTGGTAAAAAGCTGATAATTTATTTAAAAATATCTTGTCTAGAACTACAACTACACTGATTCATTCTGAAAAGAGGAGGGAATCAAATAAAATTTTCAAACAGCTCTTCTCAATATACGTTAGCCACAACAATAACAACAAAACCCATCAACACTAAACTGAAAAGAGCAGCAGACTTCAGGCCACAATAATCTACCAAGAGTAGAGTAAGCATATGTGTTGAATTTAATTATCTGATAAAATAGTAACTAAACTAAATAATGGCTCTTAAAATACACACTATATTGAAAAGCCATCAGTAAATCAACACACATTAAATCATGAAAGTTACTGGATTCATTTAATGCACTGACTCAGCATTAAATACTTAATAAGTTCTGGGTAAATGGCTAGCCAGATACATATTTGCTCTCAAAGAGTTTATAGTTTAGTGAGGGAGACCAGTATAGTTTGAATATCTTGATAAAAATCCCACAACAGTTCGGCTGGTGTGGAGGCCATGGTCAGGGTACATGCCCAGCCCAGGGTTGCGGGCTTGATAGGGGTGTGCAGGAGGCAGCAGATCAATGATTCTCTCTCATTGAGTTTTTATCGCTCGCTCTCCTTTCCTTTCTCTGAAATCAATAAAAAAACATATTTTCTTAAAATCCCGCAACAGACATAATGTACAGAGGTGTTAGGTAGGAAATTAGACACGAGCAGCTAGAGTGGGGCCTGCCCTGGGGTCCTGACAGGGGCCAGACCAACACTGCCTTCAGCCACCTCTCTACGGGTGGCCTTGCAGTCAACAGTTCCTGAAGCAGACCTCCAGTGGGCAGTTTCGAAAAGAGCTGGTTCTCAGCCCAAGTTCAGAGGAAGATGACATGACCTCAATGCGACCTTACTAGAGCGCCAGACTAATTTATAGAGGGTCAGTCAGAAGCACAGGTTAACATGTTGCCTGGGCTTGTGATGGCATCAGAAGTGGGGGTAGAAAGCAGTCTTGTAGGGCTGAACCCTTAGCCTGTGGAATCTGATACTACCTTCAGATAGACAGTGTGGGAATTGAGTTGAATTGTAGGACACCCAACTAGTGTCCAGAGCATTGCTTGTGGTGGTGTGAGGTACACCTGCTTCTCCTACACGGGAATTGGGTCTAGAAATCTAAAAGAACTGGCAAAATAACCTTGACCCCTGATTTGGAGATGTTTGTGCTCTTTATGTAATAATGCCCTTTGCAGACTGGGCAATAGTAATGTAGGGAATAGTAATGTATAGCACCCAAAATGAGTACTGAAAGGTTTTCAAATTGGCCCTGGATTTACTAGATATAATGGCATTACAGCAATTGCTTAGGTCTCTGTGTAATGCCCAAGACAAATATTAAATTGAAAATCCTACAAAATCAGCGGGGGAAAAGGTCAAGGCAAAATGTCCTAAAATAGGAAAGAAAGCAGAGTTTCACAGGTGGCTCCACTTAAACGATAAAGAGAAAAAGTGTGAAGGAGGTCTGTTAATAGTGCCTAATTCAGGAGAACAAAGGAGGAAATAATATTAGTCAAAGAAGAATTCACTCTCTTAAAGAAGAGAGGATGAGAAAAGATCATAAATCCTATCCAATAAAAGGGTACTATGCAAATTAACCATAATTCTGACACAAAGATGGCGGCGCCCATAGCCACAAGATGGCGGTGCCCAGTCCTCTCAGGCCCACCAGAGTCCCCCAGTCCCGGGGGAGTGGCCACTGAGAGCAGGCAGCATGAGAGGCCTGGAGAAATGCTTGCTTTGCTGCCGTGGCAACGAGGCAAGTGTTCTGCGCCTGGCCGCAGATGGGCCTCTGGGCTACGGAGAGCCTCTAGGCAGCGGGCACAGAGCGGCCAGGCCCAGCAGACGGCTACTGGCGCACGAATTTGTGCACAGGGCTACTAGTAAGAAGATAAATCACAATCTTCCAAGCCATATAACTAGAACAAGAATAATTGCAAGATGGTTAGTTAAAGAACTTTCCTATCTCACAGAATTTACGATCTAGACCAGAATTTTTCCTTCAGAACTAGTTTTGAACACTCCTACCTGTGCCCTTTGGATTTCTAAACTATTTTTTTGGGGGTGGGGTTTATTGTGTTATTATTTTGTTTTGTTTTGTTTTGAGGATCTCTAAACTTTCTAAACTAGTGCCAGACACTCCCAAAACACTACCTTCCTCCTTTCGCTGCTCTTCAGCAGAATTCAGCTCTCTTTTCCTCGCCTTCTACCCAAAGACTGAGAGCTTGAAGCTTGAGTTATTATTTTCTTAGCTGAAAAATGTCTTTTTAAAGCCATTTGTCAGCTGGCTTCATGCAAAAATAATTTCTCTACCATTTGGTGACATTCTATTTGCCCCATTCTCATCACTAGCATTCTAATAACCCTCAAATTCAATGGAGCTTACTCTCAGGTTTTCTCTCTCCTACAATTCTTGCTATCATCCTGAACAACTATGAATTTACATGAAGTGGTTAATGACTTGGCCTCACATTCCTTGACTTTAATAAATGACCAAATCCTCTACTGCACTTTAACAATTCAACACGCAATCACACTAGGGCCCCATTATTATGTAGAACTGCTCAATGGTTGAAAGCTTAAATTTGGAAGTTACTTTCTGAGCACAGTCTTCTATCATGTATTTTATTTCTCTACTAGAGGCCCGGTGCACGAAATTTGTGCACGCGGGGGGGGGGGGGGGAGGGTGTGTGTCCCTCAGCCTGACCTGTACCCTCTCCAATCTGGGAGCCCTCAGGGGATGTCCTACTGACGGCTTAGGCCCGCTCCGCGTGGTTCTCTGCTCTCTGCGGGGCATGCCTGCTCCACACCATGGCAACTGCCAAGCAGGCAGTGCTGGGTGCTGCCTGCAGGCTGCACTTGCCTGCTCCCGTGTCGCCGTGGTGACAGCCAAGCAGGCCATGCTAGGAGCTGCCTCCTCCCTGCTGTCAGTCTCCATGGAGACGATGAGGTTAATTTGCATATTCACTCCTGATTGGTTGGTGGGTGTTGCGAAGTGATAGTCAATTTGCATATTTCTCTATTAGTGTAGATTACTGAACATTTTTAACTTCACTGAAACCTCTATTCCTTCAACTTCTTTCTTCCCAATCTATCAGCCCTCTCCATGATTCATTTCATCCCTACATACTCTGAAAAATGATCAATGACTTCAGCAATTTTCCTAAAACCCTATCTATTTCACCTTGCCACTCAATCCCTGACAGTGGATAAATCCAGCCATGTATGTCTTCCTGTTCTCTAATTTTAAAATGTTATGTTGTTAAATATGTTAACTAGCACCACAAGATAAGTTCACATTTTACAATCTTAACTAGACCTTCTCCATTGTTCAGTAATGTTTTAGTTAACTCTAGTTATTTCCCTGTTACATTTCCTAAGCCAGAAATTCTAAACATTTACTACTCTCTCTATATACAAAAAAAAAAAAAAAAAAAAAGGTATATTCAGGGAAGATAATATCTGAAAAAAGAAATAAGAGATGCTGAAACCAGATAACCTTTCCTGGTATCAGAGTGCAAATATTTTACTCCTTCATACTTAACCATGAAATAAACTACCCTTAACTCCTGTCTTGAAGAAAAAGATGTCCTCTGTTTCTCTTATTAGCTATCCTCTAACCTTCTTAAAATCTGCCACCATAGAGGTCTTTTAAAAATACAAATCTGATTTTTATTTGCTTTCAGTGGTTTCCCTTAGAAAGGTGCTAGAGTGAGTTTGTACCCTCCTCCCCCAAATCATTACGTTGAAATCTAGCCCCCATGTGATGGTATTAGGAAGTGGGGCCTTTGGGAAGTGATTAGGTCAGAAGGGCAGAGTCCTCCTGAGTGGGATTAGTGGCTTTACAACTAGAGATCCTAGAGAGATGACTCAGTTCTTGTACCTTGTGAGGTCCCAGCAAAAAGACAGGAGTCAGGAAACATACCTCACCGGATACCTTGAACTTGATCTTGGACTTCCCAGCCTCTAGAACTGTTAGAAGTGCCATCCGATCTAGGCTATTTTGTTATAGCAGCCCATGTGGACTAAGACACATGGCATGTCTCTCATAATTTGACCTCTTACTCCCTTTTCCAGATATTACCTTCCCTGAATGTACGGTTTTTTTTGCTAGCCATACCAAACTTTTCAGTTTCTAACTGAACTAGGTTTTCCCCCACCACTATGACTTTGTATACATTGCTTCCTATGCTTCAATGTTCTTCCCATAATTCCTGGGTCCTCACATTAACTGGGTGAAGTACACTATATTTTCAAAATCCAGTATTCCCTGATCCTGCTCATCAAAATCATCCCCCTCCCCAATACTCAATGCTGTAATTGTGTCCAGCTGTTAGAATCTATTTATAGTGGCTAAAGACCTGAGAATGGATAAGATCACGTAAGGAAAATGTATTTTTACTGAGTCCCTACTGGGGATATAAGCTAAAGAAGACACAAATCATAACCTCACAGAGCTGTCTATTAAGAGAAATATTTTAATAAATGATGACTGATACTACTATGGAGGTTATATACAACAGCTCCGTGAAGATCATGGAAATCTTCATAAATAAGGTAACATTTGAACTGAATTTTAAAAGATAATAAAGCATATTCTAAGCAGTAAGAAGAAAATATATAGTCTACAAGAAAGAAAAAGCATTACTAGCTGAGGACAGAGATCCTAAATTTGTAATAGCAACATTGTATAACATTGGGTGATTTTTTTTTTTTTAACTCAGAGTGTGTGTGTGTGTGTGTGTGTGTGTGTGTGTGTGTGTGTGTGTGTGTTTGCTTTTGCCAGCAGCTGAAGGCTATCAGCATTGGGAAGTGAAAAGGTAGATGGTTGATATTATTCAAAGTTTGAAGAAAAGGCAGGTAGAAGGAGAAGAATAGGTATCGCTGCAAAACATCTATTTACCCATCATAACCCAGGTGAAATGTCAGTCCCTTTGTGACATTTTGAAAGACTCTTACAACTTTGAGTTGAATCCAGCTCTCTGTTTCCCCAACATTTTATAATCAGCTCTACCATATAATGTATTACACTCTATTAAAATTTAACTATTACTTGTCTGACCAAACGTTCCAGGGCACGGTACAAAATACATAGTGGTACCCAATTAATGCTAGTTCAACAGAATTGTCTTGCCCTGAAGGAGTTTACAACTCAACAAATAAAAAAGGAATATACAAATAATATACACTGAAATAAATTGGAATAGAGGAATGAATAAACAGTTATAGATGGAGCAACTGAGTTGCATGTATTGATGTTGTAGTAGTTGTAATTACTTCTAACATAAAAAAAGAACTGAGCTTTTTTAAAGACTGTCTTATATTTTAAGAATTCTCTCAAGAATGAAAGACTTATAGAATTACTTACCAATCACTAGCTCATGCAAAGACTAAACTTTTCACTTTGCATTAAGCTAATCAAGTCCTAGATTATATTTTTCAAAAGCAAACATATGCAAAAATGTTCTTTAAACCTTAAGAAATCATTGTAGAAAATTACCTTGTCTTTATATTATCCCTCCCACATGCACACATCAGAAAGAAAAGATGAATAATCCACAACTGTTATAATGAACCAAATGACAACATTCTGTTTGCTCCTTTAGCAAAGAGGAGAAAAGACGTGTATGTAATAACCATAGGGAAGTGAAAATCACAAGCATCTAAAATGAATTCATCTTATAGAACATTGTGTGCTACAACCTAGACTCTACATACGTCTCCTTAAAAAAACTAGACAACCATTACTGTGCCTTTTGGAGCCTTGTTTTGGGGTTTATCACAATGAATATTATAAAGTAGGTCATGAAAAACCTCAGTAAAATAAATTTTAGATTCCTGTCTAGAAAGTTCTAGTACCAATGGCATCATTCCTCACTAGCAGTTTTCCCAACACATAATTATTATGCCACACAATCGATTTTGATACTTTAGTGGAATATAAATTCCATTTGTGATGGTTAGTTACTTTTACTAGTATGTGTCAAGTCAGCTGGGCAAGGATACCCTTATATTTGGTCAAACACTACAGTACTCTGCCGAAACCGGTTTGGCTCAGTGGATAGAGCGTCGGCCTGCGGACTCAAGGGTCCCAGGTTCGATTCCGGTCAAGGGCATGTACCTTGGTTGTGGGCACATCCCCAGTGGGGGGTGTGCAAGAGGCAGCTGATGGATGTTTCTCTCTCATCGATGTTTCTAACTCTCTATCCCTCTCTCTTCCTCTCTGTAAAAAATCAATAAAATATATTTAAAAAAAAAAGATGGCATCAACTAAGAAAAGACACTCATCTGATACTAAAAACACATTTAAAAAAAAAAAACACTACAGTATTCTGAGTATTTCTGTGAGGGTGTTTTTAGATGAGGTTAACATTTAAATCTGTATACTCTGAGTGATGCAGTTTGCCTTCCATAATGTAGGTGGACCTCATTCAGTCAGTTGAAGGCCTGAATAGAACAAAAGACTGATCTCATTAACAAACAACACCCACCCACACACCCCACCCCCAGTGCAAGAGCAAGAGAAAATTCTGTTAGCATATCATCTTCAGAACTGACTGCACATCAGCTCTTCCCTGGGTTTCCAACCTGCCAGCCCATCCTGAAGATTTTGGACTTGCTAGGCTCTATAACTGAGTGAGATTCCTTAAAATCTCTCTCACGTATTTCTTCCTATTTATCGCAGAGAATTTCAACCAGTGTTCCCCAAGAATTTTTTAAAACATGCCAATACCTATTTAGTCAGGAGCACTGCCTTCTTTTCCCTTAGACTGCCAAATTTAAAAAAATGACAACAGCCAATACAACACAGACACCCGGTGTGAATGAATAAAAGTAATACCTTTTTTTCTTTCTGTCATATTGGCAAAAGACAAAATATATTTTGTGTGCCAAAGAATTTTAGTAATTAGTTTTGTGTTCCCTGAGATAAAAAAGGTTAAAATTTTCTGATATAGAGGTATCAATCTGTCTTTATATATCCTACTAGAGGCCCAGTGCACAAATACGTGCACGGGTGGGGTCCAGCCAGCCCGGCCCCAATCGGGGTGGATGGGGCCGGGCCTGTTGGGAGGAGGAGATGGTGGGAGGTTGGCCGGCTGATCAGGGTTCAATCAGGGCTGGGCTGGCTTAAGGGGAGGGGCCCTGATTGGGATGTGGGGGCCAATTGAGGGTCAGCGGCCAGAGGAGGGGCCGTGGGAGGTAGGCCGGCCAGCCCCACCCCTGACTGGTGTGGAGGGGGCTGAGTGGGGGTGGGGCCAGCTGTGGGGAGGGGCTATGGGTGGTGGGCCAGCCAGCCCCGCCCCCAAATGGGATGGGGGTGGCCGATCGGGGACCAGAGGCCTGGGGGAGGGGCCATGGGTGGTTGGCCGACTGGCCCTACCCCTGATAGGAGTAGGGGGGCTGACTGGAGTTGGAGTTGGCTGGGGGGAGAGGCCGCGGGCCAATAGGGGTGGGGGCCTATTGGGTGCAGGGCAGTCCAGGGGAAGGGGCTGCAGGAGGCTGGCCAGCCGGCCCCACCCACTATTGGGGTGGGGGTGGGGGATCAATCAGGAGTGGGGCTGGCTGGGGGGAGGGGCTGCAGATTGATTGGCCCGGTTTGCTGGCCACAGTGGGCATCATAGCAACCAGTCATTCCGGTCATTATGGCTTTCCTGTCACTGACTTTTTATATATATATATACTAGCGGCCTGGTGCACGAAATTCGTGCACAGAGGGGGGTTGTCCCTCAGCCCAGCCTGTACCCTCTCCAATATGGGACCCCTCGAGGGCAGTCGGACATCCCTCTCACAATCCAGGACTGCTGGCTCCCAACTACTTGCCTGCCTGCCTTCCTGATTGCCCCTAACCACTTCTGCCTGCCAGCCTGATCACCCCCTAACCACTCTGCTGCCAGCCTGTTTGCCCCCAACTTCCCTCCTCTGCCGGCCTGGTCACCCCTAACTGCCCTCTCCTGCAGGGATGATCACCTCCAACTGCCCTCCCTTGGAGGCTTGGTCCCTCTCAACTGCCCTCCCTTGCAGGCCAGGTGTCTCCCAACTGCCCTCTCCTGCTGGCCATCTTGTGGTGGCCATCTTGTGTCCACATGGGGGCAGGATCTTTGACCACATGGGGGCAGCTATATTGTGTATTGCAGTGATGATCAATCTGCATAGTACTCTTTTATTAGGTAGGATAGAGGCCTGGTACAGGTGTGGGGGCCAGCTGGTTTGCCCTGAAGGGCATCCTGGATCAGGTGGGGGTTCCCTTGGGGTGTGGGGCGGCCTGAGCGAGGGGCCTGTGGTGGTTTGCAGGCCGGCCACGCCCCCTGGCAAGCCAAGCGGAGGCCCTGGTATCTGGAATTTATTTTCCTTCTACAATTGAAACTTTGTAGCCTTGAGCGGAGCCAAGCCTGGGGCTCCCTCCGAGGCTGGCAGCCATTTCTGTTGGGGTTATAATTGAAACTTTGTTGCCTTAAGCGGGTGGGCCCGGCCAGAGTGTGCGGAAAGCTTTGCTTCCCCTGTTGCCAGCAGCAACCCTGGCCTGCTCTCTCAAGCTCCATTCTGCCGCCATTTGTTTGAATTTGTTTACCTTCTATAATTGAAACTTTGTAGCTTGAGTGGAGGCTTAGGCCTGGCAAGGGCAGGCGGAAAGCTTGGCTTCCTCTGTTACCTAGGAAACCTTGCTCTCTGTGGCTGTAGCCATCTTGGTTTAGGTTAATTTGCATACTCGCTCTGATTGGACGGTGGGCGTGGCTTGTGGGCATGTCGGAGGTATGGTCAATTTGCATATTTGTCTATTATTAGATAGGATTGGTTGTTTTTCTCTTGAGAACCCTAATATACCACTACTCCTAAAAAAGAGTATCCCTTATCCTTTTTAAGAAATATTTCCAAGTAAGAATACATACATGCCACAAAAGAAAAGATACTGCCTACATTAGAACCTTGTTACTTAAAGTATGATCCATGGCTTAGCACATCAGCATCCTCTGGAGCTTATTAGAAATGCAAAGTCTTGGGCTCCACCTAAAACTATTGAATAAAACCTCTGGGGATAGGGCCCAGGTATCTGAGTTTTAACCATTTATCTAAATAATTTTTATGCACTCTAATATTTGAGAAGCATTGATCTGGGACAGTGATGTTCAATGGAAATATGTGAGCCACATATATAGTTTAAAAATTTCTAGCAGCCATGTTAAAAAAAATGTAAAAATAAACAAATGAAATTAAGTTTAATAAATATTTTACTTATAAAATATTATCATTTCAATATGTAATCAACATGAAAGAATCAAGTCATCTTACATTCTTTTTTTTAGTACTAAGCCTTTGAGGTTATAGCTCATCTCAGTTTCAACTAGTTACCTTTCAGGTGTTCAATAGCCACATGGTTAGCACAGGTCTGGAACCATACCAGAGTAGTATATGAATCAAAAGCATCAGCATGCGTATGATTAGGATACTCAGGGCAGAGTATAAATTAGCTCAGTATGTTTCATGTAAATTAACTACTTCTAGTGTTTTCTAAAACAGTTTTTGTTTTACAAAGGGTGAAGGGGATTAAGAAGAACAAACTGCCAGTTATAAGTCATGGTAATGTATAGACTAGGGAATATAGTCAATAATATCGTAATAACTATGTACTGATCACTAGACTTATGGTGATCACTTCATAAGATTCATAAATGTAAAATCACCATTTATACACATAAACCTAATATTGTATGTCACTATAAATTTTTAAAAATCTAGTCAACAATTGAAGAGTTGATAGTTTTAAAAAGCTGAATTAAGTATTAAAATCAGATCATTTCCTATTGCCTTTTATTCCTTTACTAGAGACCCGGTGCACGAAATTCATGCACAGGGGGCAGGGGGTCCTTTCAGCCCAGCCTTCACCCTCTCCAATCCGGGACTGGGCCTAAACTGGCAGTCAGACATTCCTCTCACAATCCGGGGCCGCTGGCTCCTAACTGCCTCTGCCTGCCAGCCTGATCACCCCTAAGTGCCTCTGCCTGCCGGCCTGGTTGCCCTCAACTGCCCCCCCCACCAGCCTGGTTGCCCCAACTGCCCCCCCCCCCGCCAGCCTGGTTGTCCCCAACTGCTCCCCCCACCAGCCTGGTCGCCCCAACTGCCCCCCCCCCCCGCCAGCCTGGTTGTCCCCAACTGCCCCGCCCCGCTGGCCTGGTCACCCCCTATTGCCCCCCTGGCCGGCCTGGTCACCCCACGCAGCCAATTGTTCAGTCGTTTGGTCATCCCTCACTAACCCCTGCCAGCCTGGTCGCCCCATGCAGCCTGCTGTTCAGTCGTTTGGTCGTCCCTCACTAATCACCCTGCTGGCCTGGATCAACCCACACAGCCTGCAGTTCAGTCATTTGGTCATCCCTCACTAACCCCCCTCAGCCTGGTCACCCCACGCAGCCAGCTGTTCTGTCATCCATCTGGTTGTTTAGGTCGTGACAACCCTGGCTTTTTATATATTAGGATTATTCCTTTTTGATGATAATAAATCAAATACAAGCACACCTATCAGACACTGAACATATCTCTATTACAGTACTTACTATGATAAATTGTAACTTTACATTTACTTATCAGTCTCCAACACAAAATAATGAGCTCTGAAGGCAGGGACTAAATTTCTGCCATTATGAGGAGATAACACACAAAATAAATAGGAGATAGCATACTAAATAAATACTCAGTGTTGAATATATGAATCAATGAGACCTGAAGATGGAAGATGTGCAGTCTAAATCTTCACACCTCATCCAAGTATGACATCACTGCAGAAAATGTCCCAAATATAACTTTAAACTAGATATTTAAGATTTAACTAAAGCAGTATGACATATCATGGCAGTATGAACTCAACTGAATACATATATTCTAGTGGGTCCATCTACACTTAGTAAGTGGACTTTGTTTTTTTTACTCTACAGATGAATAATTAATGTGTAGGATCATGAAATGTCACACAGTATTCTCTACTACTGCTCCAACAGCCCTGTATAACTAGAGTCAGAAAAGAAAAAAAACTTTCACTCTACCTAAATGTACTAGCTTTCTTAAATTTCAGAGAAATATACAAATACTTTGTTTTTAAGTGGTGGTAAAACAGTCCAAATTTCCAAGTGAAAGTATCTGACAACAAAAGGCACTAAATACTATTAACAAAAAAATAGAGAATTAAGATTCTCTGTTATATAGCCAATTATATGAATACTACTCTAAAAATTAAACTCACAAACTCTACCTTAATAAAAACATGAAATATTCACATTTCCTCAATTATTAGTGATTTTTTTATGAAAGAGTAAAATGACAATGAACTGCATGTGGTTAAGAATATGACATATATTGCCCTAACTGGTTTGGCTCAGTGGATAGAGCGTCGGCCTGCAGACTGAAGGGTCCCAGGTTCGATTCCAGTCAAGGGCATGTACCTTGTTTGTGGGCACATCCCCAGTAGGGGGTGTGCAGGAGGCAGCTGATCGATGTTTCTCTCTCATCAATGTTTCTAACGCTCTATCCCTCTCCCTTCCTCTCTGTAAAAAAATCAATAAAATATATTTAAAAAATAAAAAAGAATATGACATATAATACTTTTGGCCTTAGTATTTTTCATCAAGATCTTATTGTACAGCAAATAGAAAATAATGTAGTATCTTATATTAAGAAGATATATTTCTGACTTAGCGTACATTTCTTCAACTTCTTTTTTTTTTTTTGTGTGTGTGTGTGTGTGTGTGTGTTCCAATAAAACTTTATTTACAAAACAACAACAACAGAAAAAAACAACCGATGGACCAGATTTAGCCTGTAGTTCACTGACCCCTGATTTAGAGAATCGGTATTTCTCTCATTTCATCCAAGGAGATATAGTGCTGAGCTCTGTCCATACTGAATCCAGCCAGTGTATTTGACACTTAGTTGATGACCAGAACATCTTTGGCATTTGTTTCTGTTAGAGTAATAAGAACACACTATGAAGTGTTTGTGGCCTTTAACTAGAAGCTGTGGTTTTTCTATTAAAGCATTTTTAATGGAGTGGAGGTTAAAACAAGGTACAGTGGCTGCATCCCAGAGTCTTGCTTAGGAGTTTGGTGACCTTCAATGTGACCTTGCATTTACCTGTCTTTTCTCTCTCTTCAACTTCTTTTTAATGTGCTTCTAAAAAGTGGTTCTTAATTTGAGACGTTATCCATTTCCTACCTATTTTTGCCTTATTTTGACTGCTGCAAGCAAATAATTAATCTTTTCCTCTGTATTTTGTCTTTAATATTATGACTCTTTTTCCTATTTCAACAATTTTGCAGATGGTCCTTAATATTCAGATACATTTATAACTCAAAGTGAAAATTTCAATAAATATGTAACAATAAAAATGAAATAATTTTGCTCGTATTTATTAACTCAGTATAAAACATTCCCATTATATGACGGACATCCATTCGAATTTTAAAATATAGATTTGTGTGAATTAAGATTCATACAAAATCAAACCTCCAAAAGGAGAATTTACTTTAATCACTGACTTTTCTAGCTAATATTTCTTCTTTCCTCTGAGTCAAAAGTTACATACTTTTAAATATTCTTTAATGTGAAATACTTAAAACAATTTTAATTTATAAAATAATTTATATTCATATTTCACTAAGTCATTCAAATAATAAAATTCACATGGCATCACAAATTCACTAAGAGGAATCTATGTAAAGCTACATTAAAATAAAGTAAGAAAAACTGTAAGCAATCAAGTTCACATTTTCAGGGTTGAATAATAGAAACTAACAAAAAATGAATATCTACATTTATAGCTGTAGACATAGTTCAAAGGCTAATAATGGTATGACCTTGCAATTGTAAACAATTTTCTGGTAGAAAAATGCTTTACTAACTGTAGTTTTGAACCTACAGGGGCTATACATTACTAAATTAAGAAATTTTCTATGGTGTTTATGAGACCATTTAATAATCATTCATTCTAAAATATGTAATTCATATTATTAATTTTATTTTTATTATTATTTTATATATCGTTTTATTGATTTCAGAGAGTAAGGGAGAGGGAGACAGATAGAAACATCAATGATGAAAGAGAATCATTGATCAGCTTTCTCCAGCATACCCCCTACTGGGGATCGAGCCCACAACCCAGGCATGTGCCCTTGACCAGAATCGAACCCACAGGCCAACGCTCTATCCACTGAGCCAAACCAGCTAGTGCCATATTATTAATTTTAGTCACTTTTAGGTACTAATTTTCATTACATAAATATATGTCCCTGAATAACACAAAGGAAGATATAAATAATACTGAACCTTACTAATACACTCAATGACCTTGACTCTGAGACCATGTAACTATTATACTTCCCATTCTTAAAAGTTCCTCCTTGCCGAAGCCGGTTTGGCTCAGTGGATAGAGCGCCAGCCTGTGGACTGAAGGGTCCCGGGTTCGGTTCTGGTCAAGGGCATGGACCTTGGTTGCGGGCATGTCCCCAGTGGGGGGTGTGCAGGAGGCAGCTGATCGATGTTTCTGGCTCTCTATCTCTCTCCCTTCCTCTCTGTAAAAAATCAATAAAATATATTTAAAAAAAAAAAAAGTTCCTCTAGTTTTAATGCTCCCAACAAATAATTTTATTATAAACAAATCATAAAATAATAAAAGGTGGATATTTACTTTTTGAAATATTGACTAGGCTAAGGATGTGTGGTTTAAAGTAACCTACTCTTGATTTTTTTTAAAAATCATTATTTAATTAAGACTATTTTCTTAACAGAAAAAAGGACTTTTACATTAAATTAAGAGGTCTTAGACTGAATATGTAAAGAATCAGAAGAAGGGCTGCCATTAATATCAGAAACTAAAATAAGATACTATTCAGTTCAATGTTATTTACTATTGTGCCAGAAGTTCAAGCCAACACAATAAGCAACACAGTAGTAAGTCAGCTATAGACACAAGGGAAAGAGGAAACAAAAATATCACTTTTATATGTTCTTATTTCAAAACCCAAAAGAACTAGCTAACAAAAAGTACTCAAGGGAAGCATTTAAAAATACAGTGTAGGCAAAATAGTAGGTATACACGTTGTGAGTAATGAAACACGAAGTTTAATCTTGTATTATTCATTTATTAATTATTGTATTACTTGTGATATTCTTTTGAGTTAATAAAGCTACTGTAATAGTCATAAAAAAAAGAACTAGCCATTCTGACAGGTGTGAGATGTTTCCTCTATTCTTTAAATAATAAACAAGGGTTGGCAAAAGTAGGTTTACAGTTTTAAGTACGAGAAACAGAATATAACAGAGAATAAAGCTATTCTAATAATCATAACCTGCATACCTTTGCCATATCAACTATAAACCTACTTTTGCCCACCCCTGTATTTATTTAGGAAAAACTGATACTTTGATAATTTATGTTTAGCACCAGTATAAGCCCTTGTGGACAAAAAACACAGTAACTAAAAGAGCCACGTGATAAAAAATATGTGAAGGAAGTGAGTATAGTCAATTAGTTTACGAAGGAAACATTATCACTTCTGAGGTGTATTTGATAACATAGGGTAAAAAGGCATAATAAGGCATAATCTAGGTATTCCTATGAAAGAATTAAGTAAAATAATTTTTCGTTTCTATGAAAACAGCAGCAATCTTTCATGTTCAGTGATTGCAGATTGAATATGGCTATTGAAAAACAGTTGATTATTAAGTTTTAAAGTCCCCTACTTAAGAAATAATTTTGGTAAATCTGAGAATAAATTTGTTTAGAAATATTAAAGGCACAAAGCAGATTAAAAGCAAATGACAAAAGAAACTTCTTATTGTTAGAGAAGATTCATACAGTAATCTGCATTAGCAACTTGTGTACATAATTTGGTACACTTAGAATTATAGCCTAGAAGGGAGAAAAAAATCAATATAAGGACTAAGAAAACCTACGAGTTCAACAGGTAGATGAGTACTATGATATAAAGTTAGGAATGCGGAACTAGATAGCAAATACTTTTTTCTTTCAAAACAAATGTATTCTCTCACAGGGTTGTTCCATAGAAAATAAACAATTATATGACTCTTGTATGAAATAGGAATTGTTATCAGGCAACTAACTAAACAAAGTTAAAATACAAAGGTAAATGAAGCAATGACAGGTAAACAGCCTAATCAGCAGGAAAAGAACTTAAAGCTGTGTTGGTTATCAGGATGGCATTGTTTTTTTGGTCCCCCAGTAATGCAACATGGTCCCCATGTTCTTAATATGAAACAGATTTTCTATAATGAATGCACTGTTAATATCTCTTGTCTTTGGGCCTTTGACTTATGATACTTTGTTTTGCAAGGTGATCAGATGTCATACTTTCTATAAAGACAATTCCTATGTTAAGTTTAGAGGTGAAAATAGGTGGCATATTGTTTTAATTTTCAAGTAAAAATGAAATAGAGTTACTGTACTATAATTCAGCAAGCATTTATTGAGACTCTCCTAACTAGACTCTGAAGCAAGAGACCAGAATAAACAAAAGCTGATTTCTTGGCTGGTAGCCTTCACATATTTACTAAGAACATTTAAAACTGAGATCTGAAGTATTTATATGAGAAAATGAATGCTTCTATATTAAATTAGATCAGAGATTTAAACAAAATATTTTCCATTAAGTCTAATAAGTATTCAAATTTTCTAACTCTTGTCTCTTAGGATTCTGACACATATACTCTATTTACTAGTAATGTCACCCAAACAAAAAAGACAGACAACCACTCTGAAGTCACACATCAAAGTAAAAATTTCAGATTGTAATCATTTGTAATGTACAATTCAAATATACTAAATTCCCACAGTGTAAATTTTAAAAGCATAATTTCTTTCCTTACAGAATTGTCCTTTTTAATGGCAGGTTAGTAGATTATAAAAGTTTAGATTCCTTTTACATACATTGCCATCTTACTGGTATACTTAAACAAAATGATAAAAAATCATTCTTTCTTGATCAGGTGCAATGCTGGTGCAAACAGTAATATTTTTAGTTAAAACACCTGACAGTAAGGAAAAATTATGAAACTAGAAGGTCTCTATTTAAAAGAAAGTAACAGTACAGATTCACATAAGTTAGATGTTTTATAATTTTACCTTTAAGAGAACAGTAGCAATCAAACAATCACTTTATTCAGAGAACAACTGTAGAAAATAAACATCTTACTGATATTTTTACCCTTTCTTGTTTAAAAGCCAGATGCTAATTTTATAAAATATATCAATAAATACTTATAAAATAAATATATTAGTCTATAGCTCAAGGGAAAAACAAGGTTTATATATCAACCTTCTCTCATCCTTCCCTTTAATAACAATTTGAAACTTTTTTTAAAAGCAAATGTTTAAGGCATAATATGTTTTAAAATCTAGCTTCTGAAAACAATTTTACATTCTATAAATTCAATAAAAATCTGCATTTACTCAAAATGTAATTTTTAATTTTGTAAACTAAAAATTTTAATCCAAACTCTGATTCTATCAGAGCAAAGCAAGTATCACAGAGTCTGTTTCCTTATCTTTTATTTTTTATTATTTTTTAAAATATATTTTATTGATTTTTTACAGAGAGGAAGAGAGAGGGATAGAGAGTTAGAAACATCGATGAGAGAGAAACATCCATCAGCTGCCTCTTGCACATCCCCTACTGGGGATGTGCCCGCAACCAAGGTACATGCCCTTGACTGGAATCGAACCTGGGACCCTTGAGTCCGCAGGCCGACGCTCTATCCACTGAGCCAAACCAGTTTCGGCTGTTTCCTTATCTTTTAAATGGTGATGGTAGTACATCCTCAAGAGCTATAGGAAAGATTAAATAACAGATATAGTGCCAAGTTCAGTGCTGAATACATAACAGGTGCTCAATCAATGACAGCTATCACTCTTAAGTCAAAAGCTATCACTTTTAAGTCAAAGACTGGATATCTGCATGTACTCCCTCTTCCTATGTCAAATTCTTTTCTGTCAATAGTCTTATATGTGAGGACATAAATTTTTATATAGTTTCTCAAAATGACATATTCCTTTTGTTCCCTTTCTGGGGAGTCAATATTATAATGGTAGAATTTATTGTTTTTACTAATACCTTGTGGCTACTTGGTCTTAATATTTGATGAAATTCAAGTTCAAGACCATTTTCAAAAATGGGTTCCATGAATAAGTCTGTAATAGGTCTGAATTTTAATCCAACAATTATATAATTCTCAATATTTCTTGAATTGGTTCTTTAAAAAGTCATAAATTTTTGCTTTCTTTTATTCATCTCTCTTTCTATCAGTATTTCCAGGAGAGGACTGAGCAATCCTCCCCACATAACGAATGATACCACCTCCATGCTCTTCAGTTCCTGAACCAATGATCCATTTAGGTAATTCTACTTTCTCTAACACAGAGAAAAAACTGGGCCATTAAAAACAGAACATTATAATAGAATAACTCTTTAAAAAAATGAACTTGAAATACTCAATTTACCTAGTCTAAATGATAAAATAAATCTGCTTATTTAGATACTAGAGGCCCAGTGTACAAATTGGTGCACCACTGGGGTCCCTTGGCATGGCCTGTGGGATCGGGCCAAAAACCGGCTCTGCAACATCCCCCGAGGGGTCCTGGATTGTGAGAGGGTGCAGGCCAGGCCAAGAGACCCCACAGGTGCTCGATCAGGGGCAGGGAGGGACCGCGGGAGGGCTCCGGGCTGTGTCTAGCCTGTCTCACTCAGTCCCGATCGGCCGGACCCCAGCAGCAAGCTAACCTACTGGTCTGAACATCTGCCCCCTGGTGGTCAGTGCACGACATAGCGACTGTTCGACTATCTGCCCGCTGGTGGTCAGTGCACATCATATCAACTGGTCGACCGGTTGACTGTCTGCCCCCTGGTAGTCAGTGCATGTCATAGCAAGCAGTTGAGTGGCCTTAGCATATCATTAGCATATTACTCTTTGATTGGTTGAACAGCTGACCAGACACTTAGCATATTATGCTTTTATTATATAGGATGTGTGAAAATCAGGTCATCACATGATATTTCTACCTCTAGACCAGTGTTATCCAAATGAACTTTCTGTGATGATGGGAAATGATTTGTATCTGTGATGCCCAATTAGGTAGTCACTAGCTAAATATGGCTACTGAAAAGTAAGATTAAGGAGCCTAATTTTTAATTTAATTATTAGATTTAAATAGTCACATGTACTATGATAATGAATAACACAGCCTTAGACTTTCCTCTCCTGTTCTTATTCTTTACCATTGTGAGTCTTATCCAGATGCTCTTATTAAAGTCCCTGTGTTAAATGCTTTCTCTGTTATCTCTAAGATCAAAAGAAAGAGAATTACTGTAAAGAATTTTCAAAGATAGCTTTAAAATGTGCTTTTTGATGAAGAGTACTAAAATTAATTTTAGATTTTCTAATCAGTTTACTAAAAAATAAAATTAAAAATAAATAGCACATACATCTCTGAGTGCTTGAATGGAAACTTTTAACAATATATACTTTCTCCTAAATTCTTTGTCAGCTACATAATTAGTCCCAGGATAAGATAATGGCATAATTACAATAAGTACAGTGCAAATCATAGCACAACCAAGCAGAATTAAGGGAAAAAATGAAAATCATTCTGTACCTGTCTCTTCACTGTGAGAATACAGAAATTAAGAGAACTATGATAGCTCAAATGCAACAATACAATGTGTATGTCAATGGAAAGTTGTATAATTTTTATGGGTGGTACTATTTACTTTACCTCCAAAGATTAAGTCTTACCTCAATTTTAAGGGACTTTTGGATGACTACTAATGGTTCTTTTCTTTTTTGTTAATCTTCACCTGAGGATATTTTTCCATTGATTTTTAGAGAGAGTGGAAGGGAGAGAGACAGAGAGAGAGAAAAATTGATGTGAAAGAGACACATCAGTTGGCTGCCTTCGCACATGCTCCGACCAGGGCCAGGATCAAGCCTGCAACTGAGGTACATGCCCTTGACTGGAATTGAACCCAGGACCCTTCAGTCCCCAGGCCGACGCTCTTTCCACTGAGCCAAATCAGCTAGGGCCTAATGGTTCTTTTCAATTAAATCTAAGCATACACATTAGTTTAAAGTAAAATTATTTAAAAGGTGGCCATAAGATCTCAGATTAAAATATTAGGTCTTTCAAGCTCCCTCTGTTTCTCCTCCCTCATCTCCGCACATATAAACATAGTCATTTTTTAAAGAACAAATGTAGGTATTAAGAAAAACAAGTATCTGTTAAAAATGAAATAATGGCCTCTCTCTGGGAATGGTATTAATGTCATCATCACCACCAATCAATTCCTCCTTTCTTCTAACTATCAACTTGGCTTTCAGTACCTTGGGGGTGGGGATATGGGGTAGGAGGATAGAACATGTAAAACAACCTCAGTATTCAGAGATAGGATTCAAAATATTCAAGTTATGTGAATGCAAGTTATGGATAAACTACATACCAATTTCTGAATGACTGCTGATGTTTTTGTTTGGCATTTTTGAATAAACATAATGAAACTTACTATTTTGAGTCAGGGCTTGAAGCAGACAATCCAAGCATCCTTCTAAACTATCCTCAGTTCTGTCAACAGCTGTTATCTTCAACTTCTTCAAGGTATCACTGAGATTATCTGCTTATCAAAGAAAAAAAAAGAAATCAGAAACCTTACTATATACATATATGGCTATCATATGCTACATAACAAACAGTTAAAATAATAGGCAAAGGGCTCTCATTATAGTGAAGTAACATCCACATACATACCAAAATGGCAATGGACTGTACTACTACAAATTTATTAAATAAAATTTTATCTAAGTCAAATATGAAGTATTCATTCTGAATATATAAAATATCAGGAATAGTCCACAAACTGTTGCAGCATATCTTTTTCAGCATTCTTTTTTTTAAATATATTTTTATTGATTTCAGAGAGAAAGGGAAAGGGAGAGAGAGAGAGAAACATCAATGATGAAAGAGAATCATTGATCAGCTGCCTCCTGCACGCCCCACACTGGGGATCAAGCCCACAACCCAAGCATGTGTCCCTGACTGAAATCGAACCTGGGACCCTTCAGTCCCCAGGCTGATGCTCTATCCACTGAGCAAAACCAGCTAGGGCTTTTTGAGCATTCTTATACCTTATTTAGCTTGTTCAAGAAACTAGCCATGGTTAATCGGAAAAAAAAAACCACAGTAAAGTTTCATAAAATAAAACTTAGTTTTATGAATATTTTATTTCATTTCATGCTGCTTCTGTTCTATTTTAAAGATATAAAATAAAAAGGTTGGTCGCAACAGATTGAGAACCGCTAGCAGGGTAGCCTAAGACCATTGGAAAACACAGATATTTACATTACGATTCATAACAGTAGCAAAATTACAGTTATGAAGTAGCAACGAAAATAATTTTATGGTTGGGGGTCACTACAACATGAGGAACTGTATTAAAGGGTCACGGCATTAGAAAGGTTGAGAACCACTGCTCTGGACCAAAGATTATCAAAATCTCTTTACACTACTAAAAATTATTCAGAATCTCACATAGGATTTTGTTGTGTGTTTTTTTCCATTGTCACCGAGGAGATATATATATTTTTAATATATTTTTATTGAAAATAAAAGGAAAGGAGAGGGAGCGATAGAAATGTCAATGATAAGAATCATTGATTGGCGGCCTCCTGCATGATTCCCACCGGGGATAGAGTCCGCAACCCGGCCATGACCTTGACCAGGAATCTGGTTCACAGGATGAAGCTCAACCACCTAGCCACACCAGCTGGATGTGGGATATGTTTTAATTGATTTTTTAGTGAGGGACACAGAGAAACATTGATGTGAGAGAAACACTGATTGGTTGCCTCCCTTTGACCAGGGATCAAACCCCATAACCTTTTGGAATATGGGGTGATGCTCCAACCAACTGAGCCACCCGGCCAGAGCTCAAATAGGTGGTTTGTTGTTTTTTCACATCAATTATTTCTACTGATATTTAACATACTAAAAATTAAAACTGAGACTTTTTAAGATTCCAGTAATGCATTTCAATCTAACAACTATGAAACTATTACCTATTACATAATTAATATTTAACGAAAAGTAACTATTTGAAAAACAAAAGTTATTGAAAAAGATATTTTAAAATTTTTTTATTCCATTCATTGGACTGACATCTATATATATAAAAGCCTAAGCAACCTAACGACCGGTTGCTATGACGCACAATGACCACCAGGAGGCAGATGCTCAACGCAGGAGCTGTCCCCTGGTGGTCAGTGCACTCCCTCAGCGGAAGTGCCGCTCAGCTGACAGATCCGTCCCAGCCCAGCGGCAGCTAACTCCCTCCCTCAGTAGTCCTGAAGGTCCAATCTCTAGAGAAGGGGCCAGGCACCAATAGATCTGTGCTGCAGGCACAATCCCAACAGTGCCGCCAGCCTCCTGGAAGTCGACCTTGGGCACCGTGGCCACTTCCCCTCCCTAGACGCTCCGCAAGGAATGATATAAAAGCGGCCGCCAGGTGGCTCCCAACAGGTGGCACGAACATCGGCAGGACAGATCTGGATCCCAGGCCGGCAAGGGCATCCCATCATCCACTGGAGGGCCGATTGCATCCTGGCCCCTCCACGCCCCTCAGGTTGGGTGCCAGATGCAGCCAGGGCTCACAGCTGGCGCCACTGCAGAGGCATGAGCCTCTCCCAATCAGGACTGACCAGGCACGAGCCCACAGCAGGCACAGCGGGGGCAGGGGGAGCAGGAGCGGCAGGCAGCGTTGGACTGCATTTTCGGCCCAATCCCTGCAGGCCATGCCGAGAGACTCCACCCATGTACAAATTCGTGCACTGGGCCTCTATCTATAACAATAAAAGCATAATATGCTAATTAGACCAGACAGCTAAATGACCTTCTGGACGTCCTTCCAGACGACTTTCCCGCTGAAGCCGGGGATGCAAGGGCCGAGGCAAGCCGCCGCAGCTGCGAGGACTGAGCCCCTTGCACAAATTTCATGCATCAGGCCTCTGGTTTGGTTAATAAAATTATATAGGTTTCCTGTATACAATTCTGTAACACATCATCTGTATAATGCATTGTGTTCACCACCTTCTTCCATCACCATATATTTGACCCCCTTTACCTGTTTCTACCTTCCCAACTCCCCTTTCCCTCTGGTAACCACCACACTATTCTCTCTGTTTATGAGTTTCTATTTATCTGTCTTCTTTGTTCATTTGTTGCTTTCAGTTTTATATCCAACACTAGAGGCCCAAAATTCGTGTACTGGGGGGGGGGGGGGGGCCCTCAGCCCAGCCTGTGCCCTCTCGCAGGCTGGGACCCCTCGGGGGATGTCCGCCTACCGGCTTAGGCCTGCTCCCCGCAGGAGCGCGCCTAAGCCGGTAGTCCGACACTCTTCTTGCTGTCCAGGCCCCCTCACTCCTTACCACCCGCCTGCTCACTATTCCTTACCACCCGGCTTGTTGCTCCTTAGCACTGCCACGGAGGTGGGAGAGGCTCCTACCACCGCCGCTGCACTCACCAGCCGTGAACCCAGCTTCTGGTTGAGCAGCGCACCCCCTGTGGGAGCGCACTGACCACCAGGGGGAAGCTCCTGCATTGTGCATCTGCCTCCTGGTGGTCAGTGCGTGTCATAGCGACCAGTCGTTCTGGTCGTTCCGCCATAATGGTCACTTAGATAAAAGATATGAGTGAAATCATTTTTTTATTGACTTTTCCTGTCTGACTTATTTACCTTAGCATGATATTCTCAAGATCCATCCATGATGTTGCAAATGGCAGAACTCATCTTTTCTTATAGCTGAGTAATATTCCATGTATATATGTATCACACTGAAAGGAGTGGCATTTTTTCTACAAATCTACATAATGCCTGTCATAATGGAAGATAGTGGATTCTCATATCTGCTTCTGTATTCAATCTTTGTAATTTGTTATTTTGGTTGAGTAGATGAAGAAAATCTAGCCTTATCATACATACTAGTATACAGTTGAAAAACAAGAATATGCTAATAGCCTTTTCAGATAATCATGGATATTCTTTGATACACACCAAACCATAACAAGTGGTAATTTTTTAGAGGTTAGCTGCCATGTGAAATCTGAAACAATATTAATGAATGTTTCCAACTCTTACATTACAATCCATTGGTTTCTTGCACTTTGAATCATATATGCATACAAGATATTTACCATCAATGCATTTGGTCATTAAAAAATTTGGTGAGAGTTATGCATACCTTTCAAATATTGACACATTTCACTGTACTATTTTAAAATACCACATTTGTTAAAATCACTAATCTTATTAAAAGACTTCTTTAAGTACTGAGAACCTGTCCAGTCCAAGGTGATACAAGTTTTCCAAAATTCTAATTTTTTCTTAAAAACACCAACTTTATCACTGGCAAAAAAATATGGCCAGTTGGTCAGTTGGTTTCCTTAAATGGCAAATTAACCTCATTCATTTGTGAGAAAATATCTGCCAAATAAGAAAAACCAGTTTGTCACTTCTTTCAAATAAAAAATGTTATTCCATGAAAAAAATACCTTGGTCAGCTCACAACTCAAACAGTTACTCACATGTTTTTCTTCAAAATTACCACCAGACTTTGTAATATAATGGAAGTGTTTATATGTACTTCACATTTCATCAAATAGAATATTTTTAATTTTATACAAAGGCTGAGATTTTTAAAAACACTATTTTCCTGCTACATTATGAACATTCATAAATAAAACTGATTATTTTTCACTTCAAGAATATGATGGTGAAGAATATCATAACTAGCCCTAGCCAATTTGGCTCAGTGGATAGAGCGACAGCCTGCAGATCAAAGGGTCCTGGGTTTGATTCCAGTTAAGTGCATGTACCTCGGTTGCAGGCTCCCCCCCAGCTGGGGCCCTGGTCGGGGACTGTGCAGGAGGCAACCAATCAATGTGGTTCTCTCACATCCATGTTTCTCTCTCTTTCCCTTTCTCTTCCACTCTCCCTAAAAATCAATGGAAAATATCCTCAAGTGAGGATTAAAAAAAAAAAGAATATCATAACTACTAATATAGTTTGGTGCTACTACTACCCTGATTCACACAGACTAAAGCATCAGCAATTTTTTACCCACAACTGCTTTTACACCATCGTCAGTGAAATGTCAACACAGTGAAAAAGACAAAACAATGTCTTGATTGTATTATGCAAAGAGTTTTGATCTCATGGGCACCCTAATAGGATACTGAGGACCCCCTAGGATGCTACTCTCATATTAGAATTTCAGGCATTTTCTTACTTCAAAGTAAGATATATATTTTGATAGACTTTTGTGCATTACCAGCTCATGGCAATTCAAAAAATATAATGGAATACTCTGTTATAAAATCCTGTTATAAAATGAGAAATAATTTATTTTCCATGTCAACCCAGGAAAAAGTAGCCTAAAAAAAGTACATCAAATAACGCTAACATCTCTATTGATGCCTAGTTTAACTAGTAATTAATCTAGTAAATCTAAATCAATACTTTATTAAAAATCCTAAGGTATCATTCACAAACAAGGTAAATATTTATTTCCTTAGAAAAAAATAGTTTTGAAAAATTGATTTTTTTCTAAAGAAAAAGAAAACGATATATAAAAGTATCCTATCTAATAAAGAGGGAATATGCTAATTGACCCTCATGCTGTTGCAAAGATGGTGGCATCCGCAGCCAATAAGGAGGGAATATGCTAACTGACTGTCACGCCCTCAAAGATGGCAGCGCCCACAGCCAATAAGGAGGGAATATGCTAATTGACTGCCACACCCTCAAAGATGGCAGGGCCCACAGCCACAAGATGGCAGCTCCCAGTCCCCAGTCCCACCAGGGTGGCAGGTGCACAGCAAGGGCCCAGCTGTTCCGTGCACCTGCCTCCAGAGTCCCCCAGTCCCTTCAGCCCCCGCAGCCGCCCAGGGCTGGCCTGAGGAGCAGGCAAGCCTCGGATGGCGGCTGCCCAGCTGCCCAGGGCCAACCCGAGGGTTGCGCTGCCAGCAGTGGCAGCAGCAGAAGTGTGATGGGGGCGTCACCTCCCACCCCTGAGGGCTCCTGGACTGTGAGAGGGGGCAGGCCGGGCTGAGGGACACCCCCTCCAGTGCATAAATTTTCATGCACCGGGCCTCTAGTCTCTTCTATAAACTAAAAAGAAGTTGAAGGATATCATATTTCAGATATACTTTCTTTAATCTTATTAACTGGATATTAAGTTGATTTTTCTAAAATATAGTATAAGTAATGTATAATAACTAAGTTCATATTATTTTTTAATTGATTGATTTTAGAGAGGATAGAGACAGAGAGAAACACTGACTTGTTGTTCCATTTGTTTATGCATTCACTGGTTGCTTCTTGTATGTGCCCTGACCAGGGATCGAACCGGTAACCTTAGCATATTGAGACAATGCTCTAACCAACTTAGCTACCTAGCCAAGGCCTAAGTTCATATTATTAAAATAAAAACTATCACAACACTGAGGAATAAATAAGACTTATAATGTTAGTTAAATTATAGCAATTCTTCAAAACTATCAGTAAGTAATGAAAGCAGTTAGGACTTATTTAATACTACCCATATTGGCATATGCGTCTTTTTAAAATTCTTTCCTTTCCTTTATCTCATCACCAATGCTCCTTGCTTGCTACCCCTTCCTCATCAAGTCTCAACCTAGATGTCCCCACCCCAGAGGCCATCTTTGCCCACTCTAAGTCTCCTCTTCATTAATCCTCCAGGGTCATTCTCTAACACTGCATCCAACCTTCACCGTACTATGCACAATTTCTAATATTCTTTTGTTTAGTTTTTTTTTTGTTTGTTTAGTTATATGCTCCCCCACTATATTATGCACCTTGTTAGTTCCAGTAGTCCCCCACTTATCTGTGGTTTCACTTTTCATAGTTTCAGTTACCTGTGGTCAACCGCAGTCCAAAAATTTTAATGAGCAATACCAAAAATACACCACTCATAAGTTTTAAAGTGTGTCCCCTTCTGAGCAGCATGATGAAATCTTGTGCCTTCCTACTCAGTCCCACCCCAGATGTGAATCATCCCTTTGGCCAGCTATCCATGCTGTATGCTCCCCTCACAAGCCGTCCATTAGTCACTTGGTACCTATCCTGGTTATCAGATAGACTGCCCTGGTACTGCAAAGCTGTTTCAAGGAACCATTATTTTACTTATTAATGGCCCCAAAGTGCAAGAATAGTGGTGCTAGAAATTCAGATGTGCCAAAGAGAAGCCATAAGTACTTTCTTTAAGTTAGGGGTGGGGAACCTTTTTCCTGCCAAGGGCCATTTGGATATTTACAATGTCATTTATCAACTTAAAAACTAGCCTGCTATAATTAGTCAAACATTTAATTTAACCCACTCTAATGTCTTGGCAGAGCCAGACCAAATGATTTCTCAGGCCTTATACAGCCCACAGGCCACTCAGCGCCTGTGTATGCAAATTAATCCACCATCTTTGTTGGGTTAATTTGCATACTCACTCCTGATTGGCTGGTGGGCATCTCGAAGGTACGGTCAATTAGCATGTTACTCTCTTATTAGCTAGATGTGCCTAATTTATAAATTAAATTTTATCATAGATGTTAGGTCTGATCAAAAAAATCGAACTGATACCCCCTTCCCTGGGAAACTGGCCTTTAGGTCATTTCGCTACTGACATTCCCTTTCACTTACACTGCATTCCATTTGCCAAGACCAGAATCTTTCCCCTCTGGACCTGCCCAGAGAATTCTCCACCCAGAAAAAGCCTACCTGGAGTCCTTTAAAATATGTCTCCCAGTCTCCGGGTGCTGGCACTATTTTGTGGCTCAGCCCATCTAGCTTTCCAGATGACCTAATAAATTCATAATTCTTTACTACTTTTGGCCTTGTATGTACTTCCTTCAGTGACCCTAACAATAGATATTTATGTATAGGGAAAAAACATAGTATATATAGGGTTCACTACTATCCTCGGTTTCAGGTATCCACTAGGGGTCTTAGAACATATCCTCCTGAGATGTATAATGCATAGTGTAAATGCCATTGCACTACACCTATCACTTGGCACATAGGAGGTATCCAGTAAACATTTATTAAATTAACTGACTAAGGGAATGAATTTCTCATTTGAAATGAAAGAAAAACTCAGTAAACATTTATTTAGCAAGTCGTTCCCACTTTGGTGAGTTTTAATAGTACAGTCAAACCTCGGTTCTCAAATGTCTCCCATCTTGAACAATTCAGTTCTCGACCAAGTTGTTCACAGAAAACATGTCTGGGTTGTGAAAGCAAACTTCAGTTTTAGACCTGACAACCCTTTCACGCTGATACCTCAACATGACAAAAAGAGTCTCTCAGGCAACAAAGGAGGGAATGCACAATTTTAAAACATAAGGAGGCCATCACAAGTGGTAATGTTGCTAAGGGTGTGAAAGAAACAAGGGCATAGGCAACAGAAGAGATAGAAAAACTGTGTTGATTTGGATAATTAAAAAGCAGTTAGCCAGTGACAGCATTCAGAGGCAGCCATATACGAACAAGCAAAGATGCTGCATACTGACCTGAAAGACACCCCTAAAATTAGTGCTGAAAATGATTTGGTTAAGGCTAGTAGGGGTGGTTCAATGAACTTAAGAAGTGTTTATTTATAGATTAAACAGTATATTAGACATGTACTGTATATAAGAAAAATTAAAACAGGGAATCATTTGTGGGTCTGGAATGGATTTATTCAATATACATTATTTCTAATGGGAAAAAATGATTCGGTTTCCAAACTGCTTCTCGAACAACCTTCTGGAAAAAATTAAGAGAGAATGGACTTTCCACTTTAATCTGTTTCTTACTGAGACAATGTATCTTTATAAAGTTTTATAACTGTTCCAATTATTACTGTTACATAACAAACCACCCCAAACTTACCGACATAAAACAAAAGCCATTTTATTGAGCTCAGATTCTCTGAACCAGGAATTCACAAAGGGCACATTGAAGATGGCTTGTCTCTCTGCTCCACCAGGTCTGGAGCAGAGTCTCAAAATCTAGAGGTATCTCTGGGAGTGATTCAATGGCTGAGGCTGGCATCATCTGAATCATCTAATAGTTCATTCACTCACATGTCTAGGGACTGGTCTGGAAGGACCTGAAGGCAAGGACTGACCACCTGAAATCTTAGGCCTCCACGTGGCTTTCCTCACAGCATGGCAGCTTCAGGGTCTCAGACTTAGTGCTCCAAGAAGCCAGTGTTTCAACAAACAAGGTGGAAGCAGCATTACTTTTTAAGACTGAGCCTAAGAAATCACACAGCATCACTTCTGCAGCGTTCTACTGGTTACCAACAGGCATGCGCAAATCCAACAGGAAGTGAACTCCCCAACTCTCAATGGGTAGTAGCAAGTTCTAGAAGAATATGTGGGGCAAAAGATATTGCTTGTGGTCATCTTTGCAAAATATAATCTGCTACAATAACTTTGTACTCACTACATGATTTGATTAAAATAACAGAAGTAGCACTATATCCTTTGTTTGGTTTTAACCAACAATACAAAATAATATTTCCCCAAAATGACTATATTTTCAGCCTTGGAAATAGAAATTAAAATTTATACGGATAGCTCTGACAGGGTAGCATAACTGGTTAAAGCATAGCCCTGATATGCCAAGGTTGCAGGTTCAATCTCTGATCAAGGCACACGCAAGAATCAACCAATGAATGTATAAATAAGTGGAACAACAAATCAATGTCTCTCTATCTCCCCCCTTCTCTCTTTAAAGTAAATTTTAAACACTTACGTACATATTATTTTATGTAATATTTATAACTACCTTGTGAAACAGATGTTATTATTACCTGTATTTTAGTAAGATGAGAAAGTTGAATTCAGAAACTGAGTAACTTGCCCAGAAAGGTAAGTGCCAACATTGGGATAAATCCAGACGTGTGTCTTCAAAGTCCAGGATCTTTCCACTGAACAGGCAGTTTGCACAGTACCATCATCTGTATAAAATGCAGCTACCGTAATGACCATTAACGACCTAACAACCGGTCGCTATGACACCCACTGTGGCCAGCAGAACCGGCGATCAGGGGGTGGGGCCAGCAGCCAACCTCACGGCCCCTACCCCCTGCCGGCCTGCCCCTGATCGGACTCTCCCACCCAGATCAAGAGCCAGGCCTGCTGGCCAAACGGCCCCTCCATTCCCCCCTGGCCAGCCACGCCTCCATCAGCCTGCCCACCACAATAGGCCTGCCCCTTATCACACCCCCCATCCCAATAGTGGGCAGGGCTGGGCAGCCAACCTCCTGCAGCCCCTCCCCCTGGCTGGCCATGCCCCTACCCCGATCATGGGCAGGGCCGGCTGGCCAACTACCCATAGCCCCTCCCACAGGCCGCTGGACCCCGAATGGCACCCCCCCACCCACCCCATTCAAGGGCGGGCTGCCGGCCCACCACCCCTCCCCATGGCCGGTCATGAACCCAGTTGGCCCCCCGATACCCCAATTGGCCTCCCAACCCCAATCGGGGGCAGGGCACGCCAGCCAATTGCCCAAGGCCCCTTCCCCCTGATCGGGCCCTGATTCAGGCAGGCCCGCTGGCCAACCTCCCGCTATCTCCTCCTCCTGACAGGCCCAGCCCTGATCCACCCTGATTGGGGCTGGGCCAGCCAGACCCCACCCATGCACAAATTCGTGCACTGGGCCTCTCATCTTAAGTAAAATTCATAGAGATCCCATGTATATCGGAGCTGTGCAAAGCAAGGACTACCTGTATCTTGATTTATATAAATGTAAGCTCTTAAAAATGAATTTATAACCCAAACATGTTAGGGAGTTGTACTAGCTAATAACTGTCTATAGATCTGAATATGTTAAATTAAAAAAATCACAATGAAATGTACCAGGGAGAACTCTCTGCCCTAGTGTCTCAAGGGTGGTACAGTGCTGAGTACATACTCTAGCTTTCAGTACTGTGTAACTGATTAAGTAAGTGAATTCTGGGGAAAAATTTCCAGATCATTGTAAGTAATAAGCACTTACATATTTCAGAGAAGCTGTACTAGATGCTAAAAAGCTAAATATGATCTAACCTCTCATTTAAATTCTTTGGCATTTGTGTCTTGGGAATTAGGGCCTTATCTGTATCTATTATTCATTGCTTATATTATTCTTCATCTACCAGTTAGAAGTGAAGCTTTTAAAAAGCAGAAAATGTGGCTCCGTTGCACTACTTCTTTTTTCTCTTTCCGTAATGCCTGATATGGCTGTCTTGTGTTTCTGACTTGACTGTGCAATGTACAACCTATATAAAAGCCAGAAATGTGGCACAGTGGACAGTTATTCTCTTGGAGCTTAACACTACCCTCCCCCAAAATGCATTTTTGCAACCAAAAGGAAATTTATCAAATCATGTAAATTTCCTATCTTTGTTCTAAATAATTTTGAGGCCAAATAACGTATAACTCTATAGGCAAATGTGTATTTCTATGGAAGATAAATATATCAATGTAATGTTTGCTTTTTCTAATGAATAGTCTCACCTTTTATGCTCGAGTTACCTAATAAAACATCAAAAGGGAGTATTTTTCAGAAGAATTAAAGAAAATAGTTTTTAATAAAATGACAAATTTATGATTAAAATAAAATTATTCCTGGTTTGTTTGTGTTTTCTGGCTATGAAAACACCCATAAATTATGGAACTTCCTAGATATTTAAAATTATAAATGTTACTTAATTCTTTTTATATAAAATTTTTAATAAATTTTTAAGTTTAAAATCATAGGGTTTTATATATTTATATAAATAATTTTATATAATTCTTATGTTAAAAATGTTTTCTAGTATGTAAGAAAATAATATTCTATTCAAACTATCCAACAGCCCTGGGCTTTGATGACTTTTTTAAAATGCCATGCCATCATTTTCCTTTAAAAGTATATTTAATGTTCAAGGACCAAAATTTTTAAAAGGAAAGAAAAAATATAGACCTTGGTTTCAGGGTTGATAAGTCTTTATTAGGTAACTAATCTTCAAGGCTTCTGTATTATAATTGATATTAATTCCCTAAGAAACAGATTTGAAATCTATTCCTTGGTTCTTATTCAATAATAATAATATTTTAAAGATATACATGAAATGGAGATTTAAAGAGCTTAAGTAACTTGCCAAAGGCTAAACTACACAAGTAAATTATGGAAGAGAGAGTCTATCCTATTTTCAAAATGTTTTTATTACTTTTTTGGAATTAGAGGAAGGGAGAGGGAGAAAGAGAAACATCAATGTGAGAGCGGAACATCAATTGGTTGCCTCCTGCAGGCCCACTAGTGGGGATCTAGCCCACTACCCAGGTATGTGCCCCAACAGGGGAATAGAACCAGCAACCTATCGGTGCATGGGATGACACCCGACCAACTGAGCCACACCAGCCAGAGCTATTCTCTATCTTTTGATTTCTTATATCATTCTGGTCAATTGAAAATTCAGGTCAATGACCACTTATTAATACTCTATCTGAAATTTCTCTAATAGCTTTTGAATTACTAAGGAGTTGTTTATATTAGAAATTGTGGTAAAATTGAACTTATATTATTTTTTGAAAAGTAACAAATTTTTCTAAACCTAACAAATTATTGTGAAAATTAAATCATGCATTGTCTAACAGTATATGTGTCCACATTAATTATGACAGCTGAATAAAGACAGAAACCATATTTCCAGTGCAAAAGAAACGTCCATATATCTAAATGCATTTATGCAATTAAGGAACTTCTACTTAACTTTCTATTGGAAGTACTTAATCTGCAATGTAACAGCAAGCTAAAGAGCAAATATTAAGAGAAACATCTAAAAGAATTCTGTACATGCCTTTCAGACAATGAATATGCTCATTAAAATCATATGCCTATGAACTGATAGCAATATTACAAAGTCCATAAAGTCACATTATAGATCTGCATTAACAAATAAAATCTGCAATCAATTTTAATGAGAGCGTAACTCAGAATCCCAATGAAGTAAAATGCTATCTCAAGAAAAGAATTACACTCTTAGTGTTCAATTAATGTTATATTTTGAATTTCAGCAATAAAAAATTTGTGGGTAATTGTTTTCTCTCTCATTATATATACTAGAGGCCTGGTGTACGAAATTCGTGCACAGGGGTGTGTGTGTCCCTCAGTCCAGCCTGAACCCTCTCCAATCTGGGACAACCCGCTCACAATCCAGAACTGCTGGATCCCAACCACTCACCTGCCTGCCTGCCTGATTGCCCCTAACCGCTTTTGCCTGCCACCCTGATCACCCCCTAACCATTCCCCTGCCAGCCTGATCTACACCTAACTGCCCTCCCTTGCCAGCCTGGTCACCCCCAACTGCCCTCCCCTGCCGGCTGGTTGCCCCCAACTGCCCTCCCCTGCTAGCCTGGTCACCCCTAACTTTCCTCCCCTGCCAGCCTGGTCACCCATAACTGCCCTCCCCTGCCAGCCCAGTCACCCCTAACTGCCCTCCCCTGCCAACCTGGTTGCCCCTAACTGCTTTTCCCTGCTGGCCTGGTCACCCCTAACTGCTCTCCCCTGCTGGCCTGGTTGCCCCCAACTGCCCTCCCCTGCAGGCCTGGTTCCCCCCAACTGCCCTCCCCTGCAGGCCTGGTTCTCCCCAACTGCCCTCCCCTGCAGGCCTGGTCCCCCCAAACTGCCCTCCCCTGCAGGCCTGGTGCCCCCCAACTGTCTTCCCCTACAGGCCTGGTCCCCCCAAACTGCCCTCCCCTGCAGGGTTGGTCCCCCCAACTGCCCTCCCCTGCAGGCCTGGGCCCCCAACTATCTTCCCCTGTAGGCCTGGTCCCCCCTTCCCCCAACTGCCCTCCTCTGCCGTCCTGATCGCCCACAACTGCCTTCCCCTGCTGGCCATCTTTGACCAAATGGGAGTGGCCATCTTGTGTGTTGGAGTGATGGTCAATTTGCATATTGCCTCTTTATTAGATAGGATTTTTTATCTATGTAATATCTTTGATTTTGCCTTTTGGCCTTCAGAAGGCCTAAAATGTTTATCATCTGGTCCTTATATGAAAGGTTTGGATACTTATGCTCTACAGTGGGTGGTGCTATTCCAAATGCTGCAACATCTAGGAATGTCTTGACAATACAAATTATTGATCCACCCCACCCCTACTGAATCAGAATGTCTGAGGGTGGGCCCAATAATTCTTTTTCCCAATAAACACTCCAGGTGATTCTTAATGCAACCTGAAGTTTAAGAACCACTGCTCTTAAACAGGATTTTAGAGACTGAGTTGTGTCCCTTGGATAAATTATTTAATCCTCTGAGCCAACAAAATTATAGTGTCACCCACTTCATAGAATTGTTGGCAGGATTAAAATAAAATTTTAAAAATGTTAAAAACAGTAAAGCTAAATATAACTGATATCAATAATTTGTAATAAGTGGTAATATATAGTCATTATTAATATATAGTCATTATTAACCTTTTGCACTCGGATGTCGAGTGCAAATTACTCTTTGAATGTATCAATAATTTGAAATATAAAAAAATCCAAATAAATAAGTTTGTATGAAAAGAAACTCCAGTTTTTTATTCTACTGCCGCACTTTGTAAAATCTGGGGTATTTAAAAATTTAAATCCCAAGTAGAATAAAGGAATCGAGAAAAAAGCAAGTGAGTGCAAAGGGTTAATCCAAGGGTGTACTGGCAAGCCCCCTTGTACCAGACCATGAGATATGATTATTAAATTTTCAGAAACTTTGTGAGGCAATTATTAAAATAGCTATTATTAAATTATATAAACTTAAAATTAAATGTTATATTCAAACTTATTATAAGATGCAATACTCAAAACTCATTACTAATTACTTTATTACATGTTACTATTATACTATTACCTGTGCTCATGAGGTTCTTATGTCTATACTAGCAATTTCAGAATAGGACTCTCCAAAGGATAGTGAATTTAGCCTTTCTCCCATATGAAAAAAAAGGGGACATATACAAAATAGATATAATACCAACATAAGAAAAATTATTGAACCAGTCAATCTATCATCTATGCTCTTTTTAAAAAATTAATTTTAGTGGTCACTAGATTACAAAAATATTTTATCACGCTACTCTGACATGCAAAGTGCAAGTAAAGTACTATTTTTTACTATTTATCCATGAAACCATTCTTGGACTTAAAACACAAAGATAAAAAAAAAATCTATATTGCTAAATACACATTTAAAGAGAAAAACAAAACTCCAGGAATTAAGAGTAAAATTAGAAGCATAGATATAACTAGAGAAATTCCAAATTCATAAAAACAAAATAAAAAGGGATAAAATATATTAATCATTAAGAATAACCTTTATAGCCTTAGCCTGTATTTCTCAATGGTTATAGCATTGGTAGGCTGGATTCCAGTCAAGGGCAGTCAAGGACACATACCTCAGTTGCAGGGTTGATACCCAGCCTCTGGTCAGGATGTGTGCGGGAGGCAACCAGTCAATGTGTCTATCTCTCCCCCTTTCTTCTTCCCTCTAGAAATCAATGGAAAAAATATCCTTGGGTGAGGATTAACAAAAAAAAAAAAAAAGGAAAGAAAAAAAAAGAATAACTTTTATGCAATATGCCATGTAAAATTATAAAACCATACCTAAACTCATTCTGCATGACAGATATTGCAAAAATAAAAGTCTCTAAAAGTTCAAAGGTATGTCAAAGAGATGTGAGGCACTATGGTGAGATTACAAATTATTCTCAGGCAAGAAAAAAAGCATGTATCATTTCATGTAAAATGCAATATTTTTTAAATGTTAAAAAAATCTATGCTAATTTACACATCTGTAAACTGGTCAAGGAATATAGCATGACTACCAGTATACACAGTAAACTCTATTTCCACTTACTCATTATCACTTAGCTTTTACAACTAACCTCCACATTTACCACATCTCTTAAAGATGCCTTTTAAATACATACACACACACACACACACACACACACACACTCACACACACACACACCTAGAGGCCCAGGGTCCCTTGGCCTGGTCTGCGGGGATCAGGCCAAAACTGGCTCTCTGACATCCCCCGAGGGGTCCCAGATTGCAAGAGGACACAGGCCAGGCTGAGGGACCCCACCAGTACACCATAGGGCCGGGGAGAGACTGCGGCAGGGCTCCAAGGTCTTTCCGGCCCTTCTCACCCAGTCCCGATCCCCAGGATCCCAGCAGCAAGCTAACCTACAGGTCGGAGCATCTGCCCCCTGATGGTCAGGGCGCGTCATAGCGGCTGATCGGACACCGCATATTAGTGTTTTATTACATAAAAGGGTACGGGTACACACACACACACTGGGTAGTATACTAACTAAACCACATTAGTTTAGAGCCTTTTCTCAGTCCTTATTACTCTAATTGTTTTGAAGCAATAAACAACTTTTTGACCACTTACTCTTTCTTGAAACCAACTATAGGTCAATTCTAGTCTTTCACTCCCACCTAGTTCTGTCTTTTTCAGTGTCAAATCATTTCACTCCTCTCCTCTAACTAAGGGGTTTTCTTCAAGATTCTTACCTTGGACAAATTTTCTTCCTTTTTCTTTGTTGACTCTTATCCTCCCACCAAACTTAAAATATCATAGCAGTATATTTGTGAATAACTTCCAGATCTCTAGTTGGAATCTTCTCTTGAGAGTTAAAATAACTGTCTGTTAAATACTTTGTACCTAGTTTCAGTCAGTCAATAAATTTTTACTGCATAGCTGCTATGTGCCAGACACTAGTGCTAGAAATGTATTCAGAACCTAATATGAAAGTCACTGTCATCAAGGAACAGATAATCTAAATGGCAGACCAAAAAGTCCAACTCTAAAGGTCCAAAATGGATTACTGCTGTTTCCTCTTCCAATGGATTCAACATATTAATAGACTGCACATTCTCATTACTGCCAACGCGATAATGTGTAACTCCTTTCTCAATTCCATATTCGATCTGTTACCAAGTAAATCCTGTTCTTTATTTGCAATATTCTATTCCCACTGCCTGAGCCTAGTTCAAGCCATTAAGTACTTTCACCCAAACTGCAACCACCATTGCTTCTGAAGCATTCTTTAATTTCTCATCTAATTCATCCTGAACTCAATTAACAGGTTAATTTTCCCAAACCACAAATAGATGTGATCCATCACTTCACTAAATAAAAATGTTTAATAGTTCCTCAATAGACAATTCAAATCCAAAAACTTCATCTTGGCATTTATAGTCCTCCATTACTTGGTCTTTATCTATTAACTAGAGGCCCATTGCAGGAAGAGATTCATGCAATAGGCCTTCCTTTTCTTGGCTTACAGCACCGGTTTTCCTCCAGCACCTGGGACCCAGGCCTTCGCTCTGGCCGGAGTCTGCCTTCTTCGTCTTTGCTGCAGGCTCCAGCCATAGTCTGCCACCTTCATC